>NC_090715.1:15373322-15692489 GCF_040954835.1 Lepisosteus oculatus
GTTATCCTGTTTCTAAATTGCTTAAGACACGCTCACGAACGGGGTGTTACGTACAGTCAACTTCCTCTGCTTTGCACTTACATGTGCTTTTGCATTGACTCTATCCATCATAACAGATGCTTCCTGACTCCTATGAGTAACAAGCACAAAACGCAACTAGTATCACTGTAATTCCACATACCATTATGCCTGGATGCCATGGGCCAGATTGAAGCTGTCCTGATAAAGACACTGTTACAAGTCAATTGAGTTGTTGAGACTGTTCCACACCAAAAAGTGTACTGTCTGTGTTTATGTATGCTATTTTTAATTAAGCCACTGTTGTTACTTTTTCAAATGCTTTAACAGAGATTGTGAAAATGCTCTTTAGGCAAAACTGATGTATATGAATTCATAAAATATTGAGCTGCTTTAGATTGCACTGTCCATGTCATTTTCCTGCCTGTTGTTGAGTCTTGGGCATCACACTGCGGTTGGGGGGGATGGGAGGGGCAGAGGTGATTTCAGTGTTACTCATGTCTGGGAATAAATCTAGTGACATGGAGACTGCATTCTTATTAGAGAGCTTTTCTTTAGGCACAAGATAAATGATTGTGCCTGCCTTTAAATGTCAACTTTAAATTATACTTCAAACCGATTTAGCAATCCCAAGTTCTCATTCCATGCTGATTTTTTACTACAACATTTTCTTAATGCAAGCAAATTCATGCTGTGGTATGGTAATTCGCTGGGATGCGATGATAAGTAATCTTAAAAACCCTTTCTAATCTCCAGACACAATGGTCCACAGAGCATGAGTTATATCAAAGAGACTGACTCGAATCATAAATTATGAACCGATTTTCTCTTGCTTGCGCTCAGTTCCAGCTGATTATGTGGTCTACTGTAACCAGCTCATAGGAAAACTGAACAAATTGTTAATTTTGGAAGAGTGTGGGAGAACTGTCAAGTGTAAACCCTGAACAACAGTGCACATTTGTGCATGCTGCTACATTGTGTTCTCTGCCCATTGTTGGTATAGTAGCAGCAGAAGTAGCAGAATAGCAATAATAGTTGTCATAATTATTATAATGGATGTGCTTGTAAAAGTAATGGGAAATTGAATGTAGTACTGATTTAGTTTTAGCTATATGTAAGGAGCAAGTCAAGTATAAAAAGTTCTTAAATATAAGAAATCTGTTGCTCTTTTGAACATAATCTGTATTCAATTGTTAAGTTCAGAACATGCTGGGCTATGCAGGAGTTAATGGTTAAGTATAATAATATTTCAGTCTGTTAACCCTATTAACTGTCAAATGTGAAAACAGATGTAGACAATGCAGAATAACTAAAGACAATCACATTCCTGTTTGCATGCCAAGTAAAGCTCTCTGTTTCAAAAGTGTCTTGGTTGAGCACACAGACGCACAGAGCTTGAACAGCAACTAGATTTCATGAAGACAGAGGAGAAGCTTTGCAAAGATTAGCTTAGTTACAGCAGATGATGACACTGCGTGAATTTGTTAGATGGCTGATTCAGTATTGACTGAAGCCCGTGGCCTTGACTTCAGACTAATGATTTTCCTGACATAAAACTGAATGAATGTGGAAGATACAGAGGCTAGGGCAAAGTACAGTACCTGCCATCTTCCACAAACCTGGGGTTTTTCTCTTGTTTCGGAACAACTTCGCTGCACTTTGAAATAGCAGATCTCAGGCTGATAAAAAATGTGATATGGTCATACATTGAGTCCTTAAATGTTTGTTTGTGAGGATGGCTACCTCAAAGCCTTTTCTAAAAGTTCTCTAGGATAAAGTATCTGCATAGATTATACTGTACGTTATACATGTTGGAACATCTGTGTAGCGTGTAGCAGTTTTGTTCCAAGTTTGATTAGTTAAAATCATTGGGTCCTTGGTTAAAAATATTTAAAATCATGCATTTGTTTAAAGCATCTTGGATATTTGCTGGGGTAGGCACGATTGTGCAGTGTTTAGCATTACTGTCTCACAGTGCTGGGAACCTGTATTCATTTTCTGGGGTGCTACCTGTGTGGAGCTGTGTGTTCTCTCTGCGTCTGTATGAGTTTCCCCCATGTGCTCTGGATTCTTCCTACAGTCCAAAGACAAAGTGGTAGGTTAACTGGGTTCTAGGAAAATTGGCCCTAGGTTAGAGTGTGTGTGTTTTCCCTGCGATGGACTGGCGTCCTGTCCAGGGTGTATCCTGCCTTGCACCTATTGCTTGCTGGGACAGGCTCCAGCTGCCTGTGATCCTGTACTGGATAAATCAGTTAAAAAATGAATGGATGAATATTGGTTTCTGAAGTAAATTTCTTATGTGTATTATTTCCAGGAAATACAGAAAACAGATCTTCTATTTCAGCTTAGAACTGTTGTTGTGTTTGTTGTTATGTTTGTATAATTGTTCTCCTATGTTTCTAATCAATCAGCAATTAATTAATGAAGTAGAGAAAACAGTTTAAAAATTCTCACCTCATTCTTTAATTTAACAGCTGAAACTATTAAAACACATAGTTTAATTAAACAATAGCAGCTCAGGTAGATTTGCCCAATAAAGATTGTTTCTTGTCCATTTGTTTCCATTTGTGTCCTCTGGTTTGAGTGTCTCTGTTTATTCTGAAGAATAACTGAAGAAGTTTGACAATTTTGAATAATCTTATCACCACCCCTCAAATTGCTCCACGGTGGAGTTGTTTGAAAAGTCCATTAAGCTTTCTAAGCACCTTTTGTATGTGAGTGTAAATGTAATGTTTTTGTATATACAGTATGTCTCATATGTCTCTTTACTTTTCTGTGTGGAATTAACCTCTACCTGTTCCTCAGCTGAATATAAATGTGCATATACTGTATATATCTTTGCCTACAATCTAGACTGTCTTTTGCCTATAAAATCAGTAATTGCAATGGCAGTATACTCTTTGGTTATGTATATTAGTCATTTCCCATGCATGACTCAAGCATAATCTTTTTACCATGACTCTCAATGCAATGCAACTGATAGGGCCCCCTTATCATTAAAATATCTCTGTGGCTGTTGATAGCATCCGGCAATAGAAATAGCTTTCTCTGCCCGGGATGCAAATTAATGCCACTGTTAAGAGTGCATGCTGGACCATTTAAAAAATGAAGTGAGGCTCCCTCTTGCAGCCTTAATGTAGTTACCATATTTCCAAGGTCCTCTTAACCTTCAGAGGCAGTCGTTATGAGGGACTAAATATGGCCCCTAATACAGTAATTGCTATTTATCTGTCAATCTATCTGTTATATGTCATTTTTAATATGACAGCGTGATCGCAGCAAATGAGGGTTGCAGCTCTCAACAGCATGAAACCCTCATTATACTACTTGAGAGCCACAGAGAAATAATTATTCAGTGAGTAACAATATTCTCCTGCATAGCCAAGAGTTAGCTCAGAGGCCTTTCCATCTTCTAGCTCCTGGTTTTAGATTCAATTACCTCTTGCCCTAGGTTGCTAGTTGTTGGAAACAAGTCACGCATCTGTCTTTAATGCTGCCAGGTGGAGGCATCAGGGTGAATACATTACATGTGATTGTCCCCACAAGCATGTTGAGGTTGTCGCTGCTTTGCGGTTTCATTTCAAATTTGTTTTATCGCTGCACCATCCTCATGAGACACAATACTTTTTGAAGTTATTTTTTTTCCTTTGACACCTGCTATTAATTCTCAAGTCTTAACTTGTAAACGATGGATTGATACAAAGTCATACATTATACAGCAACAGAGCATTCAGAAAGCCCTCGTCTGAGGAAGACAAATGAAGACTGAAATATTTTTTTTTAGCAGCCTCCACATTTAATGACTGTTCCTCTGACGTTATGGATGATATAATGCAGTATAAAATGTCTGAGCATTGCCATTGTGCTACCTAGCTACGCCATTGTGCTGGACTAAAAATTGTTTAAATGTCATTTTTATATGGGGTCAGTTCCAGTTTTTTTCGCCTGTTTGGATGTGTATTGGAATGTATGCTGAACTTCAAAAGAGTCTTCTCCATTTATGCACGTATCATTACAGAAAAATTAAGTAGACAGATTTTGGATATTGATTAATTTCATGGTATCATTTTGAATAATTGATCTTTCATGGTTGACCATGATACACTCCAGTGACTTTGATTGTTGCCTGAGCACTAAATCTCCTCATTAGTGAGAGAGTTGATAGGGCAGTATAGATGAAATAATTTAACCCATAGAATGTCAAGCCTGGTGAAAATCAGCAGAGACATGTGGAGAACAATATCGGCCCTGTGTCAGCATCTCGCTGGGGGCAAGGCTAAGTCAGCACGTTGACGCTCGCTAGATCGGTTTCTAACCTGGCAAGACGTCAGAACCCAGTGCAGTCCATCTGCGACAGGACATGAGTCACAACCCCTTAGCGAGAAGAATAGGGAGGTCAGAGAGTGATGGCCAGGACGGGTGTCTCATCATTACAGAACTTCACTTGCAGTGAGTGGAGGCGATCATGATGCTACACGGAACAAGTCCCGAGACCTCAGCAGTCGCTCTCCCTGTGAGCTTATCCTGCCGTAGCAGTTTTCCAGCAGGACTACACACACTCTGACACCACTCATGCTCACTGTCTACAGAGAAACACGCTGTTTTACTTGCAGTTACTATGTGCATCTGTGATCACACCTGTTTGAAAGATCGTGCAACACTTCTTTTCCAGAGCTGTTACCGAGAGGCCTCACTAGGGGGTTAGGTGGGTAGTGGGAATTCCAGGCTTCCTGTATGGAGTTTGCATGTCCGACTTGTCTTCAGTTTGATTTTTCCGGGTGTTTTGGTTTTCTCCCACCTACTAAAGATATGCTGGTAGGTCAGCTGGCTACTGTAAGTTGCCCATTCCATGAGGAACGGGAGCTGGGGGCACTTCTCGTTAACTCCGCCCCTCTCTTCCTTTGGCAGGGGTAGCTCAGCTGCAACTTTGATCCCAGAATAGTTGGGATAACCTTTGAATTCAGAAGAAAAGAGTCCCACTCACAGGCTGGACTCAAGTGAACTGACATCTACTGTGACAACAGAGGTCCAGAATACTTCTCCACATGAACGGAGAAGAGACAAGAATCACAATGCAGAATTTCCCATCAGGGGCTTGAAACTGACATCTAAAACTCTCACTATACCTGTATCCCTTTGCTTCAGCCTCTGTGAGGCTCTCTGAGGCTCCCCTTCTTATCAGCTTTAAAATTCATTAAAAACCAGAGCACAGAGCAATATATAAGACAATTCATGAAGCTTGAGGTTATGCACTCTAAGGCCTTTTAAAACCCCTCTTTTGCATATAAAGTAGTTTCATTAGGATTTGCTTTTAAATCCTATCGCCATGGTTTCTGTCAGCTGATCCTAAGGCTTGGTACCTGAAAATGTCACTTGCGTGCTCAATCTTCCAACCAGCACCAGGCACAGTGCTTTAATCGCTAGTTTATTGCTTAACGATCCACTTCTATGTTTGACCTAAAATATATATGCCAAGGTGCTCAGTATCTGTTGCAATTGTTATGTAACTTTGACATAGATACCTAATTGAAATTCGTAAGAATCCCCTCTGCTGTTAATAGAATGAGCATATTTATAGCAGCTGGAAAAGTGTTCTGTACATAAATCCTAGTTAGGGAGTGCCCTGTGAAACTTGATTATTTCATCTGTTGTGAAACTCTTTCATCATGTGTTGTACCTTTCATTTCCTGCAAAGTTACGAGCCCTGGGGACTTGCCAGGTTCTCTGGAGGGTTTGTGTGTAATATGGATTCCCAGCTACATTAATCTGTTAAGATTACTCCAGGTTTCTGGATTTTTGTGACACATTCAGCATAACATTTTTTGATTCTTGGAGTGCTTTTTTTAGGAAACAGAACTTAAAGCTTTAAAACACACCCCGGTCTGTGGTGTGCCTTAGCACACCTCTAAAGGACCTAATGGTAAGCTATACCTGAAAGCGAAACATCTCGAAAACTGTTTGATGTCAACTTGAAAGCAAGACACTGGTTTTTATACAGGCTAATCTTCATGGGTTGAGCTTGAAAAATCATAGCTTTTTAAAAAGTCAGCCCATAGAGGAGGAAGATAAGTTTAATTTTTTTTTCCCTCTGAGGTTGCAGAGATGTTATTGTTAAGACTTTCAGGTTTGCTTTCCTTCCCGTGTCTTTTCTGAAAGGAAATTGACAGATCAGGAGCGTCTGTCTCCTGACAATGGATTTCTAACAGAGTGTGCTTAGCAGATTGTGATCAGATACCCTCAGCTGTAGCTGCAGAGAGGAAACAGTGGTGCACAGGTTCATCATCGACCTGTTATTAGTGCTCTCGACAAAGCTGCTACCTGACAGAATTTTGTACTTGCGTGACTCTTCTACAGATCAGCCCATTCTGTATTTCTATAAACAGGGCTCGTATGTTTGAAAGTCTTCAGTACTGTAGATACAGTTTCTGGGAGTTAAATGGTTTCAGCACTACAGTATATACATTACATGCCAGGAAAATTAAAACCTCTGGATTCTCTGGTTTCCTCTCATATCCAAAGACTTACTAGTAGGTTAAATGGCTTCTGAGAAAGCTGGCCCTGGTGTAAGTCAATGCAGCAAATTAGCATGTTGGTGTACATGACTTACTTTAGTTTTAAAACTGTTCAGCAGGCAAAAGTCCCTGTATAAAGTAAAAGGTCAGCCATGTCATGTCTTCCAAAGGTAACATCTATCTTTATTATACAAACATAAAACCAACCTATTTAAGATTGTCCACTTTTCAGATCATAAATTGTCAGGCTTTTTAAAATCCTTTCCTAGAAGAAATAAAAACTGTTTTATCAGTAGCAATATGGGATTGACACATTTTGATTAAAACACAGGGCTCCAATTATGACAAAAGACATTTAGTTACCATTTTCCTGTGGATTAGCATTGCTAAACTCATAAATCAACTTTACAGCCTTTGTTGCATAAAACTAATCCAATTAATATAATGCCTAAGGCTTAATGAAAATTACTATAACATAATTTGAATTAATTAATTTTTTTAAGTTGTTTTTAATGAGTCCAAGTCCAAATGAGCAGCACTACCTCAGAGGAGCTGCCTTTCACAAGATAAGGTACTCTACTAATCTGAATATGACCAGTTAATAGAGTAAAGATTTAGGACCCTCACACATCTCGACATTGAAGAAATATTCGTGCAGGATAAAAACCTGAGCAGGTTTTCCTGACAAAGCTGACAGGCCAGTAGTTCCAGTCTCTGTTGGTCTCTTGCATCAGTAACCTAACATTCCAAGGCCTTTAACAACTCCAGCTCTTGGTTGCTAGGCAATACTTGTGGAGTGTGTAGGTGACTGTGACTGTGACTCTTTATTTGCTAATTAGTAAGTTGTTTTAGCTGGTGGGTAACGTCTGTGTGGCACCCACAAACTACCCTTGACAGTGTGGGAAGAAGGAATCTTTGAGGGCTGTAGCAAGGGATTAGAAATAAACAATCCCTTAAATCCGAAAAAGAACGGTATAGAGAGAGCCTGGTTCCAAATCTTCTTGCATTTTTTTTTAATATCCCAGATCTCAAGGGCCAGTACTGTAGCTTTTCACAGAGCTTCGTTGGACAAATTCCTCTAAAATCATCCCCATCTTCTTGTACAAGAGTTTGTGAGTTGTTCAGTTTTCTTCGATAGGCAAAACCACATCAGAAGTCTGCAATTTCCAGAGGACCCTGGTTCTTCTAAAGTTTCCCCTCTCTCATGACGGGACTGTCAATATTAGGTCACAAATCCCTAGTTGTACTCATTTTCAGGAAGAAGGGAGGAAAGTTCACACTGAACTGGTGAATGTGTTTAGTGTATTTTTAAAGACAGGGTTCATATACTCTCTTTGATGTTGAGATATTGGCAAACCTTGGACTGGAGTAAAGATAAATTAATAATACTCCCCTTCCACCCCCCTCTGTAGCCTTGGTTTCTATTTCCACTGTTGACCTCTTGAGTATGCATGCGTATATATACATTTACAGGAAGTGCCAGATTCCCTTTACAATATACATCCTGGAAGGTAAGCACATTAAACCTCTCTGGCTAGACAGTTTTGATCGACACTCTTAAAATGTGGTAGTTTCTAATCCACTGAGCTGCCAGCTGTGAGTGAAGTAATATGACCTTACTGAGCCTTCAGTTTGGGTTGCACTATCATTGCCTTTGAAGCATGACTCCAGGGTTCTGCTGCCTGAGCTTTTGAAGTCTTTAAAACACTTTCAGAAGCAGGAGAATTTTGCACCAGCTTTTCCCAGGCCTGCACTTTTACAGGGGTCACGATCAATCCAAGGCACTGTTCACTCTCTGTTGCTCATGCTAGTTCATTGCAGAAGCATTCATTAACCTTATAGGGATACTGTTTTCATGCCCTTGCAATCCAATAAAATTGATGAGCACAGTTTTGTACCAAAAGGCTGGCTGTTTTTAGGGTGTTCCTTCTGGAGTAGTTAAGTGTGTAAGTATGATGTTCTGAAAACAGTATTTTCTTATGGATGCCTTTAAAACAATCCGCTCCCTCTCCTTTCAGTTTTGTCCACCTGAAAACTAAAACACAGTGCAGAACCCCATAGAGTCACCGAGCTGTCTGGGATGCCACTGACATGCCCACAGACATCAGCAACACCAATGCAGGAAGATCAGGATTAGGCTCTGGACTCGCTGCCTGTTGTATTAAGTCTCTTTTCCAGCAGCCAATGAGCAGGATTTGAAAGCAGCGAGAAACTGATCGTGGCGGAGATGACACTGCATTTGAAACCGAGAACACGTCTTTACTTGCAGGGTTGTGGGAGTGTGATGAAAGGGGTGAATGACCTCCTCCTGTTCGGAACCTTGCTTGTGTAAAGTTGCCCAGGATGAGACAAGAGCACTCTGCACTGAAGCTTCCATGTGCCAGTCTGAGCTGATGAGTTAATCATGAACATGGTGGAGGAGCAGCAGCTGCTATGAAGTCTGTGACGTGTCCATAATGCAAAAGTTGATAAAAGTAGAACTCAAAATGCATCATATTTGTCGAATTTAAACATAAACAGCACTGAAAAGGAGACACACCCCCAGTGTCTGAGTAGTAGAATTCGGTGTGGCCCCAATGCATGGAACCGAATTCTTATGCCCTGGTGGGGGGGATTTTTGTGCTATCTGCTACGTGCATGCTGCAATGAACCTACTGTATCATAACCTTGGTATTTTTTTTTTCTCTATATGGAACAGAATGTGCAAAACAACATCAGGGTATCGTCTAAAAAAAGGGAATGTTGACGTTCCAGCTGAAGATTTTACGATCTCACAAAACGTATAACAATGGTAGAATCTTATACAGTATGAATGTATAAGTCTACTCACTTTAAATGGGGTGGTGGTGGGGGGTTAGGGAAATAGGAAATTTTCGGAATGGAAATGCACTTGTTCGAAGCAAATAAAAGGGGCTGTAGTCACCTAGAGAAGCAGAACCTTTCAGACTGCGGGGGCAAATAAAACTCTTTGTGGGAAAGGTCCTCCATAGTGCTCTGACAGCTGGCCATCACATCAACGCGTGGTGTCCTATGTTACTGCAGCGCTCAGGAACTGCAAAGGCGAATGTAAATCACGAGAGCCTCCAGCTAAGACAAGCCGTTGTTTGTTCTGTGTTTTAACAAACCTGGTTTAAAACTCAACTGAAAGGTAGCATCACAGGAGTGTGGTCTGGAAAAGACTGTGGGCGCTCTGTTTCACTTTTCCCCTGTCGACCTTTCTGCTCCGGGCATCTTTCCGTGCGTTGGTTGAAGTTCACAATACACTCCACACCTCTATGTCATGAATGGGTACAATACAAGACTTTGAGTCATCATACAGTAAGACTGTTGAGGAGTCTTCCTGTTGTATAAGGTTTGTTAATTAACCGCAGTTTTGGGTAGCAGACTCTATTGTCATGTTTCTTTTCTTCTCTTCTCAGCATGGAATAAACCTTTACTTGTTCCTTTTGAAGACTGAAATTATGGCTCATTAGCTTGTGCTGCATATGTCATTTGCGTTTTTCTATTTAAAGCTACTGGGTTTAATACCCTTTTCATTAGTAAGTATGAACATGATGGGTATGTACCCACAGTCATCTCCAAATGTATTCATGCCTTCCATAACTGAATGTTGGTTTTAGCAAAAAACCTTGCAGTATTTGTTGCACTAATAAATGAAAACAGGGGAAAATACAAGACTATCAGTATTAGATATTGCAAAAACATATTTGTCCAAGATAAGTTTTCTTACATGTTTCTCCAAGGGATTAATAGATCACTGTAATTAGAATTGAAACAAACAGGATTCACCATGATCCATGAGAATATGCTATAAAGATTTATTTAAAGCCTGTCAGTCTGTATCTGGAGCTCTAAAGACATTCTTTAAAATTTGAATACTTTTCTTCTGTTACTGTATATAAAACATATGATATGTATGATTTCTTAAACTTTGTTCAGTAGTTATTAATACTGTTTTTATACATGCAGCCAATTTAGTTGTAACAGATTGAAGTCTCCATTACTGTCTAAATCCCTTAAACGTGAATGTTTTATATTAAAAATTGATTTTTAAACTATTAACCGTGTAAAATATTTACAACCACTCTGTGAATTCAGTTCAATTTGTTTCATTTTTTTATTTTGATGACTGTTTATCTCAACCTTGCCATTTAGCTGAAGGTCAAGTAATTAAATTGTTGCTGGAGTCTAAAGTGACCTCTCCATGTCCCACAGGGATTAAGAAAAGCTTTTGAAATGATTAAATTACATTTTAATAAACGCGCAGGTGCTGGTGTCTCAGCAGGGAAAAATGAATTGGCCTGGGAAAAGCAGACAAGATAAATATTAAAATAATGTATCGATGGGTCCTGGAGCGCCTTTAAACAGCATCCGGACAGCTTGAAAACATTTTCTGTTTTAATGCAAAATAATTTACCAAATGAAGCTCCAAATCCAATCTAATATTAAAGTGAGTAATAAATGGTATATTAATTGTATTTTTACTTGCTAGTGCAAACAACATTTTCATATCGACTATACAAAAATATTTAGTATCATGGACAACGATATTGGCCACTCTGATTAGCTAATTTAACGTTTTTGTTTTCTATCAGATTTTAAATCCTGATGCTGGGATTCGG
The DNA here is from genome assembly GCF_040954835.1 of Lepisosteus oculatus. Lineage (NCBI taxonomy): Eukaryota > Metazoa > Chordata > Actinopteri > Semionotiformes > Lepisosteidae > Lepisosteus > Lepisosteus oculatus. The sequence continues at coordinate 15,384,475 of NC_090715.1, forward strand.
CATGCAGTAGCCACAGGGTTTGCCAGCTCATTAGGTTTTACGTGTCACTGCTGTGATATCCTGAAAGCTCAAGTGGTGTGAGCCTGGTGAAGTAACCTTGTGGGGTCTTATAGGTGTTGCAGGGTGAAGCAACTGGTCTCTTGGTCCCCAGATTTCTCTGCTATCCGAGAGTTTGAGGTGCTTCAGGTCGCTAGGAGACATCCGAGAGTCATCTGATCACATTCTGACGGGTGAGAAAACACCCTGGCAGCAAAATCGTGGATGAAGTTGAAATGAACCGACACCTGTATTACAAACTCGATTTCCACCCATCCATTCTCTAACCACTGTATCCACATTAGGGTCGCAGGGTCCCCGGAGCCTATCCCAGCAAGCAGCAGGGGTAAAACAGGGTACACCCTGGAAGGGGCGCAAGTCCATCGCAGGGCACACAGAGACAGATGCATTTCCTGTACATCAAAGGGCTCTTTTTCCAGAAGCCGTTTAACCTACCATTATGTCTTTGGATAGTAGGAGGAAGCCAGAGCACCCAGAGGAAAACCAAGCAGCCACAGGGAGAATATAGGAAGTTCACACAGATAGAACCAGAGCCCCAGCACTGAGAGCTATTCCCTTGGCCTCATGTGGCTTTATTTATGCAACTTTATTAACCAAAAAATATTTTCCGATGTTCAGTTTTTCAGCAGCATTGCTCTATCCCATTGTCGTATTTAAAGTAAAGGCCAAAACCTTTTCTTCTCCACTAAGCCTGAGTTCCTCAGGTCCTATTGGCTTTGCCAATTTCATTGAGGTGCAGAGCTTTGCTGCCGTGACAGTATGTTTTTGGAGTATACAGTAGCAGTACAGCATTGGATGGTCACATAAAAGACTAAATGTATGCCTTATACGAGAACCGTGAAAGACCCTTTAAAATCAGTGCTAAGAATTTCAAATAGAAGTCATGTGGAAATTATATTATACAGCTAAGATGATAAAAGTGTGAATTACATTATCCTTCGAAGAGGCCAGATAGCATGGAGGGCTCATTAATTAGCATTTCACCTCTGGAGGCATGGTAGCATATTGCACTGGTGTCATTAAAAGAATGAGGTTGCTGGTCCCTGATGGACAATACTCTGCATAAAAGCCACCACATATTTTCTCTAATTCATAGCGATGTGGACCGATGTGAAAGTTACCAGCGTGGAACCTCTTTTCACGTCTTATTTTTGATACATCCGATTCCTTTCTCAAGCACTAAAAACAGAGGGCTTCACTATTTACACAGGTGCAAAAAAAAACCCTCTCAGATTCATATAACGTGAATGATGTTTAATCTGTTAACTTTGGTATCTCTGTCAAGAAAAGCTAATCTTTTGACTTTCTAAAATTATTGTGGAGGACATTTTCCAACAACTGATATCAAAAGGCTTGCTATTGCTGTCTAGCATATCACAAACCTGTTTCAGTTACTTTCATTCTTTCAATTTCGAAATGAAGGTTAAATAATGGATTTTACTTGGCATGCTTAAAGATCTATCAGTACAAAGGTATGAGTACCCTGGACAGGGACCCCTAGTGAAATATCCATAATGTACATCATGACATTATGAGCCAGGAGAAGAATCTCCACTCTGAATGCTGGCATTTTCTAGATATTTGTGGAGGCTGGACTTGGCTTTGCTGACAAATCATTTAGTTTCACAGGTCCACAGAGGATTCATATAGTTTATTACAGTTTGTGCTGCAGTGCTCTCCTCTCTTACAAGCAATAAGTTTCACAGCGAACTTTTGACCTGTTTCCTGTCGCTCCAGGAAACGAGTGGTATAAACTGACTTACAGGCTGTAGCACTCCCACACTGCCCATACAAAAAACACCAACCCATGGAAAAAAAGGCGAGAAATCTGTTCAGAATGTGTTTTTATTTTAGTGCGTGAAGTTCATTTGGTATCTTGTCATTCATTCCACGATCATTAAAACACGTCTCAAAGACATGTGCATAAGAATGCTATTGAATCCCACACGTCTCACACATCTCATAAGGTTGCTAGTGCCTAATTGAAGCAAGACCGTCATCCAGATGTTTCTTGAAAGAAACGAGCATATCTGCCTCAAAAATGGATCTGGGCACTTACAGATACCCATAACCCTTTGTGAAAAATAGTGCCTCCAGTTCTTAATTTAAACACACTTCCCTGTAGTTTCCATTTGTATCATCTTTGTGTTTCACTGTTGCTCCTGAAGATGCCCATTAGGCTGACTGGTCACAAGGTGATCACAATTACAGTATACATTATTTTAAATGAGGTCTTACTGATATGTTGTACTGGTTTAACAATATCCCTTGATTTTAATTGTACATTTTTAACTTCAATTTTGTCTGCTTTTTTAATTGCTTTAAGAGTCAAGTGGAGGGAAGATGTCAGCATGAACACCTACGTCTTGGTCATCTAGCAGAGCTGCTCAGGCGCTGGGTTGTGTAGCGGGCACATAGTGTAGCAGCTTGAGATAGTGTTCTCTAGGACCTGATGTGGCGTGACAAATAAATTCCTACCACGCTTAGGGAGGTAGTACAGTAGTTGTTTGCTCTCTTCCAGTTGGAATTCTGATATAGTAAGATTCTATTATCTTTTTGTCTGAACTCATGATCCCTTGAGAGATAAAGAGCAAAGCTGAAGCACGTAGTCTTTTCTCCTAATGGCTTTTCAGCCTTCTTTATTTTTCTTTTACAGTGAAGGTCTAGAAAATGACTGCAGCTCCCTCGACAGTGAGCAGCTGAAGTTGGTGATTGAACACACCCTCTCTCTCGGAGTTTACCCTTTTAAGTGCTGTTTATTATGAGGGTCAAAGGGGAGTCTCACCGTGGGGATGTTCCCAGCCTCAGGGGAATGGTTTGGTTTGAAAAAAATCCTTGTCTGGTGATCAGCAGAGGGTAATCTGTATTACGTTTTAGGCCTGTTTCTCTGCTGTCTCACCTCGGTTGTTTCTTCAATCTCAAGACCCAAGCCTTGTGTTTTTCCCGTCTTGCATTTAAAGTTTGTTTTTGTTACCTGCATGCAACATTCTTAACTTTTCTGCATTAAATAGCATCTGTCAGGTGTTAATTCAAGTCTTTGAATTCCCTTTCCCACTTCTACTGTGTTTGCTTATTCTCCTAAACTGAAATAACTGACCAAATATGCCAGACTCTTGATCAAGATATAAACTTGTTACTAATACAGGTCCCTGAGGTATTCCACAAGTGATGCCATGCCTAATTTTAACGTCCACCCCTTAGCTGTACTGTTGTGTACCCTTTTCAACCCGTCTTGAACTCAGAATCAAGTCTTCTTTGTGGAACTTCACGAAAAGCCATACAAAAATCTAAAATTATATCATATGTTTTTTTTCCAGTACTGTCACTCTTTCAGAAGGCTCTAACAGGTTATTTTAAAATGTTATTAAACTTGTTGTTGTTAAAATTCAATTTAACAATCCCCTACAATAATATAATCATATACAATTTATCACAATCTCCATAACCTTAGGAGTAATAGAATTTACAATTTTGCCCCTTTCTATATTAAAACCGTTTAATATCATATATTTCTTTCTTGGTAAACACCTGAGCGAAATACGTGAGCCATTTCCCTTTAATCTTCCAAAAATGTATCATTGTTACTGTATCCAGTGAGACACTTGATTCTTTTTCTGCCGTTTTGCTCCTGTAGTACTAAACATATCCTCCATTACATTATTAATTTTCTATTGCTCTCTTGGTCTTTTAAGAATCAACATTTTAAACCTTTTCTTTTAACTTCGATAGTTAGTTCAACCATTCTTTAACACGTTTGACATCTCCTTACATTCCTTCCTTATGTATTTCTCTACCATAAGGACCACTGTGCTTTTTTTTCTTATTTTGGGGGATATTTTAAGCTGTATATCCTTAAATGTCATCCTTTCTTCAAAGTCTGTTTTACGATTTCAGAAAACCTTTGCACTCACCAGTCCAGAAACTAAACTGAAAAGGATTTAATCAAGCACTTCTTTCTGTAATTGCAGTGATGATAGAAGGCAGAGTTTTGTATCTTAGTGTGTTTGTGCTTATAAAATAGTGATACTGGACCCAGCACGTCTCAGTGATATCTCTTTTAAAAAAACAACATAAGCAACAGGATACAGTACTTCATAGCTTCCCAGAGTACCTTATTGCCTGTCCTCGTTGATTAAATGAATAGTACCAGAGTACCAAGGAGCCAGATTCAATGACTGGAAATATAGTACTTGACATATTAGTTTGAGTAGTCTGTAAATGCACTGCTGGAAACTGATTAATGCCAGGTTCGTTTGAATCCCATTACGAAAATAACAAATGAGGAATTTGCTTTTTGGTGGTTTTCAAACGGAAGGTATTTAGCATAGCTAACTGCCCTTTGTACATTATCACACTCCACAGTTTGCCAATTATCACAAACAAAGCCAGTTGCATTTATCCCGTAATGGAAGTAAAAAGTGACAGTTGATCTCTTGTACAGCATTGTTTATTTAACATTCACATCCAATGATGTGCTCATTAAATGTGAACGGGGTGATGATGAGACTTTTACTTTTTTAAAAAGCGGTTTAGGGAAATCTCTCCTGGTACACTCCAGGTTTTTAGAGGAATAGCATTTGGCTAGGAAAAAACAAATTTAAACTTAGAATATTAGACATATTTTGTTATTAATTAACCACAATGCCCATATGGTCAGGCATTACAGGAGTCAGAAATTGTATTGTTCCAGCACTTGGATTTCTAATGCGGCACCATGAAAACCTCCCTGGTTCCAATTTAACAGGGTTCAAGTTTGCTTAAGGCATATCATCAGTTTATCATTTGGCACGGTGTCTTCCATCGAATCCCCTGCTGGCTTGTATCACTTATGAATTCATTACGAAGAAATCACTCCAGTCGCATCGTGGAAGCGTTTAACTGTTTTACTGAGGCAGGAGGTCACAGAAAAAGACCCTCTTTTAAGGGCATTCCTCTATTATTTATTATCTTTATTCTTTTGCGGTGCAAGAGTACATGATGCAAAAAGTACATTAGTCTCACCTTATTTATTATCACCTCACGCCATGAGTGTTTCTGTCTTGGGGGGATGGGAAAGAATGATGCAGTCTGATTAAATTAAATTTGGCTTCCCGTTGAGTGATGTACTCCTGTATCTACCAATCTAGCAAGCAGGTCCACCATATTTTAGGACCACACGGTACATGTCAAAGTCTTTTTTGTTAACCTCTCTCCTTTTATCTAACTTTTTTTTTAAAAAAAGGGTTTGACAAAGTGTTCTCCTAAAGCTACTTAGGAATTGTGCTGCTTAAAGCTGGTCTTAATTACCTGATTACGGTGCGTTTGTGAAATGTACTTGAATGTCAATTGTACCGCTTCTTGTGCTTACTCAAAGGCACGGATTATTAGCTCTCTGTAGAATTTCACAAGTGAGCTGGCACATGGAGGGACTGCACCTAATAGCTGACCTCTTTCAGTACAAAACAATTTGGCTGAAAATGTTCTTGATATGACTGGTTTAAACAATTCCGAGTCTGAATTTTCCGTGTTTTTTTTTTTAAATGTATACAAAATATGAGTATCCTTTTCACGCCTTTACAGTTCAGTCTGGAGACTGGGCTGGATGTTCTTTATAAACTTCACATGTCTCAATAGCAGAAACATGACCTTTCCAACAAGTGTCTCTTTCTCAGTTGGCATACTCAGGGTCCAGTGGTCCTCAGTGTCTTCATCTGCGTGTACAGTACATTGAACACCCATTGCTTGCGGCTGATGTAATTGTCTTCTGTAGTGCCTGTATACAACATCTGTATGGCTCACAAAATAAAAGAAAAGTGTTTTTTCTGAAAACTTTCCACAGACAAATGAGAGGAAACACCATCAGGATACTTGAGGGCAAAGCCGATGTGGTGTGCTCATGTCTGCAGACTGAGACTGCATCGTTTAAAAAAATTAGTTAAAAATGCTACCCCCAAAAAAAACTCTGGTTGAAGGAGGGAGGGTTGTGCCTATTTCGGTAGAAAAAGGAAACTGGCGCTGGTGTGAAGAAGCTACAGTAGATAAAAATAGACTGAAATCAGTGATAGTATAGCAAAGCTTCCTATCATAGTGAATTCAAAACTACCATAAGACAGGGAAGGAAATTTATTTTAAAAGTTTATTTATGTCCTTAAATTGGAGATGAGGATTTACTCAAAGAACCATACAAATAAAATTACTTTGACTGTAATTCTGTGACAGTGCTGTATGCACAAGAGTCCCTTCCTTTTCAATTTTATATTCAGAGCTAGCTGCATGAGATGTATTATTTTGTCAGGAATAGAAAAAATATTATCCTTGAACACAAGCCTACCACCTGAATAAGGAGTAAAAGAACATGTCGGTTTGTGGCATCAAAATGGTCTGTCTTCTGATTCCTAGTGATTCACTCAGGCTTGAAGCAAAGGAAGAAATGTTTTTTTTGGTGTATGTTTTAAAAATGATTATTTTTAGTAGCGTACTCAACTACAAAAAAAAAGAAAAAGAAGAGATTTAATTAAAAACCAGTCGGGGGTGGCTGATTTACAGCATAATGCCTGCACAGCATTTATGCAGTTTTTCACAAGGGCAACTTTAATTGCACGGACTTGGTAAAGAACATGACTTAAGGCGTTCAGAAAAGCAACACTTGAAAAGCCGCAGAATTTCTGCGAAGCAACACATGAGAATTAACAACAACAGGCACCTCAATGAGCTCAGGAACCAAGGCTCAGAGCTTTTTAGAATCGAGGAATACGTGCATCTCTGCTGGCACTAACTATTTTCATGTGTGATTTCTCTTCATTTTTTACTCCCTCCGAAACAGAGCTCGTTAGAGCTTCCTGCCATTGTTTGAGTCTCACAGTGCCTACAGGAGAGCTAACAATGAGGAGGAGTGATATACTCTCACTGACAGCACTACAAGACAGAACCATGTACTTTACACAACACTGCAGCACACCACCCTGGTCCCACACAGTCAGTGTGGTGCTACTGTCCAGCCAGTCAAAGCCTCCAATTTCTTTTAAAGACCTGACATATTAGTTTGTGTTTTGATCCATAAATAGGCGATGGCTTTGTTTGTCCTGCTTCTGCTTCTGGACTTTTTCATTAAAGTATAGAAATGTGCTATGCCCACCATCGTTTTGAAAAACCCTTCCATCGCTCCCGTACACCCCGTTCTGTTAAATGGAGATGGAATCGTAGTAAGAATGCAGAAAAAAGCTCTTGTGCGATAAAAATGCCAGCATCAGATTAAGACAAATAAGCAAGTTTCCAAAAATACTAAACATACCTTCAAGCAGAGTTGTAAAAGACTTATGCATGACTGTGACTCGGGTTCCACCTAAAAGAATGTGCCAGGTGCTCTTTGTGGGGTACTTTCCATCTCCTGGTAACGCCATTCTCTGAGGCGCAGGTTGACTGCCCAGTAGAAGCTGGGTGTGAATGGAATGGGCCACTGCAGCTCATTGCTTGAGATCCACATGCAGAGTTATCTCAGGAAACTGGGCTGCTGGCTTTGGAGGTGCCATTTTCCAATTCCGGATTTTACATTTTGACGCTGTGCAGCTAAAGTTCCATTTCACAAAGAAAGCAGTGTTCATTTTAAGGGAGCGTTGTGCTCATTGCTAATAGAATGAGTGTCCAGGGGTAGCGTGCTGCACTGCCTGCCTGTTTTTCCAGCCAGAAAGACTACTCCCCAAGACAGTGCCCTCTATCCAAGACTGCCTCTCAGTGCCGGTGGTGTGAACACACTAATAGCGGACGAGCTGGGTGCAGAAACGTTCAAGGGAAGAGGGAGAAAACTGACTGAAGACAAGCAAGAAGAAACATGGTAAGAAATCCTTGCAGGTCTTTTAGGAGGATTGGGCTTGAAAAATTACTGCCGTTTTAGTGTCAGGGGAATGATGTGTCCTCTGTCATACTGTAGGAAAATATTTATATACAGAACTTCACATAGCTCTTTAAAAAAACGTAGCTGCTTCATTGTTTATAGCCTGCTAGCTGAACAAAGCTAGTTGGCTATAAACACTATACTGTAGCCTCCCACAGTATTACATAACCAAAACACTGCAGAAGACAGCTGTCACCATTTTTATGACCAAATAACATGTTTTATTGCTCCACTAATTCATGAATGGGTATTTGAAGTTGCACTTGTAAAAATACAGTGCTTGTTAAAAAATAGTATATGCTGACACGAGCTGATAAGAATAATGATTAATAATGATCATTTTGCACCTCTGGGTTGGAAAGTCTTAGGTAAAATGTATGAAGCGATAATTTTGGTGACTTGACAAATGGTGGAAGAATGCCCTTGAATCTCTTTATAATTGCAAGGTTGAAATGCTTTCACGGTTTAATGTACCTACACCAGCTGCAGGCGTGCCCTCCATCAAAGACAATGAGATTTCTCTGGCCACAACTTCGCAAGTGGTATTGTGGGAGAAAAAGAGCTTATAAAAAGGGCTAAAAAAAACGCAGAGACTTCCAGCATTATGTCAATTCGTGTTCTTCAATCAGAGTGTGAAACCATTTCTGCGAAGGTAAATCATATTTGCATTTAATGTAGCTTAGTATAAGTCTTTACTCTACTAATATCGCATGACAGGCCCATTAACACCAGCCACCCCAGAGGCTGCTCATGATGAGTCATGCACTCCACACCAATGGCTTCAGTGCTCACTACTAACCACAAGACGGCGGCAGTACCAAGATAGGGGTATACAGCACAATACATCAAGGTGTATGAGCTGTGTCCTTATGGAATTATAGTAAAGATTTCTACTGAACTGTCAAAAGCCAGAAACAGCATTTCCTCGCATTTCACAAGATGTTAATATTACTGTAGGTCACATGAAAAGGATGGACTGCTAATGCCACCTTCATGTCCTTGTACAGTCCTTTTTTTACATTTAGATTGAGAGTAAAACTTCACATTGAATGCCTCATTTTGTAGCATTTATTTAAAAAACACAAAAGGCAAGCTAAAAATTCAGTGTCTTACCAAATGAAATTGATCAGAATTGACAGTACAGTACCTCACTCACTCTGATACAAGGTACTAAGATACCAAGTGTATGAAATCACACACAAAAGACATCACATCCTGTACTGTATAATGTATGTTACCATTATTTCAATTCCAAGTCTGTCCAATGTCTGTCCAAATGAGCAAACTAATTGCTCAATTTTGAAAGGACCTACAATTCAATCAAAAAATCAGCTCTGTACTCCTGTTATGCACCATTCCATGACCATAGCAGCTGCAGAGACATAAATGCCCACTTACCCCAGAATGAGGTCAGCTTTTAGAAGGCCTTGGAGGAGTGTTCTGCTGTGGCTGGGAATGTTATTTTTATTAAGACTCATGCATCCTTTACAAAGGCAGTCTGTTCTTTATCCAAATTAAACCCTGCGTGTCTCTCCAGCAGGTGCTTGTAGTAAAGAATCTAATGCCAAAAAAGAAAAGAAAATGATCCAGCACACATAAAGACCTTTCTGTACTCATCCCTGTGTGATGGATCTCTCTGTTAGTTAAGTCTTTTTAATCTGTCAGCTCTTTCACCAAAACGATGCCCTTCTGCCCCTCTGAAGTGTGATTCAGGGCAGACCCAGGAAGAAAGGGGTGACTGCAGCTTATGCTACGGACAATATCAGGAGAAATTGAATCAGCTTTCCTCTCTGCTGCTACCCCTTCCTGAAGCATTAAAGAACAGCAGGAGCCCATTTAACAAACTGGCAGTAGATGCAAAAAAAAAAAAGATCTTACTGTATGTCTCGAGAGACAAGGATAGTGCTATATAGGGGTGTAACTGCTAGGATAACGCTATACTAGGCTCTGCGTTAAAGGGAAATTAGTTGGGTATCATAAGGACAGTGATTAAGAGATTCCTTGACTTATTGCTGACATGCCACTTCTTTATGCCTTTTCAGAATCATTTCCAATAGCACAATGAGTGAAAATATGCACCACATACAACAGTAACTCAGTGCGAAGACAAATGTTGGCCCCCATTCGGACTGAATCTTTTTGCTTCTTCAGAACTTCTTAACCTACCCTGAGAGGTTTGGTATTCCTAAGAAAACATCAGTACTGGTCTCATGTGTTGTCACATGAATATTCTAGCAGGAACCATGTGAAGAGAGTTATGAATCATCAGAGGCTGAGTGTCACTCAGCCTCCAATTCCACTGTACCTGGCAGCCATCATGCAGTGAAACAATCGGTAAATCTTTTACAAATCTCTTTTGTCTACATTAAAGCTTGAAACGTTGCAAAATCTGGTTCTTTCACTCCATAATACCTCCTGTTTTGCTTCCCAAGAACTCCAATCTTTCACAAACTTTCATAAAAACATTTACTGTAGAGCTACAGTACATAGCAGCACTTTTGTTTTAGTGCTAGAAAGACCTCAAGTATTAGTTTTATCAAGGGTTAAAAAAGCATTGTTTTAAACAGAAAGGGATAATTCTTAAGACAATCAGAAATCCTATTCTGATTTCTATGACTTTCTGAGAGCATTGTGAAAAGTGAATTTTAAAGCTGCCTGCTGTTTTAAAGTGGTTCTGAGGGGAAAAATCATTTACATTATGAACATGGTCTCAAAACACTTACTTCAGTTTTAATAGAAAGTATTGTGGAGATTTAATCAGCTGAATGTATCTGTATGGCTTATAAACAACTTCCTATTTCATAATTACGACATCAATACTGAGCATCTTCATTCAAATCACATGTCTTCATGTTCCTCACTTAAGAGTATAGATTTTTTAAGATAATGTTCTGTATTGCAGTAAGTAAAGATTTAATGTAAGGAAATGTCAAAGACTCAATCCCTCAGGTCTGTCATTATGGCCACATAACATTCAGCCAATACTCCCCACCTAAGTCTTCCTATCCTACTGTAGCTCTGCATGTGCTGAGAATCCACTGAAAGTTCAGCATACAGAAACCTTCAAAAACCTTTCATTTAGGCCTCATCCTACGTGACCAGGAGAGCTTTGACAGAAGGCAGGCAAGCAGAAAGCGAGATGACAGGATGCATTTCTGAGGCGGCTAGGAGAACTGCCCTTTTAAAAGTGTTGTATTTTCACTGTGGGATATCCTTTAACTACGAATGAGCCCAGCTCAAAGAAGTATGGGTGAAGTCTTATGGATGTGTGTTAGAATATTCTCTGCCTTACTTCCAGCATCCTACTGCGAAACATTATAAAAGCCTTATATTAATTATGTTCTAGCACAGCACACTGAGAACCTTGCATCTGCCCACCCCTGGCTGATGCATTCATTTTAGGCAGCTCCTAGCTGCGCTGTATATTTGGTGCAAAGAGCCCAGCTGTCCCTGCTCCTGCCAGTATTCATTCCTGGTCTCTCATGAGCTCCAGGCATGTACAGTGCAGGTCCCTAGACAGGGTAACTCTGCCATGCCAAAAGACAGACTTTTACACTGTCTAGCTTTCAGAGGAGGATGTCACTTCTGTAACTGGCTCAGTACATGCCCTCAGAGCCCTGTTAGAACGGCATCGCCTGGATTTGACTCAATAGCTTGAGGACACAGCATAATGGCTTTAACTGGATGAGCCACCCAGGATCCCTCTCTGTTTTATTCTTCACAGAGGAAATCACCAGAGACAGTGAACTTGTGTGTGACAGTAACAAGACAAAAACAAATGCAGGCCCTCATTAGCCTAAAAAGCTAATCTGTTATGTACTGTAGAGTCATTTCCCACATGGAATGCTCAGTGTGGAAAAATGTAGCCATCCTTCAGAAAGGGACCAGGGACTGATTTTGTTATAACAGAACCCCATTACTTGTGTCCTTTACTGGAAACCTTGACATGAATACCTAGCAGCCCCTTTTATGAAAAGAGACCTTCAGTAGTTTAGCATGCCGATACACTGAGCTACTGAGCCATTCCTTGTGCACACACCCATCTAGAGAACTATTCCTCGCGGACACGCCTGGCCACCAAACCATTACTCACATACCGAACCATTCCTCATGACCATGCCCACCCAGAGGACAATTCCTTGCAGACACACCCACTTACAGAGCCAGTCATTGTTTGACATGTTTTAAGATTTAAAGTGTCTTATGGGTGTGTCAGAAGTGACATCACTGCAAACGTGGATGTGCCTGGCAAGTTACAAGACCTGTCAGCCGAAATGCTAAATGACACAAAAGGCAATGAATTTTTCTGGCTCCTGCACTAAAATGAAAATGTTTTTAATAATAGTTTATTCTTACATGCAAGTATATGAGAAACACAGGGACCTTGAACAATAATTACAGTCTAATAATGAATCGAACCAGTATTGATATAACGAATGCTAAGGGCTCCAAATAGTCAATAATTATGTTTAACAGAATGTACCTTGTCTGACTTTAATATCGCTGTCCTTGAGTGCAAAGCATTAAAAAAATAAATACTATATTTCGAATTAATCCATTCCACACTTTTCTGTTTTCACAATAATTAAAAGCAATTTATGAACAAATTAAATCTCTCTTATCCATTAATTTAAACTAGGAATGTAAATTATTTTGATCCAGCTCGGTTCAAATTTGATGAGGTCCTTATTCCTGTGTACATATTTGCTGATAACTCATTGAGTTAATATTAGTTTTCAATATTATTATTAGAATAATTGCCATAATTCACTTTTCCCTTGTTACCTTTCATTTGTACACCAAAGTAATAGGCTATGTAAGTTCAGAAACTGCCATTACTAAGCATTTCAAAATGCCAGCAGAGAACTAATATTTACATCAGCATAATAACAAGGACAATTACTTATCCACTTTTGAATTCATTTAGAGTCAATTATTCGTTGGCAAGGAGCGAATATGCAACTCGGGTGAACTACACCAATGCGCTTAATTAATCCTATTCCACATATGGCAAGTTGATAAATGAAATTCAGCACATTAATCAGAAGCTTGGGGGAATGGAATACTATCAGGTGTGGGGTTTGATTGACAGTTTAATTTAATGCTGGGAGCAGCTCTCCATGGTCTCCAAAGGAGGTGCTTCCATGGACCAATTAATGGCTGGTATTAAGGTGTTCCGGAGTGGAGGGAATTCAGGTATATTAAAAAAGTATTGTAAGTGCACTTGTGGCTTTCAGGGTTGCCCTTCTGATATTTGCACAAGGGAGCACATAGCAGCAGGATATCCATTTTCTGCGCGTCTGTCTTTCTTTCGATTGTACAGCTCTAAAAATCTGAAGGTGCACCACATAGTGCAGTCACTGGGCGCCATTATTTGGAAATGAGGGCAAGAGGCACGTCGTTAGAAATGCCGGTGGTGAAGAGATGGCAGAGCCCACCGGTTGTGAAGCAGAGGAAGTTTGTTAGGTCTTTTTCAGGAGGAAATGTAGCCTTTGATCTTGCTGCCCTGTGTGGCCATTTAGGATTGGAAAAGCAAAGAAAGTCTTGATATTATGCCGTGCTTATAACAATAATCAACTGCTGTGCATGTGACCCAGCCAAGCTTTGTATAAAACCCATGTAGAGAGGCTTTCTGAACTATAGCTATTTTAAGGACATGCTATTTATTTGTATTGAACCAGTTAAATCAGGAAGAACAGCATCTACTGTACATATCATTACTACGCGAAATTCTGCGTTTCAAACACAGGAACAGGCTTTCCTTCTTTTGGTGTGTAAACTTCGGGAGCAGCCGGGCCAAAAAATGTTTTGTTTTTCTTTCCTTCAACACAAGCGAGTTGCAATTCAATCCCCGCGATCACAAACACGTGTACATTCCAGGTGTGGCACTACAGGCGGGGGGCGTGTCCAGTGTGGAGCGGAGCCCTGCAGGAAGGGCTACACGTTGCCTTCTCGGCCACAGCTGTTCTGCCGCAGCCGTGGGGCTGTTTGACACACCTGGCATCGCCCCGGAGGGACGAGCAGACCCCGGCAGGGGGAGGATCTTCCAGCGGCAGTCCCGGAGGGGTTTGTGACCGAGCGTCAGGCCGCCGTTTCTCCTCCTTTTTCTTTATTGCCCTGTCCTGCCGTGCATCTCTTCCGGGGCAGGCTGACCTTTCTCTACCGGTTGAGATGCTTTTTGTTTTGGCCTTAACTGGACCCCGTTAGAGAGGGTACGTCCAGCCTGGCTGTCGCGGTGCCTTCCTCACACCGGTGACTCCGCCCCTCAGACGAGGCGGCGACTTTGCTTGCCGCGGCTCCTCCCACTCCCACACTGTGATATAGGGAAATAGGTACAGTTCGTATTTTCGCTTGTTTTCGAATTGTGCTTTTCTACACATATATATAAAAAAGCTCTTAGGAAGTGCTGTGTCCCAGAATGTAGCTGCAGCGCAGGAAATATACAGTAATTGTGCCCCCCAGTGCTTTAATATTTAAAATCTTGTGTTGCTGGGAGAAGATATGTTTGTGAGTGCAGGAGAGAAAAGTGACATCACAATGCCTTGAGAGTATGACTGGTTACGCAATATGGAGTGCACCAGCTGCAGAAAAAAATGACTTCACTCATACTACTGAGAAGGTGATTTCAGGTGCGCGATTTTCTGTGATTTTCACAAGAAAATAGTTAACAAGTAATGTTTGACACAACAGCGTGTCATGTTTTCACAGTTACATAGATGTTAGACCATACTGTGTATGTGATCTGCTGTCCATGGTCTGGACCTGGTTTTGTCCAGAGCCTTTGACATCTTTACCTTGGATTTTTTTCATTCCAAGTGAAGTGTTTGTTTGAGGTGTCACATACAGAAGCCCAGCGTTTTATTCATTCAATTGTTACTGTAGGTTTTTCAGGCAGTTTGTAAATGAAAACCCCACACACAAACACCTTGTACTTGTGTATGAGGTTTGAGACAAACGCTTTGCATCCCTACAGATTTCTTTTTTCAATGTAGCCTGAATACTGTATCATTTTTGATACAAAAGAGTGACAAAAGAAATAAAAGCAGCCAGCGCAGGCCGGAATGAGGAGACAGAAGCTCCTTTGCTACAGTGAGCATTTGAGCTGGCATGCAGAAGGCCTTTGCATTGATAGTGTCAGCCACTTCCAAAGGCTTTTATTTATACTAATTAGGGTGAAGTAAAAGGAGCCTGCATCTTTCATTAAACGGGCTTATTTTATTATTTAAAAGGTGTTATTTTGTGCACCGGTTCTCAGGCAGAGTGCCAACTGGCAAAGTGAACTAGTATAAATGAGTCTGATTCAGCCTCCATCTGCCAGGGCTTGTTTCTCTGTCAGAAAGGGCTCGCTGGGAGAAACCTCACAGCCTGGCTAGCTCGGCCGGCGGAAAATACTGTACTTACTGCAGCCACGTCTCCTACTATTTAGCTTCCTCTTCTCCCGACTACAACGAGCGCAGCGAAAGCAACAGGTGGGCTTGTAATCTTGTTCTTAACATGGTTTGTAAGCAACCTACACAATGCCAGTCAAGATATAAGTGACACATTACAGGAGGCAGCAGCAAGGAACATTCACCTGCATCCCCTGAATGCCAAATACCATCTTATCGCGGGTTTTCATCCAATTTGAGCACGGGGCTGCCTTCGTGCTAAAGCCTTTCTGGAGAAAATTGAGTATCAGTGACATGAAAAGGCGTTTTATGATAAACTGTGTTGACAGAACATGTGTGTTTGTGGAATATTTTAATCTGAACTGGCCCACCAGAGGGAATTATATAACAGGGTGATCGCTGCCATGTGATGGTTTTTTTCCCCCCTGTCTGCGCCTGTTACATTAAAGGAGGTGAATTGCACGCTTGGTAAAGTGTTGCAAGCTTTTAAGGCAGTCTACTGTAGGTGTCTTTTAGACCACATTGTATAGAACTGGCTTTTTTCTTTAGTTTTGTTCTTGCTAGGTTTTATTGCACAGGGCATAGAGGAGTGTGCTATCACTCCTGCCTTAAGGTGCCAATTCTTGCTGCCTTGGCTCTGTGCATGGGCCTTTATAAGTTATTGATGCAGTAGGGTTTCAGTTATTTTTAAACTGGAGAAGAAGGCTTGTCATCACCCATCTTTGAGGTCATATGACGTTTGTGTTTTTGGACAGCTATACTTGCAGAATCACAGTTGTTTCTGTAAGAAAAATTGAATTAATAGCCAATTATTTTTTTCTTCTCTCTGTGTGTACTGCTTCTAGGGGAATATAGGTTCCAGTTGGCCAAGATTTCTCCCTACTTGTGTTATCAGGATCAGATTTTTTTTTAAAAAAGATGCTTCATTTAGAAATGCAGAGACTAATGTGAGCAAAAAAACAAGATTGCATGTACAGACTTGCAACAGGTAGTCAATGGTGACAACCAAACCAAGAAAGATAAAAAAACTGCAAGGCTACTCTGAAAACATCAGATGATACTTCCTTCGCACTGTTACCATAGATACCTGTAGTTGTACATGGGGAAAAAAAAATTAACTTCTACTGTTTCCTGACAAACTGGACCCAGGCAAGTTTTTCTGGTGATGGAGACAGGTCGTGGAGTATGCCTTCATCGCTGGAGCTACTGGCTCTTCCTGGCTTGCCAACAGGCCTTGATTAACTGGACACATGCAAACTAGACTGGGAATTAAAATCTCCTCTGAACTGAAATACAGGGAGGGCTAAACTGAGTTTTATTCCAGTACTGTTTACTCTGCTACAGTATGCATCATAAAGCAGCACTTTATTACAAGCAATAAAGTAATTCTGTGTAATTATCTCTCCATTAGTTCTTCTGCTGTAATCAATAAGAACATAAGACCAGTCCGCAGAAGAAAAGATGCCATTCAGTACATTTGGCTCTTTTGGCTTTTAATTGATCTGAGGTTTTCAAACAGCCATTTCCTCAAAGACGCCCGAGAACTTCTTCAACAACGTGACTGGGCAGCCTGATGACAAACATTCTACACCATTTTCTAAATGAGGTATTACTAATTAGGATTTATTTCTGATCAAGTCCTAATGTACAATATCATGTTTTGTATTTTTGCTCTTGCCTTTTATAAATTAGTTTAAAGTTTACACTTGTCCCTGGACGTAACACTGGCAAGTTCGTATGATTTGACAATTAGGAAATTCTGTTGATAATAGAGAATTAATTAAACTACACAAACTCATTTATTACTGTTTAACAGCCACCTGGATTGCCACTGTTATCTCAAAGTGTCCAAATATTCTGTGACTACCTGGTTAACCCACTGATTTACTGTTCTAGTGCTTCATGTTACAGGCTCATTTGACATCAGTGCATTTATATTATTACTTAAAGATCCTAGATCCTGTTACGTCAAAGTACTATGTCCTCAGTCTTTGACAATCCACATCTTGTCATTTGGATTGGAAAAATGTACTGATCTAAATTGGTTATTTAGGCTGTAGGCCAAAAGACTGTTTGGTATAGTAGACAGCAATAACAAAAATCATATTTCCAACAGTTAGCATTTAGCAGTATAAATAAAATAATTCAACCAGATCCCTGTGACATGCATTAAGTCTCCGCTGTTGTTGTTAACACATTAAATTGCATTTTCTTTGGGACAAACATCACTTCTGAAACAAAAAAAAATATTTTTGTGCCTGGTGGTTCAATTGCAAGTATAACAAATTACTGTAAATTCTGTCAAAAGAGAAATCTAATTTAATTTGCTAATGATCGGTCTCTCCTTTCCTGTGCAGTTATTCCACCCATAGTTCTGGAGGAACACCATGACTTCGACTCTTTATTCCAGTTGATTGGTGATCTCAAGAGCTAATTGGTGATTTAATCAATCTGCTTGCTTGTTTTTAGACTTTAACTTATTTCTTTGGTGAGACCTGAGTGACAGAAAAATACACAACTTCAAGAGTACTGTTTTCAACAGTTACCAAACTTTACACAGGTTCTCCTCAACTTTCTTGCCATTATTTCTGACGAGATAGCTGGATAAGCAATTTTTTTGTAAACTTCTGCTTACAGGACAATGGCATTTCTTCTAGTTTAACATTCATTAATACAAGCAAGTAGAAATAGGCATTTGTAGTGAGTTAATTTAAGACAAGTTGAGTATTGTAAACAGGCACATCAATAAGTACCTTGTAATAAACTGCCCTTTAAAAGTAACTTTCTGTAAAACTGAATGATACCCACATGATAATTCTCTAGTATATTAATAGTGTATATACTGTATTGTAATTGATGAAAGTAGAAGTGGATTAGGAGCAAATCCCTTGGGTCAGAAATCTTAGCAGTTCCACAACACCCTTCTTCTAACATGTCAATGCAATCGATTTGAAACTGCTGCCACAGTTTGCCACGACTGAAATATTTAAAAGTACATCTTTACTGGCTTACTTTCAGATTCATTTTCCCAAATCCAGTACTTTAATGTGTTTCCCACTAGCTTTCAATGAGTAAATAATCATAAGCATAATTAGTGTAATTAAGCACCCCTTTGACCAAACAGAATGCTCAGTACCGATGAACATGGAGCATAGTGTTTTTGTTGGAAATGCACAAGCACATTTCACAAGGTCTGGTTTATAGCAAATTAGATTTTCCTTCTGAAGTGCTCTCCTAAGATTATGGTCAAGCGTGCAAGTAGTTTCCAGACAGAAGGGAGCCAGGTGTCAATAGCACAATCGAAGAGATTGTGTATCAGCCGGAAGAAATTAATGTGTTACGTTCCATGCAAGTCCTGCTAAACAACGTCAGCAGTTTATCCATCATTTTTGCTTACGTACACCTTTTAATGTTTTTTCCTGCAAGTGTCAGGTATAGGTTCAGTTTCTAAAATGCTTCTGAAATGCTAAAGATGAAATGGTGCTACATCTGTAGGCTGAACATTTATTAACAATGGACACGCCACATGTATTCATCTTTGTGCTCCTGATCTGATTGTAAGAATGAGCATGGGGTTGACACAGACCATTTTTTACAACTTGTGAGGCTGTCTGAATCATGTAAAACAGCTGTAGGGCTGTCTGTATTTAAGCCATTTATCATTGTGAAAGTGGGCTCAGAAATTGAGTTAAATGCTAAAGCGTTTACCCCTGTTCTGTCAATTAAAATGTCTACATGCTGTATTGTAACTTTGTCTGGTGACACATCAAATATATGTGCTGCTTTCACACCTAAATGTCATTTATGCTTGAAGTGAAATATGGAGGATGGTTTAGTTCTGTTATTGTTGTAGCTATAAAGCAAAGTAAAAAAACAAATCATTTAATGTGGCCCACAGAAATAATAAGAATAAGGCAAGTAAGAGAACCGAATACAGAGTTATACTGTTTATTTGTATGTATAGATTGCTGACTCTAAGGCTTACATTCAATTTAGAAAAAAAATTCTGATTGAATTATTTGGTGTCATAGCTGTAGACCTAGCTTTCTTTTTTTTTCAATGATATGCTGCTGTTTTTTAAATTACCTAGCATCTTTCTTATAGTAAAGAGTGCTGTTTCTCATCTGTATGTTATGCTTTAAGGTGACTGGCCCTACTACACTTCTTGAAAAGACTCTTTTCAAGACTGTGACTGCTTACCATGCTGAAATAAATGCTTTCAAAACCAATATTTTTGCTGTAACACCTTGCTTAACCCATGTTTCAAAAAGAAAGACCTTGACATTATTTTTAAACTCTCGTTCATTTCTCTGTGCCTTTTTCTAGAATAAGGGTATTTTAGGCCAGGGGATAAATCCAGTCTTCCTTATATCCTGCAGTGCATTGTTACACTTCAGATGGATTTTGATTGGCATAGTTTATTGGTGAATGGAAATGAGCTTTTATGGCAAAAACATTCTCTCCTCTCTGAAAGAGCTGTGCTTGCCTGTTGGTGGTTGAGGGTGCAGGGATAAGAGTAACTGAGAGTAGTGAGGAGATGGAACAGCTTTGGTGGGGATGGGATCTGGATGGGTTAGAGTCCCTTAGCCTTAATAAATACCTTCCTGCTAGGAAAGCTTTCCTCTCAATCTCTAATCTGTCACAAAACTGTCACAATACTTCTGTGAGAGACTAATAACTATGTAACCTTCTTCACTGTGTTCCCAGAGTTGTTCTGAGCATATGGAGCCGAATCATCCGTGATACTTAATTTTCATTTGTGTGTGTGACTTCATTTACCAAAAGAAGCTTAGCATGGCTAATACGGTTCAGAGCAAAGTTAATTCGGATAAGGATTTTGTTTAATACCCATTCACCAGTACTTGTTTTGGACTTTTCAAAGGCAAAGGGGGGCTAACCTCTCTCTCCCTCTTCCAGTGGCAGTACGTAATAGCACTATGAGACTTGACAAAGGGATGTCTCCGAGGCATTACAGATGTTTCAGAGTGACCTTAATGTAGATTTATCAATTGGTCTCAGCTTCTGATTGGATTTCACACAAACCAGAGGGGACAGGTGGAAACTACATGAAAGTGCATTTAAAACTTGAGAACAGGAGGTGCTTGTTTATCCAAAGAGTTCAGGGAGTCTGGAACCAGCCAGTCGGCTACGTTGTTGAAGCCAGTACCTCGGTATTTTTCAAGAAATGGCTTGGTTAGTTCTTTCAATCAGTTAACTATGTGCTACCTATCAGGCTGGATGAGATGAATGGACTCTGTAACCTTTCTTCTGTTTTAAGAGTTACTGAAAATAAAAACTTGATTCAGACCATAAAAAAGAGAAGATACCAGATCCTAAATTCAGGGAAATAAACACTTCAGTGTTTAATTCTACTCTGATTTAATGGGACAGTGAACTGATCGACCAGCATTTTAGGAGTCTGGCTTCCTCCTATTAGCATTGTGGTCAGTAGGCCTTTTAATCCTTCCCAATACAAAATACCATCTCACACAGGCACTTGAAGTTCATTTACGGAGATAAGGTGAAAGGCTGCATGCACTAGGCATAGTAATAGCTGTATCTGAGATTTATAATAATATCGTTACTTTTTAGAGTTTAATGAGCTCACCCCAGTGAGTCTGCACTCCTTAATAGAATTTTTTTTTGTTTTTTTTTTGTTTCCAACATTACCCCAAACTATCTCATTAATCTGCGTTTAATTACAACCTCTGGCCCTTCTCTGGATTCAAAATGCTACAATGCACAGAGATAATATCAATATGCTTTGCAGGCTGACGGTTTTCTCATTGCCTTAACGAGTGAATGATCCGAACGCATTCCTGGTAATTAATCATGTACACATGCTGACTGTCACCTGAGAGGTCAGCACGCAGAGCTTCTTGACGTGTTTCCTCTTTAACCGTTTCCTATTAATATGCTAATTTATACTGCTGACCTGTCCTGTCAGGTATAAACGTGTCTTATAATGAGCATTTTGTGCTTCCATTGGCTCTCTCCCACAGGGCCTGAAAGCCTTCTACCTGGGGTGCTATAATGTGGACTTCACAGATGCCGACACTTTCTAAAATATGAATAATGTGGATGAGCAAAGCATGTTGTAGAGAATGTCAGCACAGAGTTTTGTTCAATTCCGACAGGGGAACTCATGCAATTAGGTATTTATGAGAGCACAGGCTCAGGCCATTAAAGTGTTCCGTTATATTCTTTTCAGCTACAGTGCTGTTGCTTTTTTTTGTCCATTGCTCTCTAAAAAAATGTCTTCCTGTCTGCCTAGCCCAGGCCATTCTGGACTCTTGTATTCACTTGTCTCCCTGTCTGATGGTTTGAGGTAGCTGTCAGAATGTCTTCCCAGCTCTTCGTTTGATGAGCCTGATGAATTTGATGCAGCAGCAGACTGTCTAATATAATAATACGTACTCTGGTCTTTCTTCATAATGATAATAATATAGCACATTTCTGGACACTCCACTCAAAGCACTTTACAGGACCTCATTTTTAAGTGTAATCCGAGGGACAGCACCTTTTTTTTTAACAGTATATTGGCCCCATCATCAGGACCAACACAGGCTGCAGGGTGAATGCTCCCTACTGGTCTCACTAACACCTCTTCCAGCAGCAACCTTAGGTTTTCCTAAGAGTACCCATCCAGGCAATGGCCAGGCCCATACCTGCTTTGTTTCAGTGGGGTGCCTGTAGTGAGGTGCTGGGTTATATTGCTGCTGGCTGGATTTTGTCATGTTCTATGCACAGTTAAAGCAACTTTACATCCTCAGATCTCACTGGTTCACACAACAATAAGCTTATGAGAAATTCAAGTCCTCTGATCAAGTCTACCTTTTATTTAGACTTCTCTATCTTCTGTCAGAAATAGAAATTGCAGAGTATGTGTCGGTATAACACTGCCTAAAATCCCACAGTGTCTAGAAATGGCCTTTTAAGGATTTGCAATGTTCTGAAACTCTGGAGCCTAGTTTCATGATTTCTATCTGCAATTGTTCAATTGTTTCATGCTTCTGCTATTTCATGTTCAATTGTTTCATGCTTCAGATAGGAAAATCGACTAGAGCCACAACAACTTACAGTACATTTTGTCAATCATATATTGAGGTTATTGTATGAAGAAATTAAACATGACCTTAGAACAATTCATTATGCATGTCCCCAGCAGAAATCATATTGCAGAACCAGAAACAATGTCTTGTTTCTCTCCTGATAAAATGAGGTTTTTCTCCTGATAAAAAGCTTTCCTTCCTGGAAAAAAATAAATCTACAGTATCCATCCATCTATTATTATACTTATTCCCGGTGATGGTTATGGCAACCTACAGTAGAACAACCTAGAAGTCTGGAAGTGTAGTGCAAAAACCCTGGACTGATGGTAGTCTGCGGCGGGACACACGTACACAAGCACAAATTGTATCGGATTAACCGGAGCGGAGCAGTAGCTCTGTGGCTAAGGATCTGTGCCTGTGGCTGGCCAGTTCAGATCCCACAGCCGGCAGAGGAATCCTACTCCGTTTGGCCCCTGAGCAAGGCCCTTCACCCCAGCTGCTCCAGGGGCGCTGTACAATGGCTGACCCTGCTCCCTGACCCCAGGCTCTCTCCCTGTCTGTGTGTCTCATGGAGAGCAAGCTGGGGTCTGCGAAAAGACAAATTCCTAATACAAGAAATTGTACTGTATATGGCCAATAAAGTGATCTTATGTTAACCTAAGCAATATGTCTTTGGAGGGTGAAAGCAACTCTGGACACACAAACCCTTGTCTGTAAGGCGTGGCGGTACATTTAAGCTCCACAAAGAAGGTGAACCAGTCTGGAAAATTACCCTGAACCCAAGAGCTGTGAGGCAGCAGTGATAACCACTCCACCATCGTGCCACCCCTTTAACCACTATTTAAATAAAATTAAAAAAAAAACAACTTTCTTTCCCTGCTTTCTAATGCAAACAAATGCAACTTACGTAATCTGCTTCAGCGTCTAACCCTGCAGTCATAATTAATTGACAGCAACTGCAGAGAGAGTGAAATCCCAGAGGAGGCTGCCCTTTGTGCGGCTCATATCTTTACTTTATCCATAATTAAGAGCGCTGAAACCTGGCATAAGACTTTCCATCACTTTAAAGGATTGTACAGCTCAGACTACAGTTAACATTACTGATGTTCAGTCCTGCAGAGGGAAGAAAGGATGGATGCTTCTTTCTTTACCTTTTACATTTTATTTGATGAAGCACTGCTGCAGGCACCTACCTGTTACAGCATAGCCATTCATTTACATATTGTTCCTGTATTTCAGCCACTGACCCTCGAACAGAAAGGGTACTCGCGTGGAGAGGATATTTGTGGGTGGTCAGAACCATGCTGTCTTTGTGGATGATTTTCAACAAGGCAGCATAAAAACTAGAATCCCTGCAATTTTAGGACTAGAGTGGAATGCTTTAGGATATGTCCTTTAAAGCAGAAAAAGTATGTTTTCTGTCTGGTGTCGTGTTTTTATCCTTTTACAGTTTCTCTTTCAGTTGCATGGTTATGATACCAGCACAAGGCTTTCTGCATTAAGGACCTTTGCATAAAATGTGGCTTCATGTGTCCCTGAAAAGATGTAAGTCATCACAAAAATGGTGTTTTACCCTCAGAATCTGGA
This sequence comes from Lepisosteus oculatus, assembly GCF_040954835.1. Lineage (NCBI taxonomy): Eukaryota > Metazoa > Chordata > Actinopteri > Semionotiformes > Lepisosteidae > Lepisosteus > Lepisosteus oculatus. Next base: position 15,408,429 of record NC_090715.1, read on the forward strand.
AGTATAGTACACCTTGACAGAGAGGTACTTAGCATCTGTCAGTGTTCCTATAAAGACTAAGGAAAGGTCTACTAGAGAGGTAAGAGAGGGAGTTTGTTTTAGCCTCCTGGTATCCTGCATATAACGTTTCAATGTCTTTGTTCTACCATGGTTAAAGCAATCACAGCTTCCCAGTGGGTATCATTCTCAAAGTAGATAAATCAATTCACGATCTTGTTGCCTCCTGTCCATCTGAAAGTGAATTAGTATAATTACCATCAACAACAAATATTTTCCAGCTGTTACACAACTACTGTATATGCATTTCATGATGTTTGACTTGGTTAGTCTTCTGCACGTGTGGTTTGTTATTTCTTTTCTCCTTTCTCCTGTTTCTCTTCTGGTTTTGTTTGCATCCAAGGAGTAAGGTAGCGGTTTGATTCAGCTTTTTTGCACAAATCGGTTCCTGGAAAACCAACTATGAACTTGGTTAAGGTCAAGTGGTCAGAATTATGTGCCTGGTATGCGGTGAACTTCATGCAAAAGGTGTGCTGGACAGCGGCCTTGTTCACACTGCGACAACTGGGCAGTGGCCTAGAAACATGCTTCTAATCTGCCAAGATGTTGCATGATGATCCAGCTACTTTGAGCCGCATTAAAAATCCCGCCGCTCGTTTAGAAATGCCCTCGTTCACAGCTGTACTCGCCTTGTTAATCAACTAGAACATTAGTTGCACCAATACGTTCCATCGATTAGTCTAAAGAATAAACAAATTCATGATTTATAACTGGTTTAAATCCTTGTTTTGCTGTATTGTCTTTAATTGCTCTGTAGAGTGTTTTCATTGATGGCCCACTTCCTTGCAGTACCAGTACACTGCCCTCACGTACTAAAGACTTGCTGTGATATATATTTGGAGAACAAGGCTGAAGTGTGGTTGGCAGCGATCCTTGAGGGTAGCATAGTGTGGCTACTGTGAAATATGGTTTCAGCTTTAGAACAGCACCACAGTTTATATAACACCTTCTATAAATTACACCAAACAAAGTTAAGAACTTTTCTAAGCGAGGCACACAATTAAAAGAGCTTTAATGCCATACCCTTTGATATGATTGCTAATATTCATGCTCATACGTATAAGGGAATTGCAGTGTCCCATGAAAACTGTTTATAACTCCTAGTCCTCTTTTGTTTGTTGAATTGCACCTACATTTATCATTTGCGTTAATTTAAGAAATCTTTATCCTCAGAGTACAGGGAATCTGAACTCCCAGATGGAATCACATCCAAGACAGAGTTGGCAGGCCATTCCTTCATTTCAGTTCAGTTCCTATCCAAAGCTGTGCTAAACTCACCACCACAACAGTTGCCTGGCAGTGGAATTCAGCAAGACTTCTTCACATTTCGTTTGCCCAGTGACTCTTGTTGCTATGGTTGCTATATATATGCATGTGATGCCAATCAAATGAATCCAAATGCATAGAGCTGAACAGTCTTTTAATAAGCAGGATAGCCCTGTTTACTTTTGAAAAAACACTATTAAAACCGTTCTGGAGAGGAGTTCCCTCTGTCCAATGGGATAGGTTCTAATGAAGTTGTACCATGTGCAAATGTCCAATAAACTGATGACAAGAATTATTTTCTAAAAAATGATTTGGCTTGGCTCATATGCAGCTCAAAAAGTATTATTTATTGTTATTCTTGTAATTTTTATTAAGACTCCACTGCCATTGCTACTACTAAATTACCACCTCATTGAACCAGCAGCTGTTGTATGTAAGGCGAGACAGAATTATAAAGATGTCACTGAACGTCACTACAATGCTTCCTTTCTAATTCTAATGGAGTCACAGTACGAACACTAGTCATCTTGAATGTCAGAGAAAGCACATTCTCTAAATTAGAATCTGAGAAGATAAATGTGGCTTGTCCAATTGATAAAGCAGACTTAATGCATAAAATATTCTCTTCATGACTGTCTTAAAAAAGCATTAAGCAACACCGAAAACTCTAGACCAGAATTACATTTAATGGGTTTAAAGGAATAAAAAAATTAACAGCTCTGCACTTACTGTACATATTGCTGTTTTCTGTGACACAACATTAAACTGACACTGGCAAAATATAAATATACACACAAGAGAGGAAAAGTAATGTGAAGAGGAAATGTTACAAATGCCATTATATATTGATACAAAAAGTCTTTTCATGTCATCTTTGATGCACACAAAGCAGATGTCCTCAATTTATTTGTGCAAGCAGAGCTCAGCTTTTGTCTTGGTTTAAAAATAGACTTTCATTAATACTATCCATGACAATATTAATCATGTCAGGCTTCCAGTTGAGCAGAAGTGTAAGGATTTCAGCTTCCTTCACTTCCAGAGAGAGAGAGCTACAGGACACTGCAGGTATTCATTTCTGTTGAGGTTTGATGCTAAACAACTGACTTACAGTATCTGTAATAACTCAGGGCTAATTTGTAATGGGCACTTTCCACATCAAAGGGATCACTAAATGTGACATAACGGGCAGAGGTGCTGGCTCTGAGTCAGAAGACACTCCATCAGGTCCAGGTCAATCTGTTGTGTGTTCACATCTCAAATACAGTACAGCTTTTATCATCAATCTTAAAGGGCATAGGGCAACCCCTGGTTGAGTTGCAGCTTATACTAGTCCAAGCTGAACTAGTGTATAACTTTGATTTTTAGACAATATCGTGAACTCTGATGAATCATAAGGTAAGTCCTTCTGATTGTCTGCTGTAGAGTTAGTTACACATTGATTGGATACAAGTTGTACACTGTGAAACAATATAATAAAAACCTCCCCATGCCCAATGACCAGATTTCATACCCTAGGAGTACTCTGATTTGTCCTCTTATGGGCCCCAGTGATGTCCATGCCTCAGGTGTGTACAAATGTTGATCATAGGAAGGTGTTCCTCAAAGTAGAAGTGATTTCCTTTGCAGAATTGCTGGCAGATAGATGGAAGGGTATGAAAACAGCGTTGACTATTAGTCGACAGGCAGTTCCAAACATGTAAAACCATGGGACAGCGGACTGACTTCTCTCACTTTGTATAGTCGAGCTGAACAAGCAGAGCATAAAAATTTAAAATTACTCAGCATAGAGCTGAAACTCCTCTGGTCCCACCCCGGAGAGCACAGTGAAGCTAAGAACTACCCATGGAGAAGCACTAATGCCTGTGAAATTTTAAAATTTTAAGTTTGCAGGCCAGACAGGAGAAAACTCTCTGATAAGGAAGTACAATGGCAACAACAATGATCAATGTTATACAAGGTTAGGTAGGCCACAGTACATCAGAAAAATCTAAAAACATCTCGTTTTGTTCCCCTGTGAGCAGGAAAAGTTACCTTGTTTATCATCCTCTGAATATCAGCCACCTTATCGCCTGCATGTACTTCAGTAAAAATGGGAAAGCACCAGGGTGATTTATCTTTGGTCACTGAAAGTGTAACATATTGGGGTTGCATATGTTTTCTTCATGCATAATTCAGTACTTTGTTAATCAGTCCTTAGCTAAGCACTTGTGAATTCAAGTGCCTATGCTTGAATTTTAAAATTCTTAAAATATTAAGCTCCTGGGGACCTGCCTCATTGAACAGCCCAGTTACCTTTGCTTCCCTGTAGGTTCTGCCCAGTATCGCCCCTCTGTTCTCATACAGACTCTGGAATCCACTGTGCCGTGAAACCTCAGTGAGAGCCTTGACTTTAATGGTTATTTGAATCTATGCTGTGCTTATTGAATTTTAATGATATTTAGTCGCTATAGTACATTTTAATTTCTCTGTTTAATATGATTATTATATCCTTCACTTAATAATGTTTTTGCATATAAGCAGAAGTGTGTTCGTAATATGCATAGAATGACTGTAAATTTATTCTTATAGTAAAGTTTAAAAAATATGCTTGATTCAATCATGTATATACAGTACAAACCTAGTATACAGTATATTGTAAACTGCAACTATATGTTTTAATTGCACTGATGTTCTCTTAAAGCTCCCCTTAATTATCTCTGGAACTTCAATTTTAGATCTCAGGAGATATTTTTTGGATGTGCAGTATACAGTATGATTTAACTGCATGTGCTGTATAGTATATAACAGAATTTAAAATACATGAATATGCAGTATGCATTTGATAACCACTCCCAATACAAACAAATATGCATTTCTAGTTTTACCAAGGATTATTACTGGTCTATGACAGAACTTTGGCCAGTTGCTGGCCAAACCGTTGGGAACTTCCAATGAAAAGCGTAAAGTACGTTTAGCACCTAGAGGGTGAAAAAAGAAAAATGATGGTTGTGGCTTGATTGCAACCACTGCTCATTCTGCCAGTGCTCAGTTTCATTGAGACTGGGGGTTTGTTCTGGCCAGAAAAGGAGATAGATTTCTGCCTCACGCTCGTTATGAAAATCAGACTCTAGCCATCTGAGTGGAGCTGACTAACTGTTTTACCTAACCTTAACAAAATCCCAGATACAGGAGATGCAATATTTGGATTGTCATGTACCGTATTTACAGTGTGATCCTTATTCCGTTTACAATCACTAGGCCTTTTGACATTAGTGGTGATGAAATCATTCAATACCCTGCGCTAATTAGACCACAAACCTACACCAGGCCAGGAAAATTGCTTTTATTAAATATGGCTATCAGACAGCAGCCCAATGGTATTTTATGTTGCAGCCTGCTGTTAAAAAGATGTTAACGTGACTAAAGATTGGCTGGTGCAAAGCCCCATGGGAAACATGAGGACCAGCTGTGAGACTGCAGAACAGAGGCAGTGCATGGAAAGACCCGCTTATTGAACCCGAGGGCTGAGTGCTGATATGCGTAAGGAGCTGGCCTGCTGTGGATCTGTTCAGTCTCTTACTGTTCCTTACTGAACACTGAGATAAAACACTGGATTGTTGTGCCCCAGTTCCTTAAATGGCCTCGAAAATTGTGAGTTCTATCAAGGGTCAGTAAAAATCGAAGCACAGATGCTCTGAAAGGATGATCATAGAAAGGAAATGTACTTATTTCCTTAATCTTTTTTTTGTGTGCGTGATTGACACTGTTGAATTCATACGCTTATGTAAAAGAGGATTAAGAGGGCAAGATGCTGAGCTTATTTTCCAATCCCGTTTTTGTTGGCTCGGCAGAAGCGATAAGACTCACAAAAGCACATGGAGGCATTCCTGCTTATAAAGGAGGACCTGACCTTTTCCTGCGGCCTCTCTTTAAACAGAGGGCTGGTTAGCTCCTTGGCGACTGTACATTTGCTGTCTTTGTGTGTTAGCGTGTAACACGCTCAGTCTGCTCATCCTACTGAAAGATAAATGTGTGATGGACTTATTTGAGATTACAGTAGGCAGGCCACTGTGGTTCCACCTGGCTGAGAGTGTCATATTTCTTTGTAAGTTGGACATTGAGTAATTCAGACAGTGGACTAGTAGGAGAAACATATCTAAACTGGCCAGCTTATCTAGGAAGCTGGTTTAAATCATTTTGTCATGTTTACATCCCGTTCTTTATCGTATAATTCGTCATTTAAAAGAGTAATTTAATACAGGCCCTGTACTCACAATGGAGGGTGTCATTTCTTCCCTGTCAGGCATAAATTGCTGTGTGAATTCAAAATGTCTGTACTGCCTAATGTTGGATAATTTCATTTGCCAAGTGTTGTTTTACGCCTCTTAAAATAATCACTTGTTTCTGAAAAATGCTTTGACTGGAAGCAGGCTGTGAAAAGCAGGAAAGCGCTTCGATTCACAGAGCAACCCTTGTGCCTTTAGGAAAAAAAGATGGCACAGTGAAGTGACAATCACCTGTGGTACAATTGTCACTGACGGATACAGCAATTATTGCTTCTTTCCAATTACACCACAGGAGAGTAGGCTACAGCTGCTACACCATCTTTAAATTAGAATCTTACCATCACCCTACTTCAAAGTTTAATTCTTCTAGGGCTTCAGCCTCCGTAAATTGTTGCCTGAAAAGCTGCGTGATAAATTTCTGCTCTTCTTTCCCTTAAATTTTAGTCAGACCGGATCACACAGCCTTTCTATTGACTTTTCTCATTCAGGTACTGTATATGCCAGTCTGTACATGTCAGAAAATCTCCAAAACAAGAGGTTAGTGATGCCTGGACCGATCTTGTCTTCTGTTTTCAATTTTATTTGCAGTTGTTATCTGATTTTAAACGAAACAACAGATTTTGCTTGTGATCATTTTTTTTCTATTTTTATTTTTTCCACTGAGGCTCTATTATCACTCATAAAGTGCCAAAGCATAAGACCCTGTGCTGTCTTTCTCAATGCTGAAGATGGTGTCTAATTAAGTCAAAAAGCAAAAGCTGCTGATGACCTCATCTGTGCTGTCTGTTTTTGTTCTGACTGGTTGTGTATCAGACAGCTCTATATAGAAATTAATTGGTTTTGTGTTTTCAAAAGAGTAACCTTAATAAAATAATTATGTTTATCATAATTGCAATAATAATTGCCCTTATTGTTTTGAAACAGGATGTGGAATTCTGGTGCCATGATATGGATTTCAACTGCCTTACTCGCTCATTTTGTTTGCTTGAAAAGGCTTATTTACACAGAGCAATTTTAAATTTGCTTTCAGATGTAATTGCTTATGAGCTTTGTAGTTTACTGGCATGTGGCTTAAACTTTCAATTTAAGCCTGTTCCATCAGCTCAGTAACCTCAAGCAGGCCATCATTTAAACAGGTTTCTAGCGCTGCCTTACTTTACAGACACTGTCCATTGTGGATGACTGTAATAGATCTGCAAGTTTTTAATTTTCATTTTATTCTATTAAGCAAAAAGCTGCTTTGCAGAAATACTGAATTGTTTTGGTAACATTTAATTAATAAGATAGCGAGGACCATGACCCTCTCTGTAAGTAAAGCACTGGTAGTGAATGTGAATAAATGGAGACACAGCAGAAATGGTCAAAGATTAAAGGTGCTTTTTGTCCAGGAAAAAAAGAGCATGGTTTAAAACTGAGCTTTTATGAGTGCTCTTTGGTATGTTTGTCACTGTTAGAAGCAGCTGTCAGAGTTCTTTCCTCAATTAACCTACAACAAATTGGAGGGAGTAGATTTTGGCTAATCAAAAGTGTGAATCAAGAAGATACTGACACCCAATTAAGACACTGATATTTCGGGTTTGTGTGGTGGGTCTAAATCTTCAAGTTAGAGGCCAGTAAGGGTAAAGGCCAAGAAGACAAGAAGATAAATTTGTTTTTACCAATAATTTATGTCTTAAGACTGAAGGTACGGTAGGAGCTGAAAAGCTACAGTGGGCAGTTTTTCCAGCAGGTGGTGGCTGGGCAGTTGGAGGGGGGTATGGATGTTGACATGCCCAGTTCCTGGACAGAACTCATCTGTCAATCAGAAATAGAAAGCACAGGCTCCCAAAACAGCTCAACAGCAAGTGCCTTGGGCACTCATCTGGAAAAGAGATGGCTCGGTCTGTTCATTTTATGTTCTTTTATGTTCATCATATGTTCTCATACATGAAAGTGCATTCAAAACGTAGGCCAGAAGGCACTTCTGTGCCCAAGGGGTTGTGGGATGTGGAGAAAGCTTCTTAGCTCTACTGGCTGAAGCTGATACCTTGACATCCTTCTAGGAACAGCTGGATGAGATCAATTAATTACCAATTACCAAACAGGCCAGACGGGACCTCCTCTTATTTTTTTTTACACTTTTCTTATGCCCTAATGTTTATTTGTTCTTTCGTCAGATCTTTCTTCTTTCAGGATGCTTTGGGCCGAGACCTCACCCTCTTTCACTACCTAAATGATCTCATTAAAAAAAGACTGCGGCCATAACCCAGTCACAACCCAAGAATCCTGGGAGACAGTTCTCTCCGAGCTCCAGGTTTCTTCAAGAAAACCATGATGCACAACAGTATGAAATTGATTCAATTGGCACATACTGTAGCTATTCAGGAATGATTTTTGAAGAGAGGATACCAAAAGGTGAATGAAGCTAATTTTTTCAACAGCTACACTCCCATTGAGACCATTTTATGCGTATGTTCCTGTTCTTGACGAATGCTTGTAGGTATTCTCAAGATTTGTACTGGGTTTCCACTATCACACAGAGAATTTGAAATTTTTGTGTTTTAATACTTAAAACTTAATACTTAATACTTAATACTTGTAATGTCAAATACACCTGTTTTAGTCTCTCCCTCCAAAGCCTTACAGGTAGTACTGGGTTAAAGCATATCTGTACAATTAATTCGGTAGCATTTCACTTTGCACAAAACGTTTTAATCCGTGATGCGTAATTTGACATTCCATCCCTATTTCCAATACAGGTACTGTATATTGTATATTTGTATTACTTGAGTCCATATGGGAAGTGTTGGATAATATAATCAATGGGCTCAATCACATTGAATCCTGGGCTTTTCTAAAAGGCATGTATCTAACTTGTACTGTGAAAGCAGTTTAGCAATTGATGGGTCCTTGGGCCTGGACTTTGGGGAAACTTGTGAAGAGTTGTCAGGACTTCCAGTGGGTTGCAGCAGCCATGATGAGATGCTATATTGAGAATATTGCAAGATGGTCTGTCAGTAGTGGTCATTGTGAGATGTCAGGCCTTGATATACAGTACATGCAGTGTGGACTTTGCACTTTGCATTATCTTTTCGTGACATAGACACATCACATGCCTACAAAACTGCAACAGTGTTGTACTGTATTTAGCACCCCAACCCTGCAAGAAACAGCAAAATATAGTGTAGAGCCTGTTTAGTTTTTTCCCAGCTACAAAATCTTAAACTGGTTAAAAATGGAAAATGTAGCCTAACTGCTTTGGATCATTGTCTTGAATTTACTGTATGTCCTTAATATTTTGTCATATGATCTGAATCGCACTGACACTGACTAGGCAGTGATGAAAGAGAGCTTCTATGAAGTGCAACAGGATCACAGCCATGGTTGGACAGTCCGCCTCGTGAGAGAAGCCTGTTTTCATAATTGCAGGCAGAAGATGGCAAGCCACAGAACTGTGGAATACGTGTTGATAACCAGTGAGTTCCCAATTTGATCAAATTAAATGTTGTAGAAGTAATTTTCAACAAAAATGAACACATTTTATAACAATTTAGATGAGAATCCTGCACTTCACAGAAAATAGACATTTCTGGCATAAATCTAATCAATCCTTTCTCCTTCCAATTCATTGTCCAGATTTTTTACATCTTTTGTGAATAGTGGTCTCTTAGGTGCAGGCCTAGATCATGCATTTATTAAATTAATTTGCATTGATTTCATAATTTATTTTAAAGTGGGTGTACATCTGATTTCTATTGTCGGATGATGGTCACATTGTGACCTGGCATTCTAAACCATGCAGTGTCTCAGAAACTTAAACGAAGATTAGCTGTGGCTCATAAGCCTGTGATAAAATGCTTTGTCAGATCAATGCGTGACTCTGCTGCCATAAGGAATGCTATTGATGGAATTAACATCTGAGTGTCAGCTATATGATTATGAGGATGCCTCAACAGCGGCACTTTGCATTATACAAAAAGCTGTAAATTACATGGATTGCAGGTTGGCTTACCTAAACAGGCAACTTAAGTGTCAAGTGACCGCTGAAACTGATTGCAGAAAATGTCTGTTTCTCGGTGTTCATTGCAATCTAGCATGATTGTTTTCAGGATGGCTGACGAGGCCAATCTGGGCTAGACAGACTCTGTAACAGTTTATACGAGAGCTCCTGAGCTAAATGGGAAATCCAGAGTCGTTGATCTGCTCACGATGAGCTGGTTCTGCTGATCCCGCTTTTCAGGCAATCTGCTGTATGTTTGGAGTGATGAGCGGACCCTTCTTTCATCTGAGGTGGTCCTAGGCAGTAGTCTGGAGTCTTGAGTGGTAGTGACAGTGGTGCACTTCTTCATCTTGGCCTTGAGGACACGTCTGAGGCACTCTCTCTGTCGTCCTCTTCAATGTTGGCCAAAAATGAATTGGACACTTCAGCTCAAGTTTTTTTTTTCCTAAAAACGAGCTAATTGGACTCTTTAACATGAGTATAACTCCACTATAGCAGATATGCAAGATGTATATTAATAGTCTTAAAATAATCCCTCTTAATAAACAGTTGAATTATACCTGAATTCTTCTGACCCCTAGAAATGATACCATTTGGCGAGACTGAAGCCTCTGCTGCTCTGCAGTAAATACAGTGTTTACTTGTACATCTATAGATGAGACACCTACAGTACCAATTAGGCTACTTGCAGTGCCGACTCTGGCAATCTCATGAATCTCATTCATGCTCACATTTTGGCAGTTACACTTGGCTGTTTGCGAGCCCTCGCGCTCGTCAGAAGTGGCGCTTGCCTGTCTTTTCAAGCCTGTTATATGTGGATTATATACATTTGCACAAACAGTATCTACTGTCCTGAGCCCCAGGTTACAGCCTTTGAACGTGACAGGTAATTACTGAAATGGGTAAGAAAACGATAGCAAGATGAGCATTTGATGTTATGGAATGCATTTCTGTGGTATTACCTTCTGTATATTTTGCAATAAAATTAACAAAAATGTTGTTAATATTTTTTCTTTCATTTTTATTGTCTTTAGCCAGAAAAAATTAAGAATGGTGATAATGAGAACAGTCAGCAAACACAATTCTTTGTCAGCTGTGTTTGTGACACAAGCAGTCTCTTTGATTGATACAACAAAGTTAATATTTATATGCATATTTTGCCTATGTGTCTGATTTTCTTTACAGAGAATGACTTTGATACATGACCATTAATTTCAGTGACTGGTTGTTTTTTACAGAGAATTTTACATATTCCCAAAATCCCCTCCATGCAACAGCAGTGTACACACAACATCACTTCTACACAAACTGACACAGAAGCCTCTGTTAGTGATATTTACTAATAGTGAAATTATCATCTGCTGCTGTATGTCAATGTACAGAATGTTGTTCATTAATGTAATATGAAATTTGCTCATATTATAAAATGCTCCTTCAGACTTTTAATGCACGTTTTGTTTTTATTATAATGCCAAGATAGTACTTATCAGCATCGAAGGAACTTGCATTTAGATTTTTTCTGTTAAGAACTATCTCTAAAATAGGCTTATCTGCGTATTTTATGGTGCTCAAGAATGATCTCTTACCAAATTTACCAGCCTATTGACTTTTTAGGGTAAAGATCATCGTTACTGCTGATGACAGGTTGGGGAGTCATTCCCTGTTTGTTAATGGGTTTGTACTTATTTGGAACTAATTAAAAAACTTTTTTATGGGGTCCAAATATTCTCCATTGTGTAGGAATGAGCACTGTGCTCTGACTTGGGGGGGACTAAACTGGAATGCACTCATTTTGTTGTTTCAGTAATAAAAGACTGCATTTGTGTGAGAATGATCTCCATGCTGTTAATGAACCCATTGAATTGCATTTGCATTAAAGTCGTCACAACCCATATACTTTGACTGGTACATTTCAAACTTCTTATTTTCTTAACCTAATGAAGCTTACATAATAAAACAAATCTGAACAAATCCTTTGTTAAAAAGTTTACTTGAAGACTTTATAAGCATTATACTCAAGGATCTCAGAATGATAACAGTTGTGAAGGAATTGTGGAGAGGTATTGCATTGTTTTCTCACTTGTAATGATCTTACAGTATTTGTATTTTAAGAAGGGAAATGTAATCTGCGTTTGAACAGTTTTGTGTTCATTATCAGTTTTTGCAAGTTTTTGTTACCTGAAGAAAATAATTCCTGCAGCTTTGCACCTCTGAACTCTGGTGACCTTTTTTCAAAGTCCAGGTACAGTATGACTGTCCTGAATATTGGGAGTCTGAGAGTAACTTCCCTATAAACTGAAAACATCACTGCTGAAGTCATACAGGCTGCTGGTGTGGTGGCTCTATTCATAACTGTAGCAAATCTAAGATATGAAATACACCATTCTGTTATTCATTCTTTCATTAGTGCTGCAGAATAGTGCATTAGAATCTAACGACTTTAATTTTAAATGCTACATTACCTCCTGGCATTAGAGATCTTTCCAGTTTCTGGACAGTGTGGCTTATGTGAGGCTGTTCATTTTAAAATGTATTTCTCTGAGAGTATTATAGTTGCTTATTTTAATAACACTAACTGAATAAACGTTCCCTATTTGCACTTTATTTCAATTGCTTTTAAAACCAAAGAGTATAAGCATCCACCGAATAAGGGTTAATATAAGGATTATCCTGCTTCTATAGTACTTTATAGTGTATGGCCCTGAAAATCATCTCTTTCTTTTTTTCTTTTATTCAGAATAATTTTAAGTGTTACTAACCAAATTTTAAAAATACCTGCATAGCTTTAAGCAGCAATATGCTTTAAAAATAAGCTTAGGCTGACTGAAGAGCAAATCTGAGTTATCCCCAAATTGAGGCTTTCAACTGAGTTGTTGTAAAATATTGATATAAAGCTTTGAGTACACAGTATTTACAGTCCCTGGCTCCTAGGTGGTAAATCACATTTCTTTTGTGTTCTGAAAAGTGGTGGGAAGGAAAATGCAGTGTTACAACGAAGCCTTAAGGAGAAAAACTGACAATATGACCTGCAAAAAGAAAAACCAGAGCTGCATACTGCATACCCACAAAATGGTGAGCTCTACACTGCAACAAGTAGAGTTCCACTATAAAACAGCCGACAAGGGTGTAGGTGGGGCGGTAGGAGGGGTTTGAGAAAAACGCGCAAAGGGAAGTTCAGAAGGTGAGATGTGCACTACACTGCATATACATTGGAGAATGGAAGGATGTGAGATTAGGATCTAATCTTCCTCTCATGCTTCAGTTATAAGCTGCATGAAGGGAAGACATTTTTGGTTTAAAGTCCAAAAACAAAAGTTTCCAGATGCAGCGAATGCAGTGCACTCCTAAACTTCAAACCACTTTGTCTCATTGGGGATTTTCCAGGACATGTCTGCCACTGACGCACTGTTGCTCTGTAGTCGCTATACAATTTCTGTTGCTGAACTGAGGCTGAAATGCTGTAAATTGCTTTAGCCATTCATAGCCAAGGCCAAGAATAAGAGCTAGTGCCATTTAATGATATTGAATTCTCCATCAATTGCAATCCATTTGATATTTTATAATTGTTTTTCTGAAATGAAAATCGAAGTTAATGATCAGCTTCTGCAAAAAACAGAAAAATAGATATGATGGCAGGTTGATGGGTGATTATGAGGAACAGAAGTATTCTTTTTCCATTAGTTATAATATAGCAGATCTTTAAAATAGTGCACCGGATCTTGAGTTTTTGAGTGTCTCAATGTTTGCTTTTCAGGCACACAGGATAAAAAAACTGAAAAGTTCACTGGAAGTGGTGCTAAATAGAGCAGATAAAATGACTTAAAATATTACAGCTCGATTAAATATTTATATAGAACAGCTGTCACATTCCCATCAAACTGCATTAAAAAAGAGCAAAATTACAAAAAAAGAGTGAATTCGATTGCTGAGAGAATACGCATCAAGAAATAATGATCACACATTGGCGAGGTCCAAGAATTGACATGATCAGTTTCTAGGGAAAAAATAATTAATCGAGTCGGCCAGAAGAGAATGGCCTTGCACCGCTCACAGTGTCACGTGATACACTCAATTACAGACAGCCTGGGCTGGAGAACAAGTCTGATATGTGTGCAAAATAATTGATGTAGAACATGTGCTTTTTAATTGCGTGGTTTCACTTCAGTGAGTTTGGGGGACGCAAAAACCCACTGTTTCCTATTATTTTGCATCAGATGACATTGGGGGGTGGGGTGGCTGGTGGAGAGGAGGTGTGTGAGAAAAAAGTGGATACAAAAAGTGTGTGTGTGGCCGATTTGGACAGCCAGCGGAAATGAGCCTGGCTGGGCAGCGACACTCATTTAGATTCCTATTTTGTTACTGTCACTTTGGCTACATGCACAACAGCAGCTAACATTATTCCAGGCCCCACGGAGGGCCGCCTGCCTGGTTCCTCTGACAGCTTATCTCGGCAAGAGATTTATATGTTCGAAAGAAGGATGCATTCCTTTAATCACTAATACCACTCTGGCGAAATATGCTTTTTGTAATTTATTGCATTTTTTCCCGAATGTAAACGAATGCAGCAGCAACTCTGGAATTGGTTTGGGCTTATGTTATCGTCTGTTAAAAAAGGACACATTTATACAGGCCCCAAAGCTTTTTGCTTTTATTGATTTTCTTACTGTGTTGCTTCATGCAATAAGTGTTTAAGCTGTCAGAGAGGATGTCCGAAAACAACAACCTTATCAGTTTTATACAAGGACATACAAATTCCAAATTCTTTAGTAGTAACATTTTCTACATGAACATGAGTTGTGAAATAATGAATAAACTGAAGGCTGATCGAACAGAGCTTTTCAAATATTTTTTGTGTATAAAAATAACAGTAAATGCACAATACTGAATTTTAAAAATACAATTCTCTATACCAGTGTGGGCTGAATTTTTGTCAGTTATCCTCTAAAGATGGGACTTCAGAATCAAATCTATGAAGAAGATTTTCATTAATTACATTCATTGGTACTGTAAGTGCATTATCATCATCTGTGACCACATTACCGTAATGTCGTCCCCTTCTTAAAGCCTGTTTAGCTGCCTTTTCCTTTCAGTTTTCATACAGTGAAGGGAGGGTACAGAGGTAAACCATGGATCATAAAGCAGCTGTGGTCAGAACTGCTGACTTCTATGCTTAGCAGTGTCATCCAGGGGAATTTAAGAAGTCCACTCCCCTTCAGGAAATTATTGTATTTGCCTGGGGAAATTCACAAGACGTAATATGGATTTCTCCGGGCTTTTGCTTTAAAAAGCTGACAGTTCTTGTGCTGCTTTGGTAAGGGAGCAAGAGCCAGCCGTGATGCTGTCGATTCTGTCCTACTGCAAGAGGCTTGCTAATGCACTGCCGAGGGTGTTCGGAGATGGCAAGTGTGCTGTGTGCGAGCAATACTGTGCTCTTTGCTGAAATTACACCTCCCAGCACGATTCTTCTTCACATCGGGAGGAGAACTCAAATACAGTATACTGCCTGCCGTGCTTTCTTCTCGACCGCGGCTGTGAGGCTGTGAAAGCTCTCCACAGCAGGGCCGTACCTGAACACCCAAGCAGACATCAGCACGCCTGGCCCTCTCCTGTCCTACAGAACCGGACTCCATTCCACGAGAGGCCCATCGGGAAAGAAAAATCCTTATTCTGTGCAAAAGCACATTTTAATGGCTTTTATCATTTATGGCGAAATTTCTGGATCGATCTTTTTTTTTTAAACCCTTTTGAGGAAAAAAAAAACCCACAACACCGGCCTTCTCAGAAAGAACTGTAAGCTTTCTGCCTCCTGGAATTTAGTCTTCTGTGACAAATACATTTACTGTGCTGCTGCTGCTTAGTCCCTTAGTGACATTTTTTTTGAGAGCCATAATATTAGATTCCTTTCGGAGAACGAACCCAGTGCTGTTCCTTCAGAAAACCCTCTGAAAAGTTATTGAAACAATTGAAGGTGTAATAATGCAATTTATTGTTTATGGTGCACCTTTACAGATGCTCTATTTCAAGGTTGTGTACGAATTTTATAAGGTTGACAAAATGAAGGTGTTTTATGAGCAAACATTAACATTATGAGCAAAGAGGTTATATGAATCTTTTGATTCATGGTTGCAAATAACCCTATATGAGTGGTTTCACGCCATATAAATGGCTGTGTACAGTGTATCTAATAATCAGAGCAGTGCTTTCAGTAGTCTCTCGATAGATAACCTTATGGAGGCATTGGTAATGTATTATTCAGTTTTAACAGCAAAAAGCACAGTTTTCATTAAAACAGTAGTTACTTTTCTGCTTGGAGTTTCTCCAAAGATTTATGACTGTTATTGGACCATCTGTGTTATTTAAAAAAGAAACTTTGAAAAAACACAGTCCCTTCCTTCATGCTGTTATTTATATACGGTATTACAGTATGTTTTCTTGAGTTTAACATTTCTTGAAACATGCTGTGAAATGAAACTCTGTTGTTTTAAAGACATATCAAGGCTTTCTGAGATTCCAGGGAATAACTGTGGGAACTTAGATCAAAGCTCCAGTACTGTATGTCTGTCACTGCTCGGCCCCTCCATCATAACATGATATTTAAGATAAAGATCAGTTCATCCAGTAACACCGGGATTCCTGGTGGAGTCAGCGAGTTTCATTTATATTTTGACAGCTTGTTATCACTTTGAATGGCAGAAGGGCTTCTTCGTTTCTTCAAAACCTGGAAGCTGCATGACTTCTAATCCCTCATGGCCTGCACAGTCAAATAAAACAACTGCCCAGATGAGACCAGTTAAATATGTGTCCTCTTTAAAACAACCCTTATAGAAAGTCACTGTGCTGGTATTAGTTCTTAGTCTGAATATGTAATTATTCATGAGAAGAATTTGAGTACTGCTTACTTCCCATCACTGTGGAATTGATCAGATTAAAGGACCATGCAAGCTGTTTTTAACAAGCCTATAGGTGAATGTTTGGATACAGTAATTACTTTAAGTGCATTGTCATCTCTGTTTTGGGTTAACTGCTCCCTTTTAACATGATAAAACACAACTATAGAAAACATAATTTCTAAAATAGTAGACTATCATGGTTAGAGTAAATCCATTAATGGCATTTCCAGCCTATTAATTAACAAAGTAATTGAAGAGAATGGGATTTTACATATCCTTCCTCTTTGAAACTGCTTCATCCAATTCAGTGTTCAGGGAAAGTGATGGAAGTTTATCTTACTGTTTGTTCCTCAGGCCAACCAAACATTCTGTACCTGAGAATTCATGTGACCAGAGGTTCTTAATATTTTGTGTGCATATTATCCACCAAGCCTGTGGTGGGCAGGTGGTAAGTGTTCTATTTTATTTAAGCTATCAGATATTGTATTACACATTATGGGATTAAAATGAAAATCAGAGCAATTTTTCAGCACAAGTGGCAGATATAAGATAGAAAATGTTGAGCACAAATGGTTATAAACCATACTTTGTGTTCAAAGTGGCACTTACGCTGGATACTAAACCTATTACTAGGCTCACTCAATTCCTAAGCTCACTGGAATCCATTTAGAATTGCTCACGATCCAATTAGAGCACAGACTGGAATTTCATCTGTAACTGCAAGCATGATACATTTGCAATACTTTTTTTACAGCCAATTTTGGTATTAAAACAATGCAGACATGATCAACTAAGGGAGAACAGGGAGAGTCATCTTAATTATTTAGAACAAAGGGGTCACTTGTCATTGTTTTACTCGTGATAAGTATCTAACACTAAGGTGAGTTTATAATTGCAAAATCGGAAACAGATCAAACAGACCAGCTGTCCAAAATAAAAGAGCATTGAAATGAAAAGGTGCATCAGTGTCTCACAGGAATCCACACCAACACAACAGCAGATTTAATGCTGTTCATGGAGTTTTTTGGAATGATATTGGCGTATACCAAATTTTACTTACAGTATTGTGCTGAAAGAATGAAATGTACTGAAATAAGTGCAAGAGAGATAAGATATGTAGTTTTTAATAGTTGCATTATACTGATTTGTCTGTTATCAGTCTGCAGACAGAAACACCTTCAGAAAATCAGTGTTGAACAATTCCTGACATGCAATAAACATGCACTTCAACACACCAGTGCAACGATTGGTTATTGGTGTGAAAGTATAGAGCGATTGATTTGTGTCGCAATGCAATGACTTACAGTAGATAAGCATGTGTGCACTTCCTGTTGCTGTTAAAACAAGCTGGATCCAGCACTAAAGAGGATATGCAGATCTAAAGAAATAAATAAACAAGGGTGATGATGTACAGTTACCTTTATTACAGTTAAAGTAACTGGTTAGGGGTCTTTTATTTTCTTTTAGTAAGATTTAAGCTGCATCTGCCCTTGAAATAAAAACTTGGAAAATTAAAGTTAGCCTTTTAACATAGTCCAGACACTGATTCACCAATAACGCAACACCATCTCATTTCAAGTCCCATTACTTGACTTACATTTCATGCAAATAAAAAGCCTTTTTTTCTTTCTTCATCACTTTTACTACTGCATGATTCACTTTTAAGACTCATATTGGAAATCTAATTAACTGTAATGAAAAAGTGATTTGGTTGATTATTTTTTTACTTCAGTACTGTTAAAAAAGGTCATGACTGAGTTCTGACACTGACCTAATACTGTTTCTCATATATTGCTGCCATTCTGTCTTCTAATTACACCAACACTGGTTAATGAAGTCATCTTGGAGGTTTTAGATAAGGTTGAAGTAAGCTTTATATAATATTGGGTCCTGGGCTAATAAAGATTAGTGCACTCGGTAGTATATGAATCCCTGTTGATAATCTGCTATAAATGTTTAAGCGTTAAGTTTTAATATTGGCTTGTTAGATGAATAATTTATCAAAATCTGACTGAATTTGTTGTTCTAGATCATTAACTGTTCATCAACTACTTTTTTACTTGCGTTAATTATGTGTAATAAAATGTCTGATGATATGAGATTGCCTTGTATTGAGAATCAAGACAGCAGAACGAAAGGGCTTGAAGATAGCTGTTTTAATTGGCAGGTACCGTACTGTATAAAGTAGTGGGGAGGAGGCAGGAGCAGTCTCTGGTTCTTCCCATGGTGTAAGTTCTTTAGCATCTGAACACATAATTTCTAAAATAGAAATTGGGGACATTGTACTGGAGACCAGGCACATAAAGAAGATCTCACTTTTGTAGATTTAAATGGTTCTGCAAATTCTTTGAATCACTTTCCCAATTTCCCAGTCTGCAGAAATTTGGCTTTCAGTTCCTGGAACATTCTGTATGTGCCACGAAACCAGGAGACAGAAGTAAGCAGTGGTTATATAAGAGATTTTGCCTGGCAGGCTTTCTCCGTCTGTCTGCTTCCTGCTGGGGTGCAGTAAGAAAGCAGGCCTACTCATGCTCATTTCAGGACTCTGTTTTGAAGGGAGCACAATGGTGAGGAAAAATGTTCTGACAGGAGCAAAACAACTACAGATTGACAGAAGGGGCGAAGCACAACTTACATCACAGCAGTTGTATAATCCCTGCCTTTAGTTACCCATTCAGCCCCAAAGATAGGAGTGGTACAGTAATTATAAGACCTGTACAAACTGTTTTCCACCACAGTGAAGATTTGCCTTTCTGGGTTACTGGTGAGCCGAGCTGGGAGAGCCTGCAGATAAATCTGGGCTGTGTTACAAGACGTCAGGAATAGAACCCTTGCACAAGTGGTAACAAAATAAAAGTTCTGTATTGTGCTACTTGGAATTGTCCTTTATGAGTGTGTATTGACTGTTAATACAGCTTGCGATGTCTACATTGCTAACCAGAGTGCTGCATCTCACGGCATTTTGACAATTATTTTCATGCTACTGTTCATTAGAGGCCTCCGATAAACTGATCCACACTTGATTAATTGGTCGTCCCATGGCGTCAGCTTTTTTATTTGGAGACAGCTGAGAACAGTGCAGGACAGATTAGGAAATGACTGGGGATGGTAACAGCCAGGACCTTGTCATATTTAATAAGCTGCAGATTTCTAGGACAATATAAAGCACTTATGATCAGCAATCTGAAAGACAAAGCTTAGGGACTGGGGTCTTTTACTCTCTCCCTCATTTGCTTTAATTAAAAAGGATAATTGGATGCCATAATTTTCCAGTGTACAACAGAAATTAAAATTTTACTCTCAAGGCTGGTCAACAATTTTGTACATAAATTATTTACACGGAGTCATTTGCCAGCTTCAGGAATGGTCTTCTGGATCATGCATTGTGTTTTGTCCCTGTCTTTCCTTTTTTGAATTCCACTGATTGCCTGCTCTGGAAACTCAGATAACTAAGGCTTACCCTGCAGTATCTAAAAACTGTTGCCAAATTTTGTAAGGGGTATTTGGGTGATTTACCCTAGCTCATGAGATGTGGTAGGCAATTTCAGATGTCCAACAAAACAATGGAATGTGTTCATGTAATGTAAAGAATGGCACCTCACAGCAACTGCACAGTTTACCCCAGCTCAGAATTTCTCTTGGATACTGTATCTTGCTTTCGCTGCACAGGTGCAGAAGGCACTGTCACGCATTTCTGGGCTCATAATTCAGCCTTTCATCACCATTCAAAGCGGATTATTGTTCAAGTGTTAATGCACCTAGTAAGTAAACAGTAAGCACTGAAATGCAGGCCTTCTGTGTGTTAAACCACTCACAAGAACAATAAACAGGAATGTAGGAAATTACAAAAACGAACCACCTTCTGTGGCAAATACAAATGAGCCTGAGTCGTATTAGTTATGAAATAAGAATTCTGAAGGACTTGTCGAGTAGCAGCAATAGATATTCAGTTGTACTATCGGTGACTTGTTACAGCAGGTGCTCTCAGAGCCTCTAACCATAGGGCTTGAAGTTTCACAGCATAGCATGGATTTGAGGGAAAAAGGACTGTGATAGAAAGCTTCAAAGAGGTTTTTAAAAAGCTGCTTCTCAGCTGGATCCATATGGCACACAAATACCATCCCGTATTGATTTCTTTACTGCCTTTTTTACACAGTGCAGTGTGCTCCCTTGATATTAAGATCACTGTGACAGCTTCTGATACACCTGCTGCCTCGGGAGACACTCCTGTCTCAACTCCAATGAACGCTTTGTGCTGCCTGTTTGTCGAAAACAAAATAAAATGTTTCCACCCTTCTAAAAGTTTTCTGAAAGTAGAGATCAAAGGATTATGTTTTCCTCTGAATCTCATTTCATTTTCCTTGTTTGTTTTTTTATTATAGTGTGTGTGTTCTTGGCTGTCCTCTGTTTTGCTACAAGCGAGCAAAGCATCACTCTAATTACTGGTGGTGTTGCTTTGGTTTAAGTGTTCAATGCTTCACCCAGGAGCTCCAGAGCACAGTGCTTCTGTGACATACAATTTCCCTGCTTTAAAAACATCTTTCTTTTCCTGTGGAAAGCAGAACAAGAATAAACTGCAAAACATTTAACAGTCCTATGACATATTCTGTGAGGAAAGAGATATGGTGGAAGTCAGAAAAAGACAACAGGAAGAAAATGAGGTACAACGTGTCTCTAGGGGAAACGAAGAGGATCCGGACAAAAACACTAATAACAGGAAAATCAGGAAAGGAAAGCGTTTTGAGTCAGGGGCTGTCTGGGCTTTATCAGTAGGAGTCAAGTAGTGGAAAACAAGTGGGTTAAAAGTACAGGTGTAGTGTCAGGGCCCAGGCCTCAGATCCACCCAGATGGTCACTATTACAGCTCTAATGCATTCCTCCTGCTTCATTAGGTATCGCTTTTTCTTCCAGGGCGTAGAAGAGCATGAGCTGCACAATGGGCTGCCATCGCATGTGCACGGGGAGATGGGGACAGAGCGAACCGCGAGAGCTGCTGGCATGACTGCCCGGTACATGAATGTAATCAAGGTTTATGTGCTCGCAGAAGCCAAAGGGATAGGATTGTTTCATTCCAAAGATCAGAAGTAAATTGCACCTAATGTTGTGGAAAATTACTTTGATATTGCTTTTTCAGTGCCGCATTCCAATTAGGTCAGTGTGTGAGGTGTGGGAAGGAATAAATGGGTACTAACAAATCAACACAAACAGCTGCTGTCAGAAGTACTTTATTAAAGCAAACTAATGTAAGCATTACTTTAAGAGGTTAGCACGCTGTCTCTCACTGACAACAAGGCACCATTGCCTTTCTGTTGACAAACATTCACTCTGTTACACTTTACCAGAAGGAAACTGCAGGTATGTACATAACCATTTTTACTGAGAAGGTGCTGAAAAGGAGCTGAAGAGCATCCCATCCCTGGAGTACTGCTTTTCACCACTAGGTGAACATTTTCACAGTATTCCCAAAGCCTATACACTGTATATACAGTATACAGTATATCTTTGTTTAGTTTTATTCCTAAAGTGTTTGGTGTTTATTTACAAGCCCAATCATCACTGGATCATTTACTTTAAAACTTTAAAAACAAAATACATTTCTTCCTGACTGATACTATAGGAATGCTCATAAAAGTAATGGTTTAGTCTAGTATTAAAGTTACAGGAACATTTAAACTACAGATCTAAATGTTCCTGTAACTTTAATAGCAAATTTGCAAGGTATTTTTACAATTTCCTGTTATTTTGCCACCATGCATTGCCTTTGATTGGCTAGTTCAGCTCTGGTCGTATTTTGCCTTATTACTGTACCTATTGTTAGTTATTTGTAAATAACTGTTGTTATGTGATGTGAATTTTCAAACACATTGTACAGAACACAATCAATTGAATATACTAAATCACACCAATGTTAGATGGAGCACTCCAAACCTCACTGTGCTTTTTTAATATACAAAAGCGGACTATTATAAGGGACTAAACTGTGAAGATTCAGTATGAAAGCAGGAATCGGCTAAATCTTCCAAGAAATAATAATAAAGGTCACTGTAGGTCACTTTGATTCTCCTAAACACCCCACTGCGAACCCCCTCAAAATCATGCAAAAACAGATGAAGGTTTTTTAAAACTAAGAATGAATGTCTACGGACAGCATGTGTTGGACATATAGGAGTAAGCAGGTTTGCAAGAGATAAATAGTTTATTTCGGTTTCCCAGTGTTCAAAATCTCTCATGAGTGGATTAAATAAAAAAAACAAACATTTTTTGATCAAATTAAAAAGGCTGTTAGAACAGAATAAATGGTGGAAATGTATACTGATGATACCTGATGTAATTATACAAGACATAGTATAATTAAAAAAGGATCTGGTTTTGTTTCGTATTTTGTAATTACAGCCAACATAGCCTGTGATATGTAAACTCCCCTCCTGAGTTGATGCACCATGCAGTTGACCTTTAATCAGTGAGTACAGAGCCAGGGTAGTATTGGAAAGAGCTCTTGTAGTGTTAGGTAGGTGACAAGAGCAGTAGTAGGTAACGGTGACATCCTGTAGTTGCTTTAATTAACATCTTCATTATGCTGAATTACGAGACTAGTTATTAACTAGTATTCAAGGGTGGGAGTTCCCACTATACACTTCCCACTGTAAAATGTTTCTAAATATGCACTATATACTTGTGTAAGTTTTCCAATTTGATCTATTTTCTTAAACCAGATTCTGTGACTCATTATTGTTGTTTCTTTAGATCTTATTAGTCGTGTCTTACGATGAGCTCTAGAGCCTTTCCTGATGTTTTACAGTATATTTTTCTTAATTACAGATTACCAACACGGCTGTATAGTGTTGGGGGGCTCTCTGCAGGTTAAAAGTTGCCAGAATGAAAAGGGTAAGCCTGATAATTAATCTCAAAGAGCCTGATTTGGGAACAGCAGAATAGGTAGCTGTGGCTCTAAACTAAAGTATTTTTGAAACACACATAATGCAGAGTAAGTTTACAGATCTAGTAATTTGTGTAACACAGTCAGATGTTTTTTATCATCCACATGAAAGTAAAAGCATTGTGCTTCATGCTCTTTGCCTTTAACTGAGGAACAGCAGTTTAAGTTTCAGTTGCAGCTGTATTTCCAATCAGCTCTCTGCTATCTGGAAACCTCATGCATTACCTAATTACTGTATGTATCCAGGGAGAGCCGATAGGGATTTCTGTGCAGTATTGCTGTGCAATTATGAGCATCCAAGAGAAGGGATAAAGAAACCAGATATTTCTATTAAATTATTAATGGTAACAGAAGACTAGGCAGAGAACCCACAACTCAGACAACATCAGTTCACTTGTCATGAGCGAACTCTGATTCCATTATAGAAAGCCTTGATCTTTAGTGCTTTATAATTATTAACAAAATTCAGATAGAAATGTAAGTAAGTGTACCATGTTTTCCTGTGGTGTTGGTAGTTGAAACTAGATTTTAAATCTAGAGGGGGAGCTTTGCTGCATGTCACTGCCCTTTCAGGCTAACTCTAGGCCTAACTTAGGCTAACAGCTAACTCTTTTGTTGGATTTTAGAGTTGCCATTGCCTTTTCCATTAAGGTTAGAATAAAAAAACACAAATTCACACGAGCCTGTGAAAAGTGAAATATGACAATCGCCACCGTGCTGTTGTATGTATTTTCTCCACAGTAGGGAACCAGAGGCTGTGGACTTACAAAAACAAATGGGATGAGCAGCAGAGAAAGGCAGACAGAAATGGCTTTTGGGGAAATTAATTAAAACCCAGTATTGCTAGAAAGGGGAGGCTGTGGGTCTCGTCATTCAAAAAAATGCAGATTGTGTCCTTG
Source organism: Lepisosteus oculatus (assembly GCF_040954835.1). NCBI lineage: Eukaryota > Metazoa > Chordata > Actinopteri > Semionotiformes > Lepisosteidae > Lepisosteus > Lepisosteus oculatus. Next base: position 15,432,721 of record NC_090715.1, read on the forward strand.
TCACACTTTCAAAAAGTGTAATGAGACAAAAGCTAGGAAAGTATTGCATGTTCTGTTTCCCATTAAGCCTGCTAAATACTGAATGCATAAGGAAAAAATAGTTACACGGGCAGTTTATAAACAGCTGACGTATTTAAAAAATTACTTGTTCCTTTGCAGCCTATGCATGCTGACGCAGCTACCCACCTGAACTACTACCATATTTAAAAAATGCCTTGTTAAAGGCAGACGTTCATGTTCATGACAGCATGACAATACATACCAGAGGGCACTAACAGCACCAGTGTCCTCCAGATGTTTAGTCCTAGGAATGCACTACATGTCCTATAGTGGGCTCAGGTGGTGTTAGTGGTCTCCAACGTGTGCCATCATTTGTCCACACAAGTGCATTCCTCACAGATCCGCTTGTATATCATTGCTTCACAAGGCAGTTTTCACAATTGAATACTTTCCATATGCTAACTCACTTCTTTAAGTATCTTCTGTGTACTGTACATGTACTGTAAGTGAAACAACAGGATCCTGTTTCTATGCCTGTAAATTGATTCATACAACTTAAACTCTGTGCAGTATACTGTATAATCAAAAAGTTAAGTGCTCTTCATTTTTCCAAAATGCAATGCGTTCGTTTTTTTTCCTAGAGGTGCACTGTATAATATGAAATGTCCCAACATTCAACCAGTAAACAACAAAGTTCCAGAATTTTACTTCAGATACATTGCAAATGCCTTTACAGTACCTTGGGGTTTGGGATTTTCTGACGTTATGTGGCTCTTTTTTACAACACAGTTAACATTAATGTGTGCTACTCTTACGACTTGGAGCCTGTAGTGCTGTAAACAGCAAGTCATTTTCCACTTCGTGCAAAAGTGAAACAAATGTATTTCTCAGGTATTTCCTTTAAATGTAAAACATGCTTAGTCTAATATGGTAGATATCGATATTGAAATATTGAGTTTTTAATGTCAAATAAATCGTGGATAGCAATAATGTAGCAGCTGTTTCTACTTTCCTTTTCCATGTCTTCTTTCGTGAATGTAGTTCATAAATTATGAAGTCCAATTTCCACTAAAGCATAAGGCTTTGAAACGCCTGTCCAATGTTGTGCCATAAAATTCTCAGATTACCTCATAAAATCTTTGCGTTTTGATGTTAAATTGCAGAAGATGGATTTGTAGCTTCTGAGGACATGACTAATAGTTCCTATTCTGGCTGTCCACTTGCGATAACATCGTAATGCTGTTGAAACATTTATATATTTATCCGAAACACCTGCATCAGGTCATCTGGTTCTGTCAGTTGTGGAACGACACTGACTGAGCAAAGTGCTGCAATCCCATACAGTAGTTAATCCTTTATAAAAAATACTGAGAAATGTCGCATTTTTAATGTTGAAACCCTACAAAAATGGTGAGCTTGAATATGTACTCTTAAGAGAGTGGGAATGTCACTTGAGCAGAGTTTTCAAACTGCTTACAATACGAGTACATTGAGACGAGCTGTTAGTATCTCCTCTGATCCCTCACATTTTCTGAATGAAGAATAGCAACTGAGGCCCTCAAACAGACACTTTTGAGTCCCTCAATGCAGACATACTGTACAGTTACAAAATGAGGAATTCCTTTATACCACATTCCAACAAACTACTCAATAAACAAGCTCACAATGAAGGAGTATTGGTTGATGGGCAAGTACAGAGAGTGGTTACAGAATGTGCAAAACTGAGGGGTGTGTACCATTATAGGGGCTTAGGCAGATTGTGGAGAAGAAACATTACAGGTTATGGAAAGCTATGAGGATTCCATAATCTTTGGGTTTACCAAAGAGTGGTGTCTAATGACTATGTACGGTTTGTACTGGATATTTATTTGTACTGGTTATATAGTTTTTTTATAAGTCTTTCTGTGTGTTAAACATAGCTGCTTGGATGCAAAACAAATTTCTGAAAAATCAGACCATAAAGTATTATCGTATCGTAACACCGGCAAAGCATAATCAAAGTGAGCTGCTTGAGAGAGCTGGCCAGCACAATGAGGGCTGCTACTCACCTGGCACCTGCTGCTGTACCATCTCCGACAGGTCCTGCAGGTGGATGAACAGCACCAGGCCTCCAGCTCCAAAGAGCAAGATGAAGAAGAACAGACAGGGCAGCTTCATGGCGACAGTCTGCTGTCCGCCTCCCACCCGGCTAGGCCAGGGCCTGTCGCAGAGACGCCTTAGTCCTCAGCTGGACTCCAGTGCTTCCCAGAGGCTGTCCAGTCCTCTTCGGTCGGCCATGGCAGCTCCACCTGAAAAAGAAGGCACACGGGGAAGCTGGTATAGTCATTGAGGAAGGTACAGTAGATGACAGTTCAGCTCAAGCATTAGAAACAACAAGTTTCCTTCCTGACCCGTAAGTCACACTGGTGCCACTACACTGACCCACAGCTAGTAAATATTGCCCATATGGCCTTGCACTGTGTTTAAGAGCCTTCTTGTATGGTACAGTTCTAATCCAGATTTAAGAGGAAAGCTAACACATATTCTTCTGGCTGGCCAGAACACGAGTAACTGGTTTAAGCTAAAATATATTGTGCTGTGCATAAAAGCCCAGCAGAATGAAAATTGCTTCTGTTCTCTGGGTGTGGTTTTGTCTGTTTGCAAGAGATGAATAGTAAGATGTGAGTCATTGAAAAGTGATAATCGGAGACCTTTGGTAAATACTTAAGCATTTCGGATTCTCTATACATTTCTTTTAAATCTTCCGTAGCTCCTTCAAAACATCAGAGACCTCAGAATCTGTACATTTATAATTACCTTTGGGTTATGAGCCAAACAGAAGGATTTATACAGCTCTTGCTGAAATGTGGACACCAAGTGATCATGCATCATTCATAGGCTGTGCAGTATATCTGATTTACCTGTTCGCTCAGTGCTTGTACCACAGAACTGCTTTGTAATTGTACCCCAAAGGCCCATTTGTCAGCAAAGCATTCAAAAAGTATTGAATGTGAGCTTATCTTTAATGTTGTTGGATTAAGAGTAAGTGTAGGCAAACGTATTAGTGCTCCCATGAAAAGCTCTATCCACACACACTAACCTGCATGACCAAAGTGGATAATTATTAAGGAGCAATTAACCAATGTAATAGTGTTGAAATCCATGTTTTGATGACATCATTCCATATACTGTATTAGCTGGGCTAACTGTGCACATCTGTCTGCCGTTCTGGGCTTTCTTCCCTATAACGATTTTGATTAATTTGTGGCTGACTCCAGTCTGTCTTCCCCCTGAGAAATCACTCACATCTGTTTCTTCACTTCTCTCTCTCTCACAGTTTGCTCCCCTCAGCAGGGCTGAGTGTGCAGGAGCTCTGGACAACAGAGGGACCTTGAACTTTACCTCTCAGTATTAAAGATGTTCTGTACACCCTGAGTGACAGCAGTCGATGTGACTCACATACTTTTCGCCACTGTTGTTGCGGTCTGCCTGACAGCTGAAGCTCACTGACCTCTATGATTGCATTATTTGGAGCACTAGAAACACGAAGGCGTGGGACTGGTAGTCTTTGGCTCATTGATAAAAATGCACTTTAATACAGCACAATCAAGTGTGCACATACTGTATGCTACTCTGTAACTAGCAAAATAAAACACAGAAAAACCATTGCTACAAGCTTATTTGAAAATATTTAATGGCACATCTATTTATACTGTGAATGAGTATGTGCAAGCCAGAGAAAAATACACTAAAGTACCAACAATTTAAAATTAAAAGGATTAAAATACAGTTACTAAGCTTGTACATCAGTTGTAAGCATAGACCAGGGGCATTTTCTCCCTGTAAAATATTGTAAAATCTTCTCTTAACATTATAATCCCCTATATACTGTATTATAAAAAATATAATAATAAAATATATATTTGAAGTTTTTTTTCTAGATATTACAGATTTTTTTAACATCCTGTGATGGCTTTGGAAAGAAATGACCAGGGCTACTGAGCAGCAGTACTTTAATCACTACCTGAATGTGCTAAGGAGTGCAGAGAAATGGCAGCCCCTTTATACTGAATGCAATCAATTACAGAACACAGTCTTTTGAAGATTCAGCTTGGGTTTACACAAGAAGATAATCATTGACTTCCTTTGATTTAGAGCCCCCAAAACAGAGAGAAACAAACATTGAAAAGCCTCTAACATTTCTCCTGCAGTAAGTAAATGTGCCAGTAATACCTGCCTAGGGCGAGGCATCTTTAAACCTTGGCAGGAGGAATATATGCATAAACCCTTCAGAAAAATGCTTGCAGTCCACACATCAAACACCTTTTCAAATACAAACACTGTGACTTATATACTGCCAGGCATAAAAAATGCAACACATCCTATTGGTTCCAATTCTCATTTTTTGTGCTTTTAATGCCTCTCAGCATATTTATTGAAAACTCTCAAGCCTTACATTATTTATAAAGAAACAGAAATAAGCTATTGAATGAATCTTATTCACAAAAAAAGTTAAAGTTTTCAACTGGGTTAATGAAACATCTGTCAACTCTCTTATTGCGAGTAGCTGTTCACACATCATTTTAACATTATTGGAAATTCTTGCTCAAATTCGTGGTTGCATGACTTTTAATATATGTACTGTATCTGCAATAAAGCCACGTTTTAGTTAATCTTTTTGTAGTTGTATTGCAGAGGTAACACTCACTGGGTTAATACATCTGCTTGTCATTGCGTGAGAGCATACTGTTGCAAAGAACGAATGAGACGTTATCACAGCATTGCATACTATACTGTAATTGTATTAAGACCACAAAACTGAAAGGACAGAAAATTATTAATAGAGAAACAAGCTTCTTTAGAAATTCCTTCTTTTTTAATCCAAGCATCTCAGAAACAAACTTTAAACAATGTACTAACTACAGCAGTAGGTTGTTAGAATCAGCAGCTGATGTTGCTAGGTTGCTACAGTAGGTATGGTAACACAGAAGACTTGTTTTATAGTTCAGATACGATTACATTATTTTTATTGATGCAAAATTAGTAATTAATAATTGGAGCTGTCTTCTTACATTTAAGAACACTGAAAAGAGGACAGTCATTTCCTGTGCCTATTCGTTCATCATGGTTTTAGGAGCAAACTGGTTTGTAGGTTCATAATATGGCTGTATGACTTGCTCCACACTCCCACAACCCTTTGTGTAAAGACATCAGTCGGTGTTGTCTTTAGTATTTGGCAGCTTTGAATCACAAATTAAAAAATAAAATCAGAACAAAAATGTTCAGCTCCTTTTCTGGTCTGTGACTTATTGAGGATTCACTACAAGACTGCAATTCACTCTCCACTCCTTTTGATCATCTTAAGCAGTAAACGGATTCCTGGTATCCTGTAACAGGTTCTATATCCTGGCAGGAATAGTATCAGCCTCCTGCACAGAGATTCCTCTCTTAGATAATGCTCTGAGAAATATCTTGCACCATCACGGCCATAATATCAGCTATCAATACAAGTTGAGCAAATTGCTTTTGTGGCTTTTAAGGTGTGGACCTTGCCTGTTTAATAATTTTCTTGTGGAATTCTTTCAGAAAAGAGACAGATAATGTCAGGTCTGTACAAACTTATGAAGGAAGGGCTGTAATGGGATTTCAGCTCAGATAGCTATCCTTCCGGTACAGTTTGAGTCTCTTTGTTCTCGCAGTCTGGAACTCTGTGATTCTTCCCATTACTCAAAGAGCCAGGGACATTGCAGATGATTTGCGATATCTTTCATCTCCAGAATGCACTCCTGCCGACGCTGCTGTCGTGAATAAAGGATGGCCTACACCTACTGACACAACAGTGGCGCTTCTTTGAAATGCACCACAACATTTCCCTTTTAACACAGTTTCCAGACAACAGAACAGAAGGAACATTGTGATCAGCAGTGAGGAAATTGCAGACAGGGGTACTCAATGGCTTATTCGTGATTTGTGGATTAAAGACCACACGAGTGTTAAATACTGCCATGGTACGTCAGACTGCTGGGGAGATGTATTAACTGGCATTTATAGCTTCATGCCGGATTCTTTTTATCTGCATAATAAATGGGACCGTTTTGGTGTTGTGTGCAATCATACTGTACTGCTTCAGAGGTCTCAGAGGAGGTGTAGGCATCTGGGTTTATTTTCTTTGCCTTATATAAAGTGGGCTGAAAACTCCAGTGCAAATATTCTGTCCAACATTTTTTAGCACAGCATTAGCGGTTTTTACAAATAAGAACATGCAAACGGTTACAACCTATACTACCTACAGAACTCTCACCCCGCCTGCCTGCCTGGGAGTTAGTTTCTGATTGACACCAGGATCTCTTCCAGCTATATCTTGAAAGAATCCGGGGTATTGGCTTCAACAGCATGGTGGGGTAGCTTGTTCCACACTCCCACAACCCTTGGGATAAGAAGCACCTGCTGTTCTCTGTATTTAATGCAATTCTGTGTAATTTCTTACACCAAAACATCTGCCCTCCCGTTTGTATTTCACTGTGAATTCTGACTAAATGCCCTAGTTTGACTTAATCGGTCCTTTGAGGATTTGATCAGGTCCCCTCGTAATCTTGTATGTTCAAGACTAAAAAGTTCTATACTTACAAGAGGACTTCTAATTATAGCAAGTGAGGTCACCTTCTTCTCCTGTATTTACAGTACGGCAAAAACTCAGAAGAAATTCTGCCTTTATTTGGCATTATGCCCCTTTTTTGGTTTGTCTGATTTGACTACAAACCCTAGGTGCCCTAGACATTTTTCTGCTTTCAAATGGTCTATATCAAGATCTTTTTCTTATCAGCATGTTAACCCTGCTGGACAGCGACCTTTAAGGAGAGGTTGAGCATCTCTGCATCATGATGCTTTGAAAGGGCTTACTTTTGGACTTTGGTGGAAAATGGAACATATCATTTGTGACTTTAAATGTGGGATGTTCAGGTCTGGTCTTTGAGAGTTGGTGTGTCTACAGGTTTCATTTCAGCTCTTCACAACCTGAATCATTATTGGTTCACAAACACCAATTTAAGTGTTTCTCCCGGTTCTTGGGGTGCTGGTGTTTAAGAGAGACCTAGACAACTTGCTGAAATACCCCCCTCCAGGATAAGGACTAGACACACCAGTTGAAAATTGTTGGCACAACTGCTGTGCTCATTCAGTAAATACAGTCAGTAAGCATTATTGATATGCATATGTGTTGTATATGACCACCAAAGCATTTTTCATAAAACTGACCAATTTGCGAATTTAATCAAAGGTCCCCTGATCTTTTTCATAGTAATGCATTTAGAATGTAAAGGATCTGAATTGTGACATAGCCTTGACCTTACTTAACAATGCAGAAGGTACTGTAGTAACAACTGATGCTGTGATATCTCCATGCTCAATGTAACTCTGGCCTTCCTTCATTAATAATAAATGCACCAATACTGTATGTAATAATTACTCTGTAATGGATCTCGTTGGTATAAGTGTGACCATAATTTTGGGGCATCCATTGTCAAAAATGCAGTATATGTTCGAAAGCAGGTGCATTTCTTTGGTCCAATTCAGTTTTATTAACCATAGAGAAAAGCTGAAATAAAGGAGAACTAAAGCTTTAACTCACTAAGTTTCATTTTCATTGATTCATTCTGGTAACAGACCTGTAACCTATTTTAAGAATCTGTTTGTCTTTGATATTGCAGTGAACAATGGAATTGCTTCTCTGAATGCTGGGCTAAAATGAGAACTCTCTTGTATTAAAATAAGCAAGGCAATAAGCAATATACTGTACCATTTCCTGGACACCTGCCTTGGGGAAATACTTTGCCTTCAGGTTTTTTCAGGAGATCAAGATGTTTGAGTTTCTTTTAGCATACCAGAAGATCAGTTTAATTTCTCTTAATCTCTTCTTCAAATCACTTAAAATGGTTCTTGTGTCGGTTCTATCCTCTGTTCCTTTAGTAGTAGTTTTAGTAATGACATACCAAGTTCCCTTCATGGATGATCAAATAACAATGTATTTGTAGTTTTATTGACATTACTGAACTAAAAGGTGCAATGAGTTATATGCTACACACACCCATGATTGATTAATGTACATGTAATGGAAATCTGTAATTTGATTTATCATACTTTAGCTTTCCAGATGCTCCTCTCTAGCAATTGTAATTGAAATAATTTTATTAGCAATACATTTCAATTAGCCCCAGTGATACATTTGTTGCATATGTCCTTTTTATAATGCTTAAACATTCTACGTTTATAGGGTCACATCGCTAATGAACTAGGTCTTCACTGGGATGGTAAATTATGCATGTGGTATGAAGGTATGTGGTGTGATGGACTGGTGTCCTGTCCAGGGTGTGCCCTGCCCTGTGCCCATTGCCTGCCAGAACAGGCTCCGGCTCCCAGGCGGCTCTGTATTGGAAAAGTGGTTAGAAGAGAGATGGATTTCTATTTTATATTTCCTGAGCACCTTGGCAACAGAAAATAAAGAAACAAAACAATTAAAATTGAGCTTTTAATTGCCTGCACATGAAGATAGTTTATCTTTTGTAACTAGGTGAGTCTAATTATCAAGTGGAAAATACATATACATTCAGTTACTTCTTAATGGATTCTTGTTAAAATGCTAAAAAAGAATTATTGTATAAAAGGAATGGAAATACATTCATATATATATACAATGTGACAATTGAATAGTGTTACCATTAAGTGTAGCTGCCAATCTCTTTGTCTTACTGTATATCCACATTTGTAAAGGGCATCAAGTTTTTAATTAAAACCAAAGCAGTTCTTTCAAAGCAGTCAGAGTGGCTTCTGGTTCCCTGACTTCATTTATGTACATACTGTAAGCAGCCTATTTCAAAAACAGGGTCTGGGCCATAAAATGATGAACCGACTTTCCTGAGTGCAGATTCCGTGGGTGGTCTCAGTTTGAAGATCAATTCCGTGTCGACAGTGTACTGACCTCAAATTCTGAGGTTCATTTTAATCCCTTATCTGGACTCCTCACATAGGAGGAACATTGTTTCTGCCAGGGGTAACACAGAAGATAAACATGAGCCATAATACAAATGACATTTCGACGTTAACCTGTCAGTCAGCCTATTATTAATAATGTTATGAACACTCAAATCTATTATTTTTTCTGTCTTCTGTGCTGTCTCAAGCTGAAATATTGGCTGGTCCTCCAATTTTAATATCCTCCCTTTATGTTGTTTGGGCTTTACAGTGCAAGCTAAAAACCCAACCGAAGGAGAAAGATGTTGAGGAAAGCGATCCCAGGCAAGTTTATTTTTACACTCAGCGCAACATTTGAGACAGCACCTGCCAATCCTTTCATCTTGGATGATTGCTTTCCCCTGGACTCCTGCTGGTTTTGTTTGATCACAAAGGCTCCTGGTAGCCACCCCCCTGAATGCACAGTGTGGTTTAGAATCTATGAAAGAGCAAAACGCTTCCCGCTGTCTGCCTGTACCGGTTGAAGTGAGGTTGGGGAGGTTGGCTGCTGAGCTGGAGCGGATGAAATCGGAGAGCTCTGGAGGAGAGGCAGGCAGGGTATCATTCCAGTGAGTGACTCCTGTAACAATGTGACCCGAAGTGCCACTCTGACAGCGCTGAATAAAGGAAGCCTGCGCCAATGTTAGCTAGCCTGAAGAGCCTCTTTGAGTAAAAATGTTGAACGGATATTAACTCCCCAGTTTCTGTCGAGAGTAAAAGTTCCACCTCTGCTGTAATCCCTGCCAGTTTGTTAGTACTGGTGTGTTAGAGGTGATAATGCTACATCTGTCTGAAACAACAGAGCTTCTCATCGATCCGGCAGAAGGCTGGATCATGAAATACTGAATGACGTTATTGGGCAGCACATCTTCGCGTGAGTGGGGAGGAATATTTACATTTCCACCTCAGTGAATGTATTCAGGCAACCTGTGGGACTCGTGGGCACAAAGCACAGAACTGCAGGATGTAGGGCATAAGCTCCAGAGAGCGAACAGGAAGATGGGAAAGCTAAAAATAGCCCTGGAAAGGCATGACTGTGAAGTCCTGAAAGTGTGATCCTGAAAAAATAAAGCCCTGAAACATCACTTTTATCCTTTGTTTCAGACAGGTGACTGATGCGTTACCATTGTGCTTACTGTATGAAAGGCAGTACAGTATCTAATTCATTAGCACTGTATGAAAGTGTGGTGTGTGAAAATAGGTGATGGCACTTGGTGTCCTTTTCTTATATCTTTCATTGCTGTTGGGTGTAACTAGGCCCCCTAGTGTTACCCTTTCACCTTTCAAACCTGCAAATCAGTGGGGCTGAAGCTGATTTTCAGTTATTCTGCCTCCTTTAAACGTGTTTCAACAACTTAACGTGGGAGATAATTATAGCAACACAGAAAATGTGGGAACCTGGTTTGATTCCCTGACTTTTTCCTTAATTTGCACATTATGTCACTACTGTTGGGTGAGACAGCCCTGAATCAGAGAGCCTGAACACTCTGGATTTTTCTTATTCAAACTGTCTTACAACCAGACACGGCTTCTTTATGGTTTATTTTCCTTTATCATTGTACCTGTGAGGTATTTTAGTCAACATACCCTAAGGAGAATGATTTATTTCTCTATGTTTAAATATAGAGATTTAGTTTCACAGCCAGCCTGCACCAATTGTGCACTTATCAATCATGCTTAGTGGAAATGAAGGGAGAAGGTCTGTCTTGTGGTGAGTTAAGTTTCTGATTGTCAGAGCATGCTTCTCTTCTCAACCATCAACAGAACTGAAAACAAGGGGGAAAGTTGAGAGTATAACCTTGCAATCAATATGTAATCCGTTTTAATTACCTGCCATTTTAAAATGTGTTTAAAGTGAAAAATTAGCGGAAATCTACTTAAATTAGCTTCAGGCTGTCCTCCTGAGCCGGCCACAGATGTGAGTTATCACAGCGCCTAGGAATTAGTTCACAGTATGTCTTCACAGGTCAAATAAAGGAGAAGATCAATATATTGAATTATTTTTGAATGCAGGACCTTTACTAAAACATTGTGTTTGGTAATGCTGTAGAAGACTTAGTTCTCACGCTGAGAGGAGTTATAGGAAATTCTGAATATATTTTGGTTTTTCAAGTGCACTTTAAAGCTGAATGAAGCACAGGAGGTTGTTTTTCCTCTCTCTTATTTCACCTTCATGGGCTAAGTGCAGGTCTGATCATATCCCCAAGAGAAAGTGCACTGGCCTTTTCTTTTCAGACTGAACTGTAGCTATATTAGTAAGGTGCTTTTGTGAGGTGGACTTCAACAAGTTCGGAGCTGATAAGAATCTCTTTTTTGGTTGTTACTACACTTTACAAGCCTTCAAATGTAAATTATATGTACATTATGTACAAATATAATACATAAGACACAGAAGTCAGTCCTTGGACTTGTTTATATCAGATTTACATTTACATTTACAGAGATTTTGCAAAATATGAATGTGATTAGCACTTTATGATGCTGTATATTTATGCCTATGTAGTCCCATTAAAAAATCTTGATATACATGATATTGGTCCCACACATTGAGCTCCTCAGCATAAATTCTTTTGTTTGTTTTTTTCTGGGAAACATCCAGAACCCAATCAATCATTAAAGACAAAACTTTTCCTGCGGCCACTTTATCTCCCTCTTTTTGTTGGTGAAAATTGATTTTGAAGAGCTTTGTTTTGAGAGGAAAGGTCACAAATTGCAGTGAGCGGCAGCTACTCTCTCTTAAAACTAGCCATTTAGTGAAAGTGTTAAGGACATTGAGAGCTCAGAAACAAAATCAAAACTGTACGGTTGACTAGGTAACACATAGGAGCTTAACCTGAGCCAGAAAGATAATATGGAAAAGTTCCCGAAGCTAAGGTCTTCTTTTCTACTCTACAATACATTCTGCACTTTATATTCAATAAAATAATTGCATGCCTGATCCTAATAATGTTAATTATAATTTAATGAAATTGAAAGAGGGTGTTCTTTCACTGTTGCATTTAATCAGCACTCCTATTAAACTAAATATATAATGACATAATGTGCAGCTGAATTGCTGATGAGAAAAATAGAACTGTGCTTACCGACATTTTTATTGGTTTTGATTTTTTAAGTCTCTGTTTAAATCTTTCTGGCTCTGGAGAAGCATAATGTCAGTATGACTTTCAAATCATTTTCCTGAAGTGCTAAATTTACTTCATGCTGTCCCAGATCCGGTGAACAACCACTCAGGTCAACACATTCAATTAAGCAACAGATCAGTAAAAAAAAATTTTCTCCAATATTTAGATTTTTGTGACTTCTTACAGATGCCCAGCAGGTAAAGGGGAGAAGTCTTTTAATTGTCTGCAGGTTGAATACTTTTGGCTTTTCCAGGCTTTATGATGGTCATGCAGCACATTCTGGTTTTTCCAGACATGTCAAGAAGGATTCGTTCAGAACATGTTGCAGCATGTTCAGAATTCAGCTGCTCTGATTTTAGCCTAAACCGAAATGTTTGAATATTTCTCACCTGTTTTAGCCTCCTTGCATGGCTTCCCTGTCGATTTCAGATTCAGAATCAGACTGAAGACACTGCTGCTGACCCTTAAGGATCTGAGCACTTTGCTCCTGACCTGTTGCTCCAGACGCACCCACACAGCATTTTGAGCTGTTCGGACACTGGTCCTCTTTCCTTCCCAACACGACACTCTGTTTCTGTTCTTTTGCTCCAAGACTGAAAGTCAGTTACTACTTTCAAATCCTCAAATCTTGCTCAGATCTCTCAAAATGAGTCTCAAAACTTGTATTCTTTACTTACTTGTTTTTAATTTGTTTTTCTGTCTCTTGGGTGTTATTGCTTTATTGCGCAGAGCCTTGAGATGATGTACTGTATCATGAAAGGTGCTACTGCATATAAAATAAAGGTTGTTATTATTATTTCGCATTTTTCTGAACTTTAAAAGCAAGAGATTAATAAGAGGTGTCTTTGCACTTTAATTAATAAGAGATTAATAAGAGGTGTCTTTGTGGTTTAAAGCTGATTAACACAGATAATAAAGAGTTGCTCCTACTATATCTTTATTTTCCATTTCATTTCTCTTACATTGTGTGACAGAGCGCCTGGAGCTGAGGGTATGGATTCCTGCTGTACTGTACATCCATATTACCAAAATGGTAATGCTCTGATGACTGGCACACTTAGATAATTATGGGGGGACTGAGCCATAGAGACAGGATACAGAGCCAACAGACAGCTTCAGAATATTCTGTAATACGGGTGGGGATCTAACGTTTTGTTGCTGGAGAGTTTTGAATGAGATTTAGGTACTGTAGGTTAGTGCAACAGAAAGTTTTTTCTCAGATCCCAGTACCAGGTGAAGAAAGAGCCACTTGCTGTTGTTTCACCCTTCAGTGACATACACTGCAATCTTAATGAATCAGTACAGTCTCCAAGGAACGAAATATCTTTTATTCCTGTGCAAATATCGAAAGTAAGACTTTACACCCTCCCTGAAAAATATACAAAGCCCAGTGCAGAACTTTTTAAAGATTCCTATAGATGGAGCTAAAGCCTTTTAATGCATATTGAATAGTAATAGCAACTGGTCCCAGTGGAGACAGGAATAGCATGGACACTATGTTCTTTGTACATTTCAAAATGCCTTCATTTAGTTGCTCACTGTTACTTGTTTTTGTGGCAGCAATTCAAAAGCCTGGTAAATGTATTGATCTCTCTGTATGTAGATATGATGTACATACTGGAGACTATATTTTGAATAAAGTCATTCATTGATTTACTAATTACATCAGGTCCTATTAATTAAACTATATTCATTTGTAAGTGCCACCTGTTCTACATTCTGCACAATGCTACATACAGTATTCTTAAAATTGGTGATTAAAATATGTTGTCATTGCTTATATCTGCAAGCATACGTGCCTATTCATGTATAACATGTTTAATAATTACTCATTAATAAATAGAATCATTGAGAAACTAAAATATAACTCTTCTGGGCTTTTGGGAATTATTTGTTTTTAGAATTAGAACAAAATCAAGGTTCCAAACAGGAGGAGGCAAAATGGAAAGTATGAGGCCAATTTTTGATGCATCTGAAGTCTCTATAAACCCTCATGGTTTCAGACAACGCTATGAACTGCTTTGATTTAGAGACTTAAAACAATAGCGACCTTTCATCAGATCTATTGAGGCAATATATTTCTCAGTGTCCAGCATTAATGTGGATTAACATGACGGATGAAAAACACAGGCGAAAATCAATAACTCCACTAGCTAGCACGCCCAGAGCCTGACTCTGAAAGGACGAAAAAAAACAAACAAAAAACCAAAGGTCTTCAAACATAACGAATGGACTCTTCTGAAGCCCTCTTGATCCACACCCATAGCTGCGCTGTAGTCAGCACACTGGAATTGCAAACAATTATTAATATCGATCTGTACTAAAATAATATTGAATAACAGCATCTCCACGGTCATATTATGAATCACCCAGCACAGATTAAGTGATTATGATGTCAGAGTAGTTTTACACTCAATTTTCGGTTTAGCAAAAAGCTGAACACTATTGTATTGCCTTTACTGGAGGTGTCTGCTCATGAATTAGTGGGTACAGACACAGACACACTGTTTAATTTAATCTAGAGAGGGGCGCAGGGGTGAACAAGCAGAGCTAAATTGCCTCTGCATTATTTATTATTTGTTCAATAGCTGATGTGAAGGTCGGGAAACCAAGACATACAATAGATGATACTATTGCCCATATATTGCCAAATAACACTGAGCTGATCTTTAATGTTTAAGGTTCTACATTTCCTAACATGCCCCTGCATTATGGAGTGAAAGACACACCCCACACTTCTGCATGTCATCTCCAATCTGCTTAATGACTAGTGGTGGTAAATAATTACAGTTTGAACTAAACTTGATTTCTGCACTCCAGAATCGAACGGGCAAAAGGCTGAATGTTTGCACAGCAAAAGCAGATTCCTGCTGTTAATGGGACTGCATATCCATGACCTACAGTTTACAAAACACTGCCTCTATTAGCCAAGCGCAAAGATATGTAAGTGTTAATATATTGCACAAAGTGGGTAGGTCATTTGATTTTACAGGCTGTTCATTGGTGTCAAATTATTTTGAAGAGCAATTGTAGGACAGATATATTTATTGCAAAGGCACGCTTGTGTGTGCACACTGGGATAAACTGGAGTCCCATTCAGGAGTCTGTCCTCTAGTTGCATTACGATAGAAGCAATGATCAATGCTTTTTGAAGGTAATCATTATTTGCCCTTTCTGCTTACTTCCAGTTCTAAAATGAAAATGTTTTATAATTTAATAAAAAAACATTCATCTATTTGCAGTACACGCAGTACACGTTCCCAAGCTCTGACAATGCCTCCTGTGAATTTCCTTTCACAAATTCCAAAAAGCACTGAAGGACACCTTGCACGAGCGATGCGCATGTCTTCACTCAATGAGGGACTCTGCCTAACAAGGGATTTCTCATAAAGGACTGTCAAATACTGTACATTGAGAGTTACAGAGAGCCTAGATTATTCAAATATAAAGGCAGGTTAGTGAAGCCACAGGAAACCATGAAGCAAGACCAAAATGTAAAATTCCTGAATCTTTCTGTCTGCAAGTAGACAGAAACAAGTCGGTGTCAAATGAAATGTCATCTTCTAATAACCATGAGAATAAAGGCTGATGACCACAGGTCTTCATGGATTGACTGCTGCCCAGACACCAATGAAGAGACTCCAAAATAAATTAAAAAACTAATCTTGTTTACAAGCAAAGACAAAAACTGGGCACTGAAAGAGCAGATTCACGTATTGAGGTCTGACCGATGAGTCCAGCTCTGAAGCCTCATGATCCAGATGACACTGGGACTTTCCAGAGAAGAGCTCCCAAGCTGCAGTGTGCAGGATATCTGCAGTGAACTGGGGGCATCAGCTCTCTTGGTTAAAACCAATTATCATTCTTGCATTATTTTTCTTTGAATATAGAAATAGAACATTTTGGGCCTGTTGTCTATTTAGATCCATGTCCAACAGCAATGTGCTACCTGAATATTTTGTCATTCTTATGCTACTGTATCTAAGAGTGTGCATGGTACAGAATGTATCTTCATCATTTTTACTGCTGTACATAGCAGGAGCTATACAGTGTATGGCTCTTTCACAACACCTCAGAGTTCACTTTTACTCAGATTTTTTACTTTAGACTTTTACATCCACGAGTCTATACAATATGTATCCAATTGTATCTTTTAACCACAATGTGTGTACTGTATACTGTATACAGTATATAATACTTTTCTGGGCAGCTGTTTGTAGACTGTAGCTCATTACAAGATGCCCGAAAAAGGACACAAACCCTGGACTGTGAGATTAAAAGACTATCCTCTTTGACCTGCATGCCACATAAACTGCCTCTTTTTCTTTTTTCTTCTTCAGTTGTCAACAATGCCTTGGCATCAGATTTTTTTGCACCAAGCAGGGGAAGCTTGTCCGTTGTATGTAAGCAGGTGTGGTCATCCAGAAGAGGTGAAACTGGCTCAGATAAAAGCAAAGCTATTTAATACTTCTCCAATGCATTTTTGCGTAATAAGGAGACCAACATGTGGAGCCAGCCTAGATGGAATCTCTGAGAAAATTGCTTCCCGTTGACAGAGGAAATCAGGCAAACACAAACAAATGGCAGCATAATCCCTCTGGAATCATTATACAACATGTGAATGTTTTATCATGTTGATGGTGGCAGCACTTCTAGGTAAACTGAAGCACCATACTTGAGGAATTACAGGTAATATCCAATTAAAGTGCATTTACAGATAAGATGGGAAAGACGTTCTTAAAACAGCACTTAAACGCACTCGGTATCCTCATCTAGAGCATTAATTTCAGTGATTTCTCTAATGAATGCCAGGTACCATCTGGTACTTGAACCTCGTCTTCTCTGTAGATTGTTGGGATGTCACACTCAGAAAAATTCTGTTCCCTTGAGAAATGCAACACTGTCATTGCTGATGTGTTTATTTCCCTTTGGTAAATATCACCTTGCTTCTGTCTCGAGATGCTCCCCTGTCTTTTGTCATAAAGATCTGTCCTGAGATTTGCTTATTTTTGTCTCGTCATTCACGTCTACTCCCTTTTTAGACACTTGAACATAAAATGCATAAGCCCACGCCAGACATCAAAGACCTACAGGCATGTTTACAACATTTTTCTCTTTTGTAATGCTGCAACATAATGTGTTAGGGTAAATCTCAGCTAAAAAAAAGCCAAACTATTACTATTATCAGATACTGTAAACCAGTAATGTTTCATTGCTCCTTTTAATAAAGTTAATAATAATAATAATAATAATAATTGCTTACCCTTATATAGCGCTTTTCTGGATGCTCCACTCAAAGCGCTTTACAGGTAATGGGGACTCCCCTCCACCACCACCAATGTGCAGCCCCACCTGGATGACGACAGCCATAGTGAGCCAGAACGCTCACCACACATCAGCTATCAGTGAGGAGAACAGAGTTGATTAAGCCAATTTAGAGAGGGAGGTTATTAGGAGGCCATGATTGGTAAGGGCCAACAGGAAATTTGGCCAGGATGCCGGGGTTACACCCCTACTCTTTTCAAAAAAACACCCTGGGATTTTTTTATGAGCACAGAGAGTCAGGATTTCGGTTTTATGTCTCATCCGAAGGAAGGCACCTTTTTTACAGTATAGTGTCCCCGTCACCCACACGGGGGTGAGCGCCCCCTGCTGGCCCCACTAACACCTCTTCCAGCAGCAACCTTAGTTTTTCCCAGGAAGTCTCCCATGACACCTGTTTAGCTTCAGTGGGCTTCCAGTTGTGAGTTGCAGGGTGATAAGTTGGTGATGCCCTACATATACCTTGAAATTTGTACAGTATTTCATGTGGAGTGACATTAAATGTACTGTAGTGAATTGGTGTGTGCTGTGTATGGATGGTGCAGGCTTATACTGTATACAGTTCTGTACATTTCCCCTTATATTAAGAAGGGAGAGCCTCTGACACAAGTGTTTCCTAAATTGCTGGATAGAGGGGGTAAAATGTTGGGGTGGTTATCCAGATCAGGGTTATCCTGTCAAATAAGGATACCATCAAATCAAGTCAAATCAAGTAGAGACACTTGATGCTTCATAAACCGTAAGACCTGCTCTATGGAAATAACCAGCCGAGCTTACATGAGGAAAACTCTACTGAAAAGGCAGAGTGAGTTTCCAGCAATACTGGCCATCTTCTCTGCTTGCATGACAAGCCCACGGCAAATGTGAAGCTATCAAGTATTGGGCACTGCGGGGGTCTCATAGAATTTAAGCAAAAGGAATAATATTTTTCATATTTGCAATTCTTGTACATCCTCTAGTCAGAGTCCATCTTACCACAAGAGGATTGTTTTATGAACAAAAGTCTGCTTTTCCCTGATAAAGATTTGTGACTCAACCTCGGAGTGTAATAGAGTTAGTCAGTGCTGGGAATTGAGTGGAACACACTACAGCTGTAAATATGCTGGGAATACTAGTTTGTGTGTTTTGTATGATAAAAAAGTTGCACCAAGCTGTTCTCTGAAATTTAAAGAAGCCACATGACTTGACTCACTATTCCCTGTTGAGATGTTAATAATCTGCATGTATATTCTTTTTCTGAGTGTACTTTATTTGGGTGGGTCATCAGGAGTGATTGAAGGGGCTAGGCTGGATGTGGCGCTCAGGGCTGCAGAACTCCTTACCCCAGTTTCTCCAGTCCACCCAGGTGTATAAGAGCAGACCAGAATTGCATGGCATAATCCCTGCTACAGATAGGGAACTCTGGCCCAGTGAGACAGAGTGGTATTGATATGAACTTTATTTGATTATTTATAATACTGGCAAAGAGGCTGATTAATAAATATTTATCAGGCAAAGGCAGATCGAAGTATTGTACCAGCTGAGGTAGAAGAGGATGACATGACTTTTGTAAGCAAGTATACCTGTGATGATGAACCTTATGCTTGTTCAGGTGCTGAACAGACAGCAGGAGATGTAAAGCTGCCCGAAAAATACAATTGATCACTGTCTGATAGTAATAGAAAGTTGTTAGATAGGCTGAGAGAGCTGTCAGCTAATCACAGAACTACACCTTTGAAAACGGATGGAGAATCCAGAGGATTCCAATGGAAATTACCTGTGAAAAGAACTGAAAGAAAACCTACAAAAATTACAACAACAATTATAAATTATAGCAGAACTACAGTATAGTGAAAGTAAATTTAAGTAAGTGCAGTGAGTGATAAACTGGGTATGAGGGCAGCTTGAACCAACTGGAAAACTGAAACTTAGAAAGGCAGACTTTCCCTCTGGAGATCTGCGGACATTTTCCTGCCTCCTTCAGCCGTGACGCACCTGACATTGCAGGACCTCGCGGGCGTCCGGACTTGGCAGGAGCCAGGAACAGTGGCAGTAGCCCTGGCAGTGGCTGTTGCATCAGTGTCCCTGTGCTGCCAGGCTGGACCAGCCAACTGGACCCGCATGAAAAGAGAGAGCTTCTGGCACTGGCCAATAAGGTCCAGTGTCCTCCCTTTCTGAGCCAGATGAGATGGTTCACTGGGGCAGCAGCTCCAAAGTCTGGGCTTCTGTCTCCAAGAGGCAGCTCAGTAATGCTGACAGAGCCACTCTGCTGCACCCTCCCTCCTACCCTGCTGCCCCAGTCTCTTGCCCACCATCCAGGCTCTCCTCTGCATGCACCTGTGCTGCATCCCCTGGGTCCTGCCACCCTGCGAGGCATCTCCCACTCTCACAGGAGGGCATGACTCACACAGACAGCCTCTCTGCCTTCGGCCAACAACACTCCCACCTCCACCACACACCTCCTGCTCCAGCAAGAGCTCCTACAGGCCTGCTCCCAGCCCTGTGGGCCCAATGAGTGAAGCCGACAAGAGAAAGTCAGAACCTCTGACTAGCATAACTATTAAACCCCCCTCTGTACCCTCTGACACTTCTTTAATTTTTTATAACAACTTTCTTCTCTTGCACTTTCAGTCTCTTATCTCTTAAATATGGAAATGTTACCTGCCAGCGCTGGAGTTCACAAACAGGTCAGCAAACCTGAACTACTCTGTGACCTTCTTTCGGGGACCTTGCACCTTACAGTGTATGGATTATTTAGATCTGCTTCTATTAAGATTTTTATCAAGTAAAATGAAAGTCTATAAAGTACTAAAATGGACCATGTAAATAGTTGAGCAAGAATGTAGCTCTGAAAGTTTAACATGGTGAATTTACACAGTGTGTTTCTCAGGGCTTTATTACATGTATTGATATACTGTTTGTAGATAAGATAAGATTTTATTATCCCCCGAGGGAAATTTTTTATGGACACCCAGCACTCCTGTACATTTAAATAGAAGAGATGCAAAAAAAAAGAGAGAAGAAAAACATTGTACATTTTACTATTACAAAAAATAAGAAAAACATTCTATTGCACACATACAGTATAACACATAACAACATGTAACATTTATAACACATCACAAAAACATATTGTACTCAAGTGGGTTGTAAGAGTCAAAATTGTGTTTATCCTTGACATTTGCATTGACAGCTTTAATGGATAGTGGAACAAAGGAATGTTGTATTATTCTCAAGGTTTTTACCTACATGGGTCAAATTATTTTCTCTCATTTGTAACTTTTCTTTCTTATGTATATGGATGTACTTTACTTTGACATACAGTAGTTTGTGTTAATTGCATACGCTTAACCATACCTGGCAATAGGATTTGCCATACTTTCACAGTGCATTGCTGCGCTTAATTCAGATTTCCCCATGATTTACTAAGGGCTGTACATCATGTACTGTATTTAGTACAGAATATCCCTCTATCATATGTGTTTTTCTGGGCCTGGGAGGGAAGATGCACTTAAGTAACTGAGTGAAAATGTTTGCTGTATGGCAAACAGAAGTGTATTGGCTAACAGAAGGACCCTAATTGGATCTTAAGTATGATTTGAAATGAATGGTAGTACAGTAGATATACCTCACATTAGCAACACATGTATTTAACTACACAAAGACTAAAGAGACTTCTGGAAACAGAAACAGGCTGCAACAGGTACCATGAGTCCTTTTTTTCTGTGACCCAGTTATGAGAGTGCCTATTCAAGCAGAATCCTTGGATTCCTCCTTCTGGAGTGTATACCAGCCATGTTTGCATCTTTTTCACTTTTTACCTGTGACTTCTGAAATCACTGTGGACACATGCGGAATTTGCATACAGGGCACATTCAGAATCCCTGTGAAGCAAGTGCAGCCACACCTGACAAGCAGCACAAAAGCTCATTTGGAGAGGGAGTTTTGTAAAGAGTGCCGCTTGGCACACTACAAGCATTTTTCCCCCTCTCTGACAGCCAATTACTGCTGGTACGCTAAGCAGTGTTGTCAGACTGTGCAACATGTGGGTCAGACCTGCAGCTCAGTGTCCTGAAATCATAACATAAAGGTATGTTTGGATTCATCTCCTTTCTTCTTCTAGCCTTGTCACATCTCATACAGTACAAAAAATAATACACTGCAGCTCTGTTCCAGCTGTATATGTTGCCATAACTCAAAATTAATTAAGTTCTGTCATCACTAGCAAGAACCCACCATGTAATAATTCAGAAACATAGGGGGGAGACAATGCTGACCTGCTTTAAATTAGGTTCAACAAACACCTTTGTCTGCATGCGTGAGTCAGCAGGGACTGTCAAAACCATGGATGTCAAAATCACAAGTACCCTTGATGAACAAACCCAATTCATTTCAAAAAGAAAAATCTGCAGCAATAAAAGTAAATTTCTTGAACTAATTCATGAATCGCACTAAAACAATAAAAAAACTTTGTTTTTTGGTAATTTTTTTGGGGGGTGAGGCTTAATAAACTTATGAAAATATTTATTTTAAAAGAGTTTCCATGAAAAATATACAATAGGGTCAGTTTGAGAGTTACAAACAGATTTCAGAATATTCTGGCTATAAATATCATAGAAGCTAAGTTTTATAAATTAAACCCTTGTCAAAACCTTCTGTACCTGATTAATGATGACCAGTTCTGTCCAAAGATTCTAAATTAAGGCGTAAATTAATTTTAGTTTATTTGAGTGATGTTTTTGTTCAAAAGCAATAAATATGAGGGAGTACTGTACCTTGCTTTAGGGTACACAGCATAGTCACACCTGAGATTAGGCCACACAACCTTTCACATACAGTACAAGCCCTGTGCCTTAACCACTACGCCACAATACTGCTGTAACAAATAAGAAATATTATCATGTAAACACAGTATTAATCCATTACCATATATGGCTACAGGCATTCATTATACATTTTTATCAGGCTGTTAATTTTCCTCTTTGCCTCTTGTTAAATTTTAATTAGACTTCAAGCAACAATTGGGAATTTTAGCCTAATTTTATCATTTCTTTTGTGAGTTTGACCTTGTACAAGTTTACACAGTCCGAACAAAGTCCGTTAACAACTCCGTGACACTTTCAAAATAATAAACAAATGAAAACATTTGTCAACGACAGATTCCTAAATGATAGAGCAGATTGTCTTTGAATCTAATTTGAATCCCCTGCTTGCTTTTGAGTGCAGTAACTGGTCAAGATATTTTGCAACCGTAATTCACCAAAAGCATCATTTTCAAGGACAAGGTGAGTGTTAATAAATTGTTATTTATATCAAAAGGTTACTAATCTGTATTCTTCCTGTCATTTCTCCAAACCAAAAGAGAAAATGCATGTGATAAGATTATTTTTCCTTTGATGAAGGGCAACATTTACTGTAGATAGGATGTCGGAAGCTGCTCCAAAGAAAACCTCTTTGTGCTAGTCATAAATCACAGCATAGTGAAGAATAATTTTGACCCCTTATCTAAATATTTTGTTTCCCAATAACTGTCCAGGGTTGCTGAATATCTGAACAAGGAATAAAAAGAATCTTAAGTGAAAAATCTAGTTATGTGTGTTTATTGCTTTTCCCCCAAGCGTGTTGAAAGCCTTCAGCACCCAGTACTCATTACCTCCAAGATTTTTAGAGGGAAAATGCTTATAATTATAGAGCTGCAGATGCTTCCTTCACCAGTCTTTATTCTGTCTGTCAATGCTGCCAAAGACGTGTCTAATCTAGGATGGAGAGGGAAAACAATGTTACTGCGTAAGCATAACTTCTGAAGTTATTTTTTGCTGCAGTTTTTTTCAGAAGTGTGTTGCTGGGAAAAAAGAACCTGTCACAATGATGAGCCGTTGCAAGATGTCTTTTGGTGCCGGCAGATCCTATCCCTCCAGGATGAGGCGCCTTAAAAAAACTCCCAGAGGGGCAGATTGCAAGACTGTATAAATCCCACTGGACAAGTCATATGCTAAATTTCACACAATAATCAGCACTGTTATATAACATTTTCAGATTCCTTTAAACTGTGGGGAAGCCATTTCCCAATATACAAAATATTGCCAATCAAGCAAAAATCATGTTTTAGAACAGCACTTAATGATATGCTTAAAGACTAGGGTGTTTATTTTTCCTCAGCTTAACCTTTCAATTTCTGTATATATACTGTACATTTCTTAATAAAATATTCTTTTTAAAAATGCATACAAATTGAATTACAACTTTTAATGCTACTTTTAGATTTTCACCTGTGGTATTCCTGGGAATTGCATACAATTCTACACGCTACAAAAAATTACACAATATACTGCTGTGCAAAAGACTTTGACGCTCGTCCATCACATTTACCCATCAAATCTAATAGTCATGTTTTCCTTTTAATTAACAGCTTCCTCTCTACTTATCCATTCAGCTAAAAGGTTTGTTTTGGTACTTCAGAATGCAGATCTCTCAGGGTTAACTGTGAGTTTTAAACAAAACGGCTAAAATGTCAGAGGGAGATCACTACAAAATTGTATTTTTGCATAAAAAGGAAAAACATTGCATTAAAAGAGGAGAACCGTGCAAGTTGTCTGCAGCACTACATACTTCATCAATGTCATAATAATAAATTTGTCTTGTGCTATACTTCTTAATAAAATAATTTTGCAGTCACATGCTGCTTTATTTATGCCAGCTGGTTGTGATATATACTGTACTGTAGTTTAAAGGTGGGATTTCACTCAAGGCTAGGTTTGACAAATACCTGAAGTGATGGCAAGGTTTCCGTCCATGTGCCAGTATATTAGCACTCAGTTGTGAAGTTGATGTGGCACTTAACCTCTCTCACAAGTAGTGTGTTTACTGAAAAGGACGTTATTCTTATTAGTTCAGGTGGGTAGTGGGTAATTATTCTTATTATTCGCCTAACTCTGTAGGTCTGTTTTATTTACTTATAGCAAAAGAACAAAAACGCCGACCTCCGGACCTGCGGGGGGTCGCCCTGCGTGTCTTTACTCAGCCAGAGCAGCTGCGATCACAAAGGCGGGGCGTCGCCCTTCCTCCAGAGCCCCGCCTCCAACAGCGGACACGCCCCCCGCCTGTTCGGCCACATGGCGCTCCAGATCGCGTTCCGGTCCGTAAGTATCTGTATTATACACTACTGCTATTTGCTGCACACGCACAATCGGTTGCAACACTGTAACACGTTTCGCAGTGCTGGGGTCCTGGGTTCATCTTGTGTTCGTGTGCATTTCATCCCACAGCCCAGACGTGTACTTGTATATTAATTGGCGTCTGGGAAAATTGGCCCTGCTGTCCGTGTGTTTTTGCTTATGATGGACTGGCCATGTCCTGTCCGGGGTGTACCCTGTTGCTTGCCGGGGTCGTCTCTGGCTCCCCCGTGATCCTTCCTTGGAAGAAGCGGTTAAAAAGTCCCTCGGAACCCCGTGGAAGTGTTTTATTTTGAAAAGAGGTACCCAAAAAGACCATGGTAGCATAATAATATCGTAAGTATTGTTTTTGTGTGTAATCAGTTGGGCTGGAAATGTTAGCAGTGGAGTCGTGGTATTAGTTTTCCGAAGTTGTAATAATAAACAGCAGTTTAATCACAATCGCAATCAAGATGTTAGTACTGACGTTCTGATTATCATCGTGCACCTCTCAAGGCAAGGTAGTCTGGAGGAGTCGTGTGGTGTAGAATGAATCTTTTTGAAAGAAACAATAGATCTTAATCATAAAATCTTAGAAAATCAGAATATACAGGAAATAGAATCTGCAGAGATTTAAATTCAGTACTCCAAATCCCAGCCCTTGTTCTATAAATGAACAGGAGTATGGTATTTCATTTTCCTACAGTTTTGGGGAAACTTTTTTTTTAAATTAAAATACAGAAGGCTTGTTGAAATTTAAAAGGGGATTGACCATCTATGAAGATAAATGAAAAAATCAAACCAATCCGCTCTTATCGGCAGCAGTAATCGAAAGCCTTGGTGTTCTCAAATTGCTTTTTAAAGTCTGCACTTTAATGTTCTGTCATGACACCTATTTTTTCTTCATATCCCATTGTTGGGAGAGAAGAACTGATTTAAAAATAATTGCAAATGCTTTCCCCTTGGATTCAGAGGCATAAATCATTTGTAACCAAGCTCTTTGCCTTCATTGATTCTTTTATAAAGTAAACCAGATGGATTCAGATGTGAACATGATCTAATATTCCCCTTGGCATGATTTATAGATTTTTATGCATTACCTGACCATAAACCAGACACACATTATTTCTTGAACTTGTTTCAAATTAAGAAAAAAAAACCTGTTAACCTCCGTGCTTACAAATGAGGCGGCAACATTTTTACAGTGCATATCAGTGTGATTCAAGCTTTTACAAGCCAATTAAGTGTTCGTGATTAGAAACCAATGGCAGTAATTTACTCCCAGTGCATAGCTGTGTTTTACCTTTTCAGCTTCCAGGAGACAAAAAAAATAAAAAGATAGAGAAAGAAACGATTAGAAATGGCTTTGGAGAGGGAGAAGGAGCAGATAGAGGGACCTCCATCTGTTTCAATTTCTCCTCCTACGCATAAACATCAACCTGACATCTGGGCCTTCAGAAACTATAAATAAATATATTCCAACAAACTTTTCTCGCACATGTGCCACAGACAGTTAAGATGGAAAACAAGAAATATATATTTAATTTTCATTGAGTGAGAACAAGTGCAACCTACAAATAGCGATAGATACAGAGCAGTATATCTCCACCTGTAAACTGCATGGAAAAACATCACCCAAAAATCCTGCTTTTACTTTGAAAAGAAGCAAACAGGTGACTAGGTGGGGGGGAGAAAGAGAGAAACCTGTGGTTTTTATCAGCAAGTTCCTGTAATTAGACTGAAGGTAACTGCTTGATGGCTTTGATCAGATGAGTTGAGTCATCTCAGTCCAGCATTGAGTTGGGTGTATCCTGAAGAATGGATGTTTCAACCAACTGACTTTGTGCACACAAAGCACTGAAGTGTCTGAGATGAATGCTACAAAATGAGTGCTGGAGTTCACCAGAGGTTGTTCTTTCTGTGACAGTAAAGAAGTTTGAAGCGTCACAGGACGCAATCACCCTCTTTTACAGACCTGTCATTGAGGGTGATTGGACCTTCTCCCTCTCTGAGTGGTAAAGTATAGCAACATTTCTGCCTAGGACACAACGCAGGTAGCGAGAGTAGAGTATTAGGCCTCTAGAATTGTAGGAGTCACCTTCCCTCTCTGTACCTCACGCTACCTCTCTAGACTGAAACACAAAGCGCTCTGGATCCTCACTGACACCTCTGACCCTGCCAGCCCCTGTTTACTGTCCTCTCCTCCGGGAAGCGGTTTGGGTCTGTTGAACAAGGACGACCACCAAGTTCCGCGACAGGACCTGTGTGTTCAGGGATGCATGTGGATGCTTATTATTACTGGCTCTACAGTATGTTGTATATTTGTATTGTATGTATTTTAATGATATGATCTCATCAAACAAAAATCTACTTGTAATGGCAATAAAGTATTGAACTTGAATGTGAAAAAAAATCTGTTCAATGATAAAGTTGAGTCCACTGTTCAAGCAAACAGGTATTCAAAACTTACACATGCATGGTTAGTGTGAAGAGGTTTCAGGCTCTCTCTGTGGAAGAAACTGTTCCCAGCATTCCTGAGGCTTCTGTTGGTACTAAAAGAATCACATACTCTGTATTCTACATCTGTAAGGGAGGAGTAGGCTTACGAGTGAAATCTGGAAGTTAGTCAACACCATTGCAACTTATTTATTTTTTAAATTGCAGTTTTGGACATTTTTTTATATTCAAGAAGCCATTTCAGACTCAATGATTAATGACTCTTTCCAAATAGAAATAATAATAATGTTTCTAAAGTGTTTTTTTTTGCTTTGAATCTGTCACAAGAGCAAACTGTTTCTTTGTGTAGTGATGCATTTCATCACCCAGTTGAAGGTTTTAATTCCTGAAATCCAAGAGTGAGCCTTTCTGCTTTATAGCTTAATCCATCTCAAATAACAGCGCAATTAATGGAGGAAAAAGAACCAGACAGATTCTAGTATTGCAGGAAAGGCACATCAGTCTAAGAGCTTATCAGCTTGGGAGTTTAGTTTTGTGTTCTTTTGTAAACAGAGTGTGAACATTTGTGTAGAATTTTTCAGATAATTAGTTACATCCTTTTTAAATTCCTGTGTTCACGACGACTCTTAACCAGCTCTTGTTGGGTTGAATGAGGGTTTAAATGACTTAACGGATATTTTGTTATATGATAGTCCAAATACATTACAGCATGTATTATAATAATGTTTAGAAAAATATTGTTGGAGTTAAAAGGTGCAACTAAACTTGTACACACATATACAGTATGCTAATTATTTAGCTGAATACATGTAGTATATACAGTATTCCTAGCAGGCATCTGATGGGAAAGCTGTTCCACATCTGTATTTCAGGGATTATGAGAAGTTGCTTGTTGCCAGGGCTTAGTAATGACACTTCCTGTCTGATTTAAATACAGTCTGTGAATTTAAGAAGTGCCCATGGCTGAAGTTCCAAGGTCACAGCTGGGCATCAGCAAAGGATACCTCTAAATCACAAGCCACTGGACTGCACCCAATCCCCTCAGAAGACGCATTTAGTATTTCATTCCCCAAGCAGTGGGGGAAAACTCCAGCTCCTTTCAGAAGGCATTTGAATGGAATCAGTTAGAAGACGTTCCAAATGAAAACGCCGGTGATTGCTCTGCCAGAGAAGGTCCTGAAAAAGAACGGCGTTTGCTTTTAAAGAACAAGGCTCTCACCTCATGCCGACCTGACTGAGATGATGAACGTAATATGAGTGCATGCAATATTTATGAAAAGCAGCAGAAGAGCTGTTTTTTTCTTGCCAGTTGCTCTGCCTTGATTAGATAGTCCTGAGAGAGAGATACAGCTCTGACACAGTTCTGGCCTTCAGCTGCTCACATGGTAAGAGGCTGAGTAATGCTATCTGCCAGACAAAATGATGAGTAAATAGTCCATAATTTGTAATTTTCCTGCCTAAGATCAGTATATCTTCTAAATGTAGGATCATATTCATTGCTTTTGGATTGAAGTGTTCCTTCCTGTGTGTAATGTTCAGAGGCTGAAAACAACAAACAGATAATGATACAGCGTTTAATTAAACAGCACAAACTGCCTGTATGGCCTCTTTTAGTCTCACCATCACATTAATTTAATAAGCGCCCCTGACATATACATATTTAGTTGGTAGAAAATATGAGTATTACTGTTTGGCATTTGAAATCTCTAATTTCCATATCAATGAGATTCCATTAATAAGGTTACCTAGCCTTTAATGTATTTTTTATTGTTTCCTGCTCTGTACTCCTGAGTAGCCTTTGTAGAAACATGCTCCCCTGTGGCCATGGATTGCTGCTGCTTGTTAATGCCACTGCTTAGGTCTGTCATTGGCAGCGACTGGCTTAATGGTAATATCAATGTCCTGTCACCAGCGAGATGGAGATCGTCGCGAAGCGGAAGGAGGCTTTTTGTTTGTCAGGACCAAAGAAAAAAAACGCACACAAAGCAAAGGAAGAAACGCTGGATGGTTTCTTTTTCACTTAATTTAATTGCAGTTACTAATAAAAGGAGTAATATGAGGTAAACGTAGGCTTTAAGAAATTGTGCTCGACGTCTGTCGATGTGAATGCCCATTGAACCACTTGCAATGTGTAATAGTGTGCTGAGATTCTTATGTTGTTGATAGGTTTGCTGATTTACTGTGCAGTTATGAACAACTGGAGCCTGAGGTGTCAGCAAGATGTAGTATGTTTAATAAGGTGTGCTCAGGCCCTCAGGTCCGCAGCAGGCTCTGCTGTGGTGAGGATCAATGGTCGACAACGTTGCGAGAGGGAGACATCGTTTTAAGCAGGTGGAGGGAGAATGGGGACTTGTTGAAACAGTGGCCTTGTATAGTATATAGTTAATGAATCTAACGAGCTTCAGCAAAGTGGACTCATCCTTGATCTTAGATTGATGACAAGCTTTTCACCACTACTTGACACTGGTAGAATTTTGTTAGGGGAAGCTCATGCTGACAGAAATATTACATTTTCCTTCAGCATACCATATGAGTCTACTTATAATGTCAGTTTTGTCCCTTGCACTCCTGAACCAGTGAACCCTTTTTACTTTTTTAATGTTACCAAGTGAAGCATTTGCTATTTATCCATCAAACAGTGAACTTTTTTTAATACTGGTATTGAATAACCTAGACAGTATTTTATTTTCTACTGCTAAAATGAGATTTATGGTTTCAATTTTTAACACTGTAGAGTGAACAATTTCATTTGAGTTTAAAAAATGAACTTAATAAAAATGGCATTTGCAGTGACCGTTAAGGTAGGTGCTTCTGTTTCTGCTCCAAACGTGAAAGCAGCAAATGAGTATCCAATATCTTGCATAGCCGATGTGGGAAAAAAAGTAATAAACTGCAGGCCTTTGTGGCATTTCATTCTAAATTATTCAAAGACTCAAGATGGTTGTAATAAAAAAACTTTACATGGCAGCTTAACATGTTTAATGTATGAACCTGAGACAGCCGTGACATGTTTTGATATTCATATCATTTCCTCTGAAAAGAGACTACACACAGAGATATGAAGTCCCAGCTTTTGTGCTGGATTATTTTAGACCTCTGAGGGGGAAAAATTGGAACTCACAAAAGCAAAACTGCAGAACAAACCCAAAACATGTCTCTTGTAAAAAGAGAAACCACTGGGGACAAATTTAATGTACAAGGAAAATTAGAATTTAACTCCTTCATTGCCAGATCCTTTACACAAACAAAAGTGCATGAACAGCCGAGCTCTTTAAGGGGGTAATTTATAATAGTTTTTCAGATAAATATAACCAGATTACTCCTCTAAAACTTTTACCTCTCTGCAAGATGGAGCAGGAGGCATGGGAGCTTATCAGCAATGCACAGGGAGACAGACCTTCAGCACTTCAGAGAGGCTTTTCAGCAGATCTCATTGCCGGAAGAGCGAGTTAACACAGCTACAACGACAAGGTATGAGGCAGAACATTTTGTAATGGTGTTATACAGCAAGACTGATGAAGTAAGAAGATCATGTAAATGAACTATATTTACAATGAGGAAAACAGCAAGGGATGTTTCTGCTTATTTTTATTCTTGCGGACTTTCTAAAGACTACACATGTGCAGCATGCAAACACACATATACATACACACTGTAATACATAAATATAATATATACACATTCTTGAGCATCGGATTTATCACAGATCCACAACAAAGTTATCAGAAAAGAGACCGTGGAGAATCTTTTCGGGGTAATTCTGACTCAGAGGTGTTCTGTTATAACCCAACGTGTCATCGGCTCCTCAGCCGAGCACAAACACCTAATGTCTGAACACCAATGTTCAACAGGGGTCTGGTGAATAGAGTCTCGGCTGCATTCTCCTCTTGCAAAGAAGGTCACTGTCACACAGGCAGCATGGGGACATTGTTGTCCTATTGGAATGTTGTCACATCAGGATGAGCCCACAGGAAGGGCAGCTGGACAGGGCTTGGGACTCGATCAGTGTTAGGCCATGCAGTCATGCTACCATTTATCACCATGCAGTAAGTGGGGCTCTGTGGTGACTAGATACTCCTGTCCAGATCACCCCTCTCGGACCTCTCCATCGATCTTGTCGAGGAGCTGTGACTCCAGGTCTCTGGGATCATGGCCTGTCATTGATAGATCGTGTTTGGCAGGAATGTCTTGGCAGGGTAGAGACTGCTGGCTGTGAAAACCTCAGACAGGGATCGACAAGGCACTGACTTAGTCCGGCCTCCATCACACTGTGACAAGAAGGCTTTTTTCTCTCGGTGAGCAGGTCAGGTCACTATAGTGTAATATGGTCAGTGATGAATGATTAGTTCATCACAATGACACCAAAGATATTTAAGCAATATCTGTGTAGTTTATTTGTCTAAAACACATATGCAGTAATAGAGTGACAAGTGTCTTTTGATGTTTATTGAGTGTGTGAAGAATGTACAAAACACATATAGACTTACTGTAACTAACTGACTATCAATCTGCTTCCCCTTCCTTCCCAGTCCAGTGGTTGGTTAAAATGCTGTGCTGGGGTTAATAATACAGAATTGATTGAGCTGTGTTAATGCTCTAGTAAATAACCTTATAACAAGGTGATTCTTACTGTGAAGTATCTTATTGTACACATTCTCAGTAACAAGTCAGAAGAGAAATTGAATTCTGGAAAAGTACTCAACCATGCAATTGACTTGCATAATGTTTATTTGCTGACTCATGCATTACCCTGGTGGAGCAAAGCAAAGAATTTGGTTTAAAATGTGTCTTCTGGGGTGGTAATGACAGTGTGTAGTTATTGTACCTCACCTACACTGAATCAAGCATTTTCATTTACTATATTAATCAAAACTCTTGGGTCGTACTTATTTGCTAATATCTAATACTATTAAGATTGTTATTTCTTATAGTTTGCATTATGTGAATTCAGGTTTTTTAGAATGATAATAAACGCATCATACAGACTCCACACAGACAGCACCCCAGGTCCTGAGCTGAACCCAGGCCCCAGCCCTGCTGACCACTGCACCACCTTGCTGCCCATAATATTAACTATTAACAAATGACATTCTGAGTGGAGAAGTGTCCTTCTTCAGGAAAACCAACCTAGTACTGTGCGTCTAATGTGTGTAAGACAGGGTCACTGCTCAGAAAAATACAGGAGGTGAACTATTGACAAGCTTGTGTGCTGTGTTTTCTCATCACAGGAGCATCACACTTGATATATGAGACAATGAGGCTTATTTCCACAAGATGTAGCATTAAACAACATATTGACACGCCTACTGCCACTGAATCAGGTAGTTACTATAGATCACGCAGTAGAACAGCGGCTAGCATTGTAAACTGAGAGCACGACGTAACCCAGGATCTGAAATGTACAGCTAATACTGAGGTCTGGGGAGCTGAGACACACATTAACCACTGTGTAGAAGCTTAGGATCATTGAGAGGGCACATTTAATGGCAATGATAAACTGGTACAGTTCAGGACAGACACCTTCAGCTTTTGAAAAAAAATTAACCACTTCTCATGTGCAACAAAATAAAATGGTAGCAAACAAGATCTGCTGAGCTTAACAATTCCTTTAAAATGGAAAAAATGGGCTGTTGCAATTGATCTCTGTCTTTATATATCAGGATTTCTAAACTGAAATTCAAACCCAACTGTGCGGGCTACTTTTTGGCTGTGGTTCCTGTGGGTGCTTCATTGTACTCTGCACTGTCCTTGGTTGTCATTATGACCACTTGCAACACAAATCACGGATCATAGCATCCATCTTTCAAGGTTTCCTAATCTGGTCCACAAGGAATCTCTTTCTGCTGAGCAATGGCACTGTCTTATAAAATTGTAAATATGAAACTGTCTTCCGCATTGCTGAAAGGCTTTGATCTCGGCTCACAACTACAATCTCATCAGGGTAAAGTATTTTAGAAAACGAATGGCTTGCTAGGTGTGAGCATGAAATATATTCAGATTTCCTGATGCACACAAATCCCTAGGTTTCTGACATTATGTATTGCAATGAACTATACAGCATCAGGCTTATGTTTGGCAGATCATACTTCAGTTACGTGTCCCGTGGATGTTTCTCTGCTACAGCATTCTGTCATATATTACAATGTCCTTTTCTGTACACATCTTCTGTAAATCACAGTGGTTCTTTATTTAAATTTGTCATCAGGTAAAGCAGACTGATTTCTTTTTCTAGAGCTGTGTTCATAACGGTAGTTGTACATCAATGCTGTGAACTATAAATAGCATTGATAGCTCTTTATATCCTTTTGCTAAATTAAAGAAAATAAGCTAAAGATGTTTTTTACTCCCAAACCATAACTGAATTGCATTTGGCAATAGACTGTTAAAAGAGCATTCATTGTCTGTAGCCAGTCTTTCATGCAAAACGTTTTTCAGTCAGTGAATCCTGTTTAAAATGATGAGAGAACAACATAGAATGGATCTGATTCAAATACAGTATATTTATAGAGAGGTAAAGCCATAATATGCATAAACAGAAAACTCTAGTATTTGCATAGCTGTAATTATGTTGCTTTTGGTTTTATTAAATCTGAGTTTAAGTGAATATTCATCTGTTGATTTTCATTACCATACACATATATTTGCATATTTTTAAACTGTAGCAAATATGAACAGAGGTATTTTGATCTGAAACTCAGACTTCATTCAGGAGAACAAGGACAGTGGGGGGTATGGCAAATGGCAGTGCTGGCTGAAGTCTTGCGCGTTGCGTTGTGCCACATGCACAGTAAGTGTCACAGTGAGCATTTTGCAGCTGTCACAGGAGGCTCGTTAGCTTTTCATACATCATCAGAGCATTAAAAAACTACCAAACCATTTCGTGCCCCAGGGCAATCTGAATGTGTGGCTCGGATGAAAGGAAACTATACAACTGGGGCAAAGACTAAAGCACAGTCGAGTTCACAAAGTCTTTCAGATGCATTGACAGAAAGCCTTTCTCTTAAGTGCACCTCCTCTTAGAGATGGCAGTACTAATACTGTGCAGCGTGGACCATTTCATCTACTCGGGGAACAGAGGCGGTGGAGAAGGACCGCATCACAAGTGAAAAACACAACACCAGAAGGGCTTGCCTAAAACAAAGAGCATACTGTACTTACAGGGGTACAGCCTGGTAAAAACAGAACTGTGCTGTGAATTAAAGGGCAATGTACCGTGTGCTACTGCCACACCAGCAAACGCCAGGGTTAACTCTCCCCTTAGGCCTGTCGTCCTAGACTGTTTCTGAACGCCAGATGGGGTTGTTTCTGGTCTTGTCAGTTTTCCATGTCAAAACACATCAGCCCAGTGCAGGCTTCTTTCCTCAAGACAGGAAATTAATATTGAAATGAAATAAATACACGCTGTATATTTTCAGAAATCATTAGTAATAAATGTCAGGGAATTAAGTCGGGTCCCAGACAAGATGTAGTTAAATTTCCTTTGATCATTCAACTATCTATAACGTAATTTCTACATAGAAGATATAATGTATGGCACACCTTGTTTAAACTAGTTCAAACGACACTGTTTGCATTTATAAATCTAACTTGTCATTCAGGAATATATTTCATGTGATCTCATTTGTTTCAGATTAAAATGAAAGTTAACGTTCTTAGGATTTAAAATGTTTATAACCCAATGACAAAAAAAGAGAATGGATGTGTCTATCCCACAGGGTTATTAAAAAATGAGCTAGGAAGACATAGCTGTTTTCATCTCAACACGTTATAACATTAACGAAAACGTAGCCTCTTGGATTCCTGCCTGTTCTCCTAAAACCACAGACTTCCATGGAGTCAAAATTACCCTTCAGTAGTTTGGTGTTTTTACTAATAATTAGAGGGTGAACAAAAGGTGGAACATGAGTCCTGCAGAAACATCGCTTTCCCCTGGATTTTCAGTGCTAAACTCGGTTCTCGGTTGAACTGATCGAGTAAAATAATTGGATCTGACATGTAAGTCATCATTGTTGCCTTCACTCTTGACTTAATGTCTGCAGACCAGAGCAACTGCTTCTTGTTGTGACAGTCCAAATCAAATCACCGGCTGCACTGAAGCGCAATACGGAGGGAGAAGTTTCGAGCTGAAGGCTGCCTTGGCACCATACGCTGCCCTCACACGTGTGCCCTCTTTGTGAAAATCAATCGCTGCGGCGCGGACTGGGGATAGCGTGCAGTGTGGGAGATGTTTTAGACTGGCGGTTGTCCGCGATGATCTTCAGACAGGGTACCCCTGGAGTGAGGGGGATTCTATCAGAATCGAACAGAAGGAGCTGGCATTATGTGAAATGTGTTAGGGTAGCGGTTTTGTAGTACGTCTTTTTAATTCATTGCAGGATTTGCACTCCTCCTGATTGTTTACTTTCTGTATTCTATCTAACTGCTTCATCCAGTTCGGGGGCACGGGGGACCCACAGCCCCTTCTGTCAAGGAAAGGGAGCAAAGAGGGATACACACCAGGCCATCGCAAGACACACACAGATACAATCACACTCGCGCCCGGGCCGGGTTTCCCAGCATCCAATTAGCCCGCCAGTGTGTCTTTGGACTGTAGAGCACCTGGAGGAAACCCACAGGTACACAGGGAGAGCATACAAACTCCACACAGACAGCACCACAAGTCCGGAACTGAGCCCAGGCCCCAGGGCTGAGGGGCGCAATGCAGACACTGTGCCAGCCTTTATCTGTATTCCCTTCTCTTTACTAAGCTTAGATAGAGTCATGCCATTGTAACTGAGTATCCAAATAGAAGGAACACCAGTTAAATAGCTTCTAAAAACCATAAAGAGGGATGGATTACGGTGGGGGAGTGAGACTGATTTTGCACAATGCTGTGAGGCCCATAAAAAAGAATGTGCACATTGTTTGACTTTTGTGAAATCTTGTGTAAAAGTCCAAAAAACATTGTGATTTGATGTATTCTAATTTCTCAAAGACTTAATCACAGCAAATGCAATTTCCTTTCTCTAATCCCAACCTCAACCTTAATAAAGACATATGAAATTATTAAAAGAATGTGGGAATTTGTTCCTTGTGATAAACAGTCCACACTTTGCAGAAACTTATTATGATTGCTTTTTAAAATGTTTAACATTACCTTGAGGTTCGGCAAAATAAACTTGTTATTCAAAGTGTGATTTCTTGAGGGGGTTACAGGATGTGATTGGTGGTAATTAAGACATTCAATTAATGAAAAGCTGATTGAGTTTGTCCTGGTTGCCTGAAGTTCTTGGTCGATTGTGCAAATATTTCAAATATTTAATTAAAATATGAACTGAGGGATTTTAGTTATGTTGTAGTGCAAAGATTATGCCAATTATCTGATCAATTGAAAATTAGCATTCATTCAAATCATAGGTCTGCTATATTTAGAGAACCTGCTTCCAGAAAAAGGGTTGGTACTGTATGACAGAAGCTGGGTCACACTTGCAAGGTTTACAATTGGGCCATATTTTCCCCTAAACTTCTTAACAGAAGAGGCAGTCAATGCAAATGTAGTTATCAGCTTGTTGTTGTAATGCACTAAAGGACTTATCACTGTTATTCTGCACTGATACAATCAATATTTAATTGTAATTCCTCAATAATTAGTTTTTACAGTAATGTGCAAGATACGCCACCATTATCAAAAAGTAATTTAAATACCTGTAATAAAAACAATCTAAGCATACAAGATATGAAAGTTATAAACCACTGCTTGACTGCAAGTCTCTAAATACACAAGCATGTAAGCTATGTGTATATGTACCTGAATTTGTGTGCTCCATGTTATTTATGTCTTCTATATATATATATGTCAATATATGTCTATTTCTATGTCTACACTCCTGAATAGGATGAAGGGATTAGGACGGATGGATCTGTCTATCTTGGTACTGTATGTAAAGTTTTTGTCATTTCAGACACAATCAAGACTTACAGTCACATCAACAGTTTACCCAAAGCCTCCACTCATGTTTCTGCCATTAGAGGGGCACTGGTCTTGGAGATTCTTGCAAATCTTAGAGATCACCCTAAAGTAATCTAAAGAGCAAAATATTTTCCTGCTAGAGATAAAAAATAATTAGTTTTCCTCCCAAGTCTCTGTAGTCCCTCCAACTACAGCTGTTCAAATTGTAATACGCTACGAAATGCTTCTCAAACAAAAAGCTGACGAGAATCCACTTCAGCACTGAGAGCATCAATAAGCCAAGTGGAGCCAGCTTGAGTCAATCCAGTTTTGTAGGGAACGTTTGTAATCAAAGTTAATGAGACTCATACTGCGTTTTAGAGAGGTCTGAAGAGCAGTGATCACACAAGCTTCACAGTATAGTGCGGCAATGTGTGATCGGCGTCGACAAATCTCCCTACTACTTAATTCAAGGGCATGTTCTTCACTTCACAGAAGAAGACAAGCCCTGCTGGGATCACGAAGAAAATACTGATTAGAGGTAATGTTTTATTTGAAAAAAAAAGTAATAATAAACATGTCTTCAGTTTTAATTGTTTTTAGAGGCAACTGCTGACTAGAACGATTTACACATGAAAAGGCAACAGGGAAACCCAGATGTGAAAGGATATGGATCTAGTAATACACAGTAAAGCTGTAAGTGTATTAATTACATCTTCAGTCCTCATTTACAGAAATAGTTCACATGGTTCTTAATTGAATTTCTACCTAATGGGTTAACCTGATGTGTCTTGTGACATACTGTATAGTCTTTCTCAACAGAACAGGTAGCCAGCTAATTACTGACAGGCTCTATGTAATGTATGGGTATAATTAGTTCAGAGCAGATTTCATAGCCTAATTGATCTAATCCCTGGCACCTGGTCATTTTGTTCAAGTAGGGGTAGTTCTTAAAAACCAGGGGTGGGAGAAGGATGAACACCAGTCTCTTCCTCTGCATTTAGTAGGCGCTGAGCCATCTGAAATCCCATGCTGCGATAAAATACAAGCCAAGGGACCTTGGCCTCATGTGAAAAAGACTTTATTCCCTAACAAAACAGGCTCATTTTCTTTCTTTCCGTACTCAAAGGGTATAAAAGGAAATTTTTTTTTTTACCTCCTCCGCTCATTGACAAGTCCTACCACTGGAGGAAAAAATTAACATGTCAGTTCCACGCAGCAGACGTCAAGCAAATGTGTTCAGATCATTATCTTCCAAGGAAAATACTTCAAGCATATCTGAATCAGATCTAAAGCAGTACAACTGATAGACACTAATCATTTTATCTGTGTGTAAGCTTAGGCATGTTAGACAAGTAGCATGTCAGAATTAAGCATTTTTGTCTTTTAATTAATAATAATAATAATTGCTTACATTTATATAGCGCTTTTCTGGACACTCAACTCAAGGCGCTTTCCAGGTAATGGGGATCCCCTCCACCACCACCAATGTGAAGCCAATTCATTACTCTGGTAAGGGCCAGATTGGTAAGGGCCAATGGGATATTTGGCCAGGACGCCGGGGTAACACCCTACTCTTTTCGAGAAACACCCATTAGGACCCACATGGATCGCAGGGTGAGCGCCCCCTGCTGGCCCCACAAACACCTCTTCCAGCAGCAGCCTTAGTTTTTCCCAGGAGGTCTCCCATCCAGGTACTGACCAGGCTCACCTGCTTAGCTTCAGTGGGCTGCCAGTTGTGTGTTGCAGAGTGATATGGCTGCTGTTTTTCACCTCCGTTTGACAGGACTGCTATGACTGATGGGCTTGGCTGGACAGGGTATTCTTTCGTTGCCGTGCAACAGCCCGCCTTTATGTCTTCCTGGTAGCCTGTGAGCTTACATTGTGATCAGCAAAAGCTGCATAACTGTCCCAGTCTGGGCTAACTTTCCTGCAGGTGTTGAGTGAAAGACAGCAAAATGGCTCTAACACGCTTGTTATGAACTAGTCAACATTTTTGGAAACGGAACACATGACACGACCCTACACCACTACCGTTCCATCGGTGTGTTACCCACCTTTACAACCAGCTCAGGACAGCTGTCACTGAGGCTGTTTGCACTGCGGGTGTGAAGATGATGCATAGGGTCTGCAGACAACCTCACCCCTACTGACATGCAAATAAAAAAAGAAAGAAGAGCCAGGTAACTCTCCGGAGTGAAGCATAGTAAAGGAAATAACTTGTAAGGAGTTTATGATTCTGGCAAACAGGGGAGTGTAAGTGCTATGTTTTGGCATTGCAAGTTTCCATGTGGATGCCAAAATGCAGGAATGGATTAAAATCAAAATGGCAACAAACACAAAATAATCGGGCTTGGCAGAGCTAGGTCCCCTGCAGATCTTTCAGTCTGCAGAGTGGAGAATTGAATAGGCAGTCACTTCTATTGCCATATGAATTTGAAAATTTGAGTATGTCATCTATCACAATACTCCAAACAGAGAGAAAGAAGATTCATACAACTAAAAATATTCTATTGAGAAAGCACATTTATTTTTATTATGGAGAAACAAGCCTGGAAAGAACTAAGAAAATGTGACCATCTGTTCATGTCAGTGTCTACCTGTTCAAAAATATTATTAATTTTTTTTTACTGTGATAGTGTACAAATAAAAGTAAATCTCAATTCCAAAGAACCTGATGTGAAAGCATATTTAGAGGTAAGCTAGTTTTCACTAGCCAGATATAAAGGCAGTAAAGCTGTCGAGGACCAACTCATTTCATACATTTGAGAGCTCTAAAAGTATCAAATACAGTTAATAGATGTGGCAGGTGGTTTGGGAGACTGTCTACATCAGGTCTTTCTAGTCTTGTCCCAGGAGGTTCTGGGACGTCTGTTTCTTGGTCTCTTTCAATCCGCAGCAACTCAAAATCTGGAGAGTTTGGTCTAATGAAGCCAGTTATAAGCTCATTTAACTCATTAAGAGCTGCGTTGGAATAAGAATCTGTAAACACACTCAGACCTCCAGGACCTGGACTGGACACACCTGATCCATATGTAAGAATGAATCATCAACACAGAATCACGGGATATGACAGAGCACTGCTGTGTAAGACCCATCCATTCACATTTAAAGGAGTTAGTTGCACGCAACTGAATGCGGTTTTATCTGCCTACACAACAAAGCTTATGTTATTGAGCACAATGTGCTTCTCTATGTCTAATTTAAAATAAAATAAAAATAAATTTTCCTTTATTAAATCTTTAATAATATATGTTTCAAAGACATATTTTTCTTTGAATTATTGGGGTATTATTTCAGAAAAACGTCCTTGCCTTCTGATTTGGAGTTGCACACATCGTGTTTTACTGTGATGCTTAAAAGTTAATCCATTACAAAAGAAGAAATAGTCCTACAGTTGTTCAAGAGCATTGTCTCTGTCTTGCTTAGCAAGATCAATTTAATAAAAACAAACCGATACAGTGGCACTGAAAAGCTTCCTCGTGTGAGTTTGAAAGCAGCCAAAATGAACATTTCTTAGTTTTGTACCACCAGAATTCCATTTCTGACTTCTGTTTAATTATTATTTATCTTTGCTAACTGGTTCAAAGTGCTGTGCCAAAAACA
The DNA here is from genome assembly GCF_040954835.1 of Lepisosteus oculatus. Taxonomy (NCBI): domain Eukaryota; kingdom Metazoa; phylum Chordata; class Actinopteri; order Semionotiformes; family Lepisosteidae; genus Lepisosteus; species Lepisosteus oculatus. Next base: position 15,473,271 of record NC_090715.1, read on the forward strand.
TAATCATAGACCGATATTGATCACCTTTTATGTGTTGTAACTGTGGGGCACTAAGACATTCAGCTTCCTCTGTAGTGCTACAACTCACTGCAATTGAAACCTTGATTATGTCACTTTCTCAGCACTCTCTGCCACACAATAAAACTGCACTCTAGATCATTAGTGGTGTGCAAATCCATCATCCAGTCCCAAATGTGTTTTAAAATTCCTCTCCTCAAAACAAAGAGTAATAATTATGTGTTGCCCACCAATAATGGGTTAAATCCTTATAGTAAACTACTTTCCATGCATAATTGCCAGAACCAATGTGTGTCAATAAAACCTATTAAATTAGAGCAATTTAAACCCAGACATGCCTCATCTAGCACTGAAACAGGAAGTGCTGCAGAACCACAGTGGCTGTTTGACCCATCAGAGAGGATGCTGTGGTTTTTGTTGGATGTCTTCATGTTCTTGACGGAAATGAACTTCACTCTCCATCCATTATCAGAAAGCTGCTTATTCCTGGTCAGGGCTGTGGCAATTCATCCCATTCCCAGAAGCACAAGGCATCACTGAGCAGGAGGCCAGTCTTCGTTTTACCATGTAAATTGGAAATCTAGCCATATACTGTAGAGCACGTGTGGGAATGATACATCATGTTTTCAGAATTACCTTTTTTATGAAGTTTCGTTATTTTGAGTTATTTTCAAATAGGCAGTGCTCCAATGTTAATTTGTAAGATACACATAAAGAAATGAAGCAGATTTATAATATCGCCATTTTCCAGCTTTGTCCCATAAGTGCACTGATAAATCATAGGGATATGGCAGAACACTGCTGCGTAGCACCCATCCGATCACATTTTGCAGAGGTAGTTATAAGAAACAGACAGATTGCAGACAAGGTAGAAAACGTTATATGAAAGTGGTTGAGTTGCTGCTATGTTACCATGAAATCATAACCTTCAGTTTATAAATAAATGACTACACACCAAGGTATGAGGGAGCACATTAAATATCATTTAATTTTGTCTACAAGTGCTTTTGTTTTAAGATGGCCGTCTCCCTGTAGAGGCAGGCAGTCAATTCTGTCTTAACTAAATATTAAAAAATGTAATATTAAAAATAATTTAGAGACATTTGAAGGGTATATTAGATCAAATTTCTCTTGAATTTAGAATTCTATAGTACTATAAATCGATTCTTCCCATGATTAAAACTTTATTAAGGGGGAGATGACATTTCTGACAGGCTTTCACAGTCAGAAATGAGAAGTTGTGAATCTTAATTTTGTTTGTAGTGATCTTTTAGTCATCTCCAGTAAATGTCTCTTATCCCACTGTGTGTGACAGGTCATAACAGGTCCTTCCTCTATAAGGTACGTTAAGCAGTTCATGATCAGTACTGTGTGGCAAGACATCCTGGAGATGAAAATAAACAGGGTTTATGTTACGTTTATACAAACTTGTATTTTCTTAACATTGGTTTGAAAAATATCAAAACTGGTTTCCTGGAACACCTACAAACCCAGTGATGGTATTTAAAATCACTGACATGTTAAATATATTTCATGAAGAGCTTCTTCACAAGGGTCTGGCCTCTTTCACAAAGAGCAATCGAGAGGAAAAATGGTTTCAGAAATTCTGGAATGAAGACTGACAAAAAAAAAACTTTCAAAGTGTTTTTTGGGAATTTAGACATTTTATATGATGTTACATTCAAAGGCTCACATATAAATTGGTATTTAGGCTTCACCTCTTAATTATTTCAGATTTTGTCATTTTGCAAAGACATGCTGTCTAGGTTAATTGGCATCTTAATTAGCCCCAGTGTGTGTGTGTGTGTGTGTGTGTGCGTGTGTGCGTGTGTGCGTGTGTGCGTGTGTGCGTGTGTGCGTGTGTGCGTGTGTGCGTGTGTGCGTGTGTGTGTGTGCCCTGCACTGAACTTGCATCCCATTTAGGGTTTATTCTGCTTAGACTCCAGCTCACCAAGTTCCTGTGTGAGATAAATGACTGGCGTCTGGGAAAACTGGCCCGGGTGTGAGAGTGTGTGTCTGCCCTGTGATGGACTTGTGTCCCGACCGCAGCGTACCCTGCCTTGTGCCCGTTGCTTGCGGGGATAGGCTCCAGCTCCCCGGGGACCCTGAATTGGAAGAAGACGTGAGGAAATGAATGGATGGGTGAATGGACACTAGCCATTCTTTCATCTTTAGTGAAAAACAGTATAAGGCCCCAAGAAAGATTATTGAGAAGCGGAGATCCATTGGCAAGTTCATAACAAATTGCACCTTTGCAACATGGTTCCATGGGTATCAGCACAAATTGGTTTAACTTTGACTAGCAGTGCTCCTTTCAAAGCTCCCTCTCGGAGAGCTCTGGTCCAGCGTGTTCTATACAGTACGTAATCGCTAAATCAATTTCTAGAGGCTTGGAGCAGTTTACAATCAATTAAGCCAAAGAGTCATTTTAAATTAAGAAACATATACAACATTTGGAATGAAAATCCAATTATCCTCCATTCCCCCAAGGGGCAGAATTCTTCTTATTGAACAAATTCTTGTTTAATTAATTCATAAGTTACAAACATTCCTAATCATTAAAAATGGGTGACTTAGGGTGTAAGATTTACGAGACTCTCCAAACCCAGGGTTAGAAGCACCGGCTGGCTTGTGAGCTCCAGAACCACCAACATTTTTTGATCAGATTGTTTAAGCAGGGGTGGGCGCATTTCCACTTTGCATGTGGTTGAGAACAGGATTGCATCTCCACAGTGCTAAATAACTATCTTCTGGTCCCACACTCAACATTCAACTTACTGACTGTTGGCTATGATTCAGTTGATTTTGCATTTGAAGATCAGAGTTGTAAGTAACTGAAATGTGACCAGAAAAAGCGTTTTCACATGGTTGCCAAATAATTAGCTTCATAGAAGACGTGTGTATGTTTATTTCAGAAATTGATACATATTTGGGCGTCACAGTGGTACAGTGGTTAGCTGGCGCACTGTGCTGGTTTCGATTCCTGGGGTGCTGTCTGTGTGGAGTTTGTATGTTCTCCCCATGCTCCTGTGGGTTTCCTCCAGGGGCTCTGGTTTCCTCCCACAGTCCGAAGACACAGTGGTATGATAACTGGCTTCTGGGAAAATTAGCCCTGGTGCGAGTGTGTGCCGATGTGTGCTCAGCAATGGACTGGTGTGCGTTGCTTGCTGCGGCTCTAGCTTCTCCGTGACACTGTGTTGGATGAAGCAATTAGCGAATGGATGGATGGGCACAGTTCTGTTTTGTATCCTGTACAATACAATCCTACAAAAGATAAAAACACAAACCTCAGTATCTGCACTTAATTTGACTTTTGCTTTCGAAAGCACAAACAACCTGACTGGCGCCGTGAAGCTTCTAGTAAAATAGAAAAGGCTCTGCCAAGAAAAAGGAAATGCATTTCAGTGCTTCCTATTCATGGTGATTCTGTTTCACCGGACACTGAAGACGCCATAACTAACCTCATTAGGATGAGCGCAGAGAACGAACGCATTCTCTTAAACTGCAGTATGAATGAATACTTTACCATTTTTACCATTAAAGAAAGTAATGGGGGGAAGCAGATAATTGCTTTCTTAATGTGAATGCAGTTTAGAATGAGCACCCCAATAATTTTGAAAAGCTGGCTCCAATACCCATGAGTTTAAACCCTGTGACATTTGGCTCACACCAAGTCCATTCAGACTTGAAATATTTCTCATTTCTCATTTCTAATGTTCCAGAAGACACCTCCTGACCAGTCTCTGTGTCCACTGCAGCTCAGCAACAGAAATGACAATTTCATCTTAGGCTCCATCTGAATCCCGTTAATATGCCCCCTGGCTTTTGTATTGAAGATAACATGTTAAGAAAAGTGCTTTGGTTTAGGGAGTACAAAGCCAAATTATAAAAAAGAGAGCACACCATGACAGCTCTCTTCGCGGAAGAGTGAATAGATATTTTAATACATTACGGCTCTCAAGGCTCCTTGCAAACAGTAAACATCCATTAGCATAATCCTAAAACATTGATGAAGTTTCCCAGGGGGCTTATTCCTGCAGGCTTCGGCAGGGCGTATCGGAACGAGCAGGAAATGCCTCCTGGGCCACCGCAGCTCAGCACTAATGGCAAAGGTCACCCTAAAAAAAGCCTGTGCTTGCGCATCAGGGGGAAAAAGAAAAGTCTTCCTCTTTCACAGGTAAGGGGATCCTCTTCATGTATTATTCAAGGAGCTCACCCTTTAAATAACCGTCTTTGAGGTCTGTATCGCTTATCGGATGAAAAATCAAGAGGTGACCTTTTGCTCATTAGAGAGGATGACCTGGCACTGCATCCCCATATCAAATAGAGAAGTGTTGTGGTGTGAGTGTATGTTTACATGTTCTTGTAGGGAAACACTTGCAGGAAGAGCACTTTCCTGCGTAATCCGAATAAAGCACATCTGGGCACAGCCATTCAGCAGATGCAGAGTTACCTTTTTTAATTGAGATTCCTTATTTTAACTCTTTTTCAAACAGGCGCTGCTACCCAGTTCATTTGTAAGATGCAAGTAATAAATCGATTTACAATATGCTGTTTACTGTCTTGCAACAAAACTGAACACTCATGCCTCCGAATAATACAGGAGCACGGTTCTGTGTAACAGTGTACTTATTTAAATGCTCCAAAATAATTTCACCACAACACAGACAGAAGTATTTATTTGCACGTGCAGTTCAAATAGTTTTCCATTTAAATAAGTGTGTGGGTATCATGTAGTTTTCTCCTGTTTCTCCATTTTAGTCCTGCAACACACATACTGTATGTATCATACAGAGCCCTGTGTGACTCTTTGTGTGCCATATAACTAATCAATCGGGTGCATTTTGTAACTACTCTAAGGTATTGTCTTTGGGTGTCTTTTTTCTATCTGAATGCCCCAAAAAGAGCATTTCATTTAATCTGATACTTGAGGAAAGTTTGGGATTTCTGGTTAGTCATCTCACTAGAGACAAGGCATCTGAGACATAGCTCCATGCTATTTATAGTGTAAAGAGAAATAATTCAGTGATGGGATGTGAAGATCATACAGTCTTTCCTTAGTAGAGCAGAAGAGCAGGAATCAAAAGAGAAGACCGTGTTCTTTTCTTTCCCTCGCTGACTAATGGAGGAAGGGAAGCGAGGTTATTTCTTTGAAGTTGGCGTGTTTATCGTGATTCACTAAGGGCTTGCTCTCATCTGGTTATGAGCAAAAGTCCTTGTGACTGTGGCACAGACAATATCCTCCACACAGGATGATGTAGTGAAGCTTTGTCCTTCTCATTCGTTCAAGGATGAAAAAGATTGTTTTCCATCTGGATGTGTGTTCCATCTTGGCGGGGCTAATGCTTTTAAAGACTTTCTATAAGTATTGAAAAGGCCAAAACACTTTTGGTGAAGTCTCAAGGGTATTGTATCCAGCTGCACAAAGAAGAAAAAAAACATCTTCACCATGTTTACAGGCCTAAAAGAAGCCAAATGTCTTCAGTAACAAATGTTTCTTAAAAATGATCCAATTAATGATCCCTCCCTCCCACACCTTTTCATGAAGTGTGATTTCAGAAAATGCCAGAAAATTTAATTTCTTGTTTTAATAGTCTGAGTTCATTTCATTCTAATGAGTGGGTCAGACATTTGTAGTCCCTATGAACATCCCGTATCTTAAATTAATTAACTACCAATTTCTAGAATTAATAAGACAAATGAGAATGGTTCAACAAACAGAAGGAAAATGTAATAATATATCGACCTTTTTTCAGAGTGTCAGTGTGAAAGTGTATATCTAACGTTTTTCAATTTGGGGGTTTCCTTTTCAAAATACAATTTATAGAAGGATTTAATTTGTTTCCTATCCTGATAAATATTTTTAAGCAAAAACAACACCCACTAATTGATATTCATATTTGCACAGCTTCTCATACTTCAAGGTCAGTCCTTATTTCCAGTTTCCAACAAGCAGCATTCCCATCCAAGACAAGATGCTCAGGATTTACATTTCACAGTCAAATTCCTGCTAATATCTGTGAACAAAACCTCTCAAATCTTTGCCTTCCAGTTCAAGATTTGATTCACTTTTGCCAATCAATAAACTTTTTGAAGGAGCACTTAAATGATGACAGAAGATAACTCATTTAATTTCCTTTGCCTGCTTATCTTTTTAAAGGCTTTATACTTCCCAAAACTTTCAAGAAAGAGGTGCTCTTGCTACTTTTTAGATTTATCCTTTCTTCATCGTGTATTGACTGTTGCTAAACTTGCAATGATCCGTACTTACTGTAGTTTGTACAGCACCTGAAAAAGCTCCAGATCATTGTTATTTAAGGTCTAAAACATTGTTGTAAGGCTTAGGAAATATAAAGATGTGTAATATCCAAGAATTTTGTATAAAAAGTAAAACATTTGAAGAGATAAGAGATTTTTGAACGATCATTTTTGTGTTTTTGTAAACTATGCAGTCATATAAATGTGCTGCCTGGCCTTGGTCAGTAGAATCAAAGGGCATGTATGAGGTAAGCTGGCTGTGTGCCCAGAACATATGAAAGGAACTAGCTTTTGTCAAGTCTGCAACTTAGATATGATTAATAACAATATTGGCATGTGGCATGTGTTGTTATTTCGTGGTATAAAAGACCATCTTTACTTATTTTTGAGTTCGGTGGTTGCAGGCCGTTCTTCCATATGCATATGAAATAAAGACGCCTGGACTTTGTCATTTGTATGACACAACACATTGGTGCAATCTTATATAAAAGGCTGCATTTTGCATTATTTGTTTCATTTTTAATTCATAATCTACTATACACTTGTATAATATACCAAATCCAATACATATAGAGTACATACTGTATATAACATACAGAGGATATGATACAGATATGATGAAGTCTTAAAATACAACAAATGAGTATTGGAATCAACTGGAATCATTTGTCATGCCTAACCACAGACAGTGACCCTGAACTTGCACATTTATTTTTCCCTCTGTGTATGGATTGATGTGACTATGTGCATGATGAGAACTAATGATCAATGAGTGCCTGTAAGTCTTACCGCTACAACAGAGGACTCTTCAGATGGTTCCTAACTACCAAATCCAGGCTAATGAGAGATACAATCGCATGGTATTTCCAACATTATCCCATAATTACTAAGAGGAGAAGCTATCAGACAGATGAGAAGAAATAAACTGCCATATAGCACAACTTTAAATGTAGCCATTAATTTCCTATATTCTCAGAGCATAAAGCTGAAGTTGCGCTGTTTGCAGTTCACTGTTGTAGGACCTTTTGTCTATGAATGAGACAGTTATCTCACTGCTGTCATGACCAATACAGAGGTATCACAGGTGGAGCTGATAAGGTGTCAATCATAATCAAATAGGCTGTGTAGAATCATGCACTATACTGTACGATTATCCATAAAAACATAAAATATCCATCATAGAAAGTTCTCCAAATCCTGCAGCTTGTGTAAACTGCTTAGCATCATGGTAATCCTCCAACATCCAAACTACATCTTTGAAGGCTGCCAAAAAATCTGACCAGTACACTTACTGGAGTAGACCACCAGGTGCAGAAACAGGGAAACCTCACATTCATGGACATGTGTATCCCAGATAGTCCCAGCACCAGCTTCTGTTAGAGTGTGGAAGAGGGTACAACGCTCTGTCAGTACAGTGCCATCTGACCCCACATCGCTCCAAACTTTACGCCACACTGGGAACCTCAAGAGAACACCAGGTGCAGAAACTGGGAAACCCAGCATGCATGGAGGCATGTTTCCCAGATAGCCCATGACACTCTGCAGACGAAGCAAAGAGCAGGACTAAATCAGTGGCTGAGGATAGGTGCGCTGGGGGAGGTCTCAGCTATCGTGGCTACAGGAAACATTTCCATAGCAAAACGTATTTACATGACACTGGGTTACGTAAGAACGAGATGGGCACCAGCTGGAAAAAGCCAAAGATCTCCAATAAATTTCCAAAACAATAAAACTAGAACAACTCAAACTAGAAACTGGAAAAAGAGGAGATTCCAGAGAAGGTCTGCAAGGGTTATAAACAGGGATCACAGCCTGAAAGAGACCCCCTTGGAAGGGCAAAAAAAGGAAGGGCATTGTACTTATGCATATGCTACTGTACATATTGGACCACCAAATGCAGATGTCCATTAACAATGTAGTCTTATATAATGACATTAGAAATGTCTGCATAAGGAAAGAAGTGGCTGTCATGAAAGATTTTAATTGTCCTCAAATAGCTTGACAAAAACCATCAGTGATGCTGGCAGCTGAAACTGAAAGGGCAGACATGGCGAAGGACTGTTTTCTTATTCGGTTTGTCAGAGCTCCTGCTAGAGGGAACGCCTGTATTGATCTATTGTTTTCAAACGATCAAAGACAGAGTAAGAAACACTGAGGTGAGCAAACCATTAAAGAACTGTGAGCACGTAATAATGAGAGAGAAGGGGACGGAATTGGTGGAGAATGGATTGCAACAGTTTAAAGATATTCTGCTTCAGGCACAGAACAGATTTATCCCAAGAGTAACCAAATCAATGGCTAGGAAACAGAACTCTAATGGTTTACCAAAGCAATTAGGAAAAATATAAGGAGAAAGACAGCACTTTATAAAATGATTAAAAAACAGTATCCATTTAAAGAAAAAACAAGTTTGAAGCACAGGTAAGTCTAATATTAGACAGACCAAGAGAGAAATAGAAATAAATATTGCAAAGAAGAATGATGAATGATGAATCCAGCATAATAATGGAAAACTTCTAGATAATAAAAGGGAATGGCTGATACAAAATGAGCACTATGGAGAGTCTATCAAGGAAGAAACAAACAATATACCTCGGGCTGTGGAAAGGCTAAGTTTTTTTTATTAAACAGTATTAGGTGGAGATGAGGCAGAAGTGTTTGGGGTACTAGAAACATTTACAGATGTGCAGCTCTCCAGGGCCTGATGGTTTCTACCTATACCTATAGGTGCTCATTCATAGGGAATTAACAAAACTCTTTCAATATTTGCTCAAGACAGGGGTAGTATACGTGGACTGGAAAATCACGTGGTCCCTGTCCATAACAAAGATGACAGCAATTATTTTTATGTGATTAATTATGAGAAATTATTTTATAAAATTAATTATACACTAATACATCTTTCTTCAATTATTATGTAAGGTTATGGAAAGATTATGGACATTAGAAAATAATTTCAAAATAATTCTGACTGAACTAGCAAATCATGTTGCAATAGATATATCGGAGATCGTCAACACAGATTTCGAAAAGGGAGATCTTGTTTAACCGTAGTGTTACCAAGTGCTTTGAACAAGCAGCAGTAATAATGAGACCAGAGTATATGATATGGTATGTGTAGATTTTCATAAGCCTTTTGATAAAGTTCCCGATAAAAGATTAATTCCAAAATTGCAGGTAGTAGGCTTTCAGGGTACTACGTACCTTTGGATTTTGAACTGGGTAATGGATAGAAATGGAGTAATGTAAGAATGGGGTGAAGCTCAAAGTGAGGTGATTACTAGACTGCATTAGAGCTGCTGTTCATTTTAATTTATATCATTGATCTGGATTCTAGCATAGTTAGTAACCCCAATCACATTCTAGAATGCTATATAAAAATAGCAAGAACAGAACACGGTGGACATATTGTGGACAATATGGAAGACTGACTGAGCCAAGGCTGTGCAGATGACATTCAGTGTAAACAAATGTGCAGTGTTGCATGCAGGTAGAAGAAATGAAAACTGTAAGTATATGATGTGACACAGTGAGCTTGAGGAATTTCTGTTTGAAAAAGGCTTAACACAAAGGGTTTCACAAAGGATTTAAAAGAGTTTCGTAGAAGGTACCTCGGCATGGCATCATAGCTGATACCTGATACCTAGAGAGCTTGGCTTCTTTCAGGTGACGAGTGGATGAAATACTCGGCTCAAACAACAACCAAGTGAGCTCTTGTTTGTAACCTTCCTTATGATTCTACTAATGAATCTGATGGAAACTATTAGAAATGTATTTGTAAACAACAGACACCGTTTTTTAAATATAAGAGTGAGGGGATCTTGAATGCGCCATCCAACATGTTACTAAAGCTGAGATCCTGTCATCTATCAGGAAATGGGAGGATCAATTAGCTACGAGTACTATTTGCACAACTGGCTCCAAGGTCAAATAAGCTCCCCTTGTTTATAATGCTCCTTATAGTCTTACATCGCTTACCATACTTTGAAGTGCTTTTGTGCATATACTGTATATTAGACTGTAATAAACTGTTTTACAGGGAGCAGGGAAACTATTTTTACCTGTTGCAGTCTTAGCCTGATGTTACTTGACCTATATATTTATTTGTAAAACAATAGCAAACCTTTTTCCACAGCCAATAGACCACAGGTACCGACAGATGCAAAAGATTATTGAACTAGACAGAATTCTAGAAATACAGGCCTTTTGTATTGGTAAAACTAGAGAGAAAATGTCATATATTGAAAGGCAGTTTTATATATATAATTTCTCTGTCATATAGTGTATACTGTACTGTAAACGCATTTAACTTGATCACTTTCACTAATATCTTCTGCTGTCAACAGAATCTTATGACCTGCACACGATTCCGCAATGTTACCCTAAGCAGTATCACCTGCTGTCTGAGACACCTGAGTAACAGTGACACCTAGGGGTTTTCTTGTGAACTGAGGTCTGCTTCAAGATTTCTTTCATGAATCGTGTTTGACTTTTTTTTTTGTTTTTGTTGTTGTTAAGAACATATCTTTGTGATTAACTATAGGAATGGCTCATTTAAAACTTATTTTAATATCCTTTTCCTTTAATTTTGGAATTACTTATCCCCATAACTCTGTTTTTTTGATCTGCTAGCACTGTTACTTTTTCAGGCTAACAAAGCAGACATTCTAAGGGTGCTCTAAGGATTCTCTGAAAGTCATTTGTTTTCTTTAATGTTTTGTTTTGCTCCCAAGAAGGGCAGCTCAGTTCAATGAGCAAATATTAGACCTACCTTTTTAAAGGAACAGTTCTGGGCACAGGGATGTTACTCCCTATCCACACAGCTTTCCTTTCGAGCCCCATTTCCACTCAGCGACTAAAGCCAAGAAAATGTCTGAACAACGCAGCACAGCATTTTAAACCATTCTTTGGGCTGGTAATTAGAGGATTTTCTAGAGCTTGGTATTGACTCTACGTGGCCACCTTGTTTAAAAAAATGCTTTGGGCAGAAAGACGTCTTTTGGAAATAATATTATCCTTAATAAATAAAACAAATTAGGAAAAACAAAGCCCCGCTCTGGCCCCTTCATGACAGGTGGCATGTGTGCGAACACTAGAGAACTCCTTCGGCTCACACTTGGACACTCAGACTTCACTCACTCCCAGCTGGGCTCACAGTGCTTGCCCTCTCAATTCCATGGCACAGGCCCACTCAACCAGGCCATCTGGACAGTTCTGTCCCTGCACTGCTGGTGCTTTGCCAGGGACTCCAAATAGAAGCGTAGAGACTCAGACTGCTATTTGTTTCTGTCAGAGCCCTGCTGTGTCAGTAGGCAGCACTGATTGATAGCTTTGACTCCCAGAGAAACTTTCAAAACTGTAACTAGGGTTTGAAGCTGTGCATACAGAAAGCCTACAGTACAGTATACCGGCAAAGCCTGCCGTTAGATCATTTGCCATGCACGTTAGGGTACTGCGGATGCACTGTCTGCCCACCTGCACTCTCGTACAAAGACAAATTGATTCAGGTATTCAAAATCCTGGTGTAGAAAAAAATCAGCCCACTTCCTGGACTTCTCCAGGATCAACAGCGAAACAAAAAAACAGAGGATGGAAGTGGAAACTAAAGAGAAGTTTTTTTTTTAAACGGAGAACAGGAGGCACTTTTTACACAGAGGGAGGAGGGAGTCAAGTGGGAGTCTGGGAACTAGGTACAAAGTCATGTTGTTGCAGCCGATGTCCTGGCTTCTTTAAAGAAGTTGCTGGATTAGATCCTTGAATCAACTAACTAATAGCAATTAAAAGAGCTAAACAGCCAGGATGAATAACCACCTTGTCTGTAACCAATCTTATGTTCTTGTGTCTGGAATGTCTGCTTAGACTATTTAATAAAGTCCTGCGCAACCGAGTGGATCTTCTTTAAATGTTCTGGCAGCATTTCTGCACACATTAAAATAAAGAGAAATGTTTAATTTCATTGCAGACTGACCAGACCTCATTTGGGAGTTCCGATGTCTGTGGAGGACGTCAGAGGCTCAGAGCTAAAACAAAAATATTGCTTTTATTATCTTCAGTTAGACAACGCAGACACCTTGGCCTTGCTTCCTAGGCTATGGTTTACAGCAGCTTTGTTATTAAAATCGCCAGGGGAAAGACCCCAGCAAAAAAATAAAACCATGACACCATCTGTAATGATTCCCCCTTTTTTAAATGATACTGGGCGTTTCCACTCGTTCCGAGAAAATCTTCTCCGCTTGCACCTTTCCTTTTTTTTTTAAAAGCAGACTTCCAGCTGGAATGGATCCAGGCCATTACCGAAGGAAAACAATTAGCTAAACCAGTGTGGCACAAATTTAGCAAGAGAACTCAAATTGCTAGAAACCGATCTGTTTCGGTATAGACACAAGTCCATCTGACTGATGCAATAAAAGAGTTGAATGGCACCAGAATGCCAGCGCAGAGGGTCTGCAAAGCTTTGGCACATACAGTTTGTTTTTTACGGGTTTCTCATTGGCCGTCGGAGCCCGCTTGTGCTCTGTGAAGTATTAATCACCGGAGAAGCAGTTGCGGATGCTGAACAGCAAAGAGCTAAGATGAGACAACCTGTCTGTCCCAGGTGACACTGCTGGAGCGATAAAAACAAGAGTGATTGTTAGAGCAAGACCAGGCCTTTCAATCTGTCGTGGTTCACAACCAAGCCAGGGGAATTCAAATTCAAATATGGCGGACAAACTAACATACTTCCTCCTCCCTCATCCTCACCGACTGAACTGTCCCTTTTAAATACTGTTGTTTTCTCAATGGGAGGTGCACAGACTCACCTGTCTGCGTACTGAATGCAAAATAATCAAACTGTAGTAATTATTTGCACAACAACCATATTTGTGTTCTAAAATTACTGCTTTCCCTTTTCAGTGAAAAGAAGCTTGTTCTGTTTGTTATCTCCTTTTAAACTCTCTGGAATGTCATTTTTGTCATTGGTCATTTAAATCCCTTGTTGACATTAATGACCTGTGCTGTATTTAGTATTTGTATTTGTCCGCAGCATGGTTCTTCATGTGATTATGTATGAGAATAGTCTAATAGCCATGGTTACTTTCAAAGTACAGTCCTTGCTGATGAGTCTAAAATAAATGTTTATTCTCAGGTCATAACAATTTTTTTTTAATACAGCTTTTCTCACCCGCTCTGATGGTACTATAAAGAAAGGAGGCATAGACTAAGCAGCTGCTTCTGTCTGAACACCTAACCTATAATAAATAATGATCTAATGGCCGATATGTGAGTCGATGTTTCAGACTGAAACACAATAACAAAAACTCAATATTGGATTGTAAGGAGAACATCCACATGATCGCCAATTCATCAAAGAAAGTAACCGTTTTTATTATGTGGGACCTCAGAATGTATACAGAATGCTAAAAATTAACATGTGTATTTAAATAAATATTAATTGTATTTCTAATACTTCCCTGTATATACTGTAACTGACTTTTATACTAGAAAGCAAAAAATAAGACTTTGGATTATTGGAATGCTGTTAGTTTTATTGATGCCTGCATATCTTCACTTAACTGTGTACTGAATCTAGGGAGAAGTATATATAAGGTGTAGTAATATACAAGATGTAACCACTGTGCTGCAGGTACCTACAATAGCTGGAGGAAGGAGAATAATATCAGTCCTTTTGAGCTATGCCATGCAATTATATTGCTGCCAACATGAATGAAAGAAAAAGCAAAAAAAATGTTTTCATTATGAGAACCTCCTTGTTTTATTATCTCAATCCAAATTCACAATTTCATATAGAACATACAGTACTGTATATGAATATTTATTGTTCTAAAATTCCTTAGAACAATGCATGTGTAAATGAACCCTGAATATTCACAGTATTACTTTTTTTTTTTGCTTTCCCAGAAGAAGAAAGAATGGAGATGCAGAAACTAAGTCAGGCAGTACAACTACAGAAACTCATGGCTGCGTACTCTAAGAACCCCAAAATCATAACCGAGTAATGTGAAGAAACTAGGCTGGGCTGGAATGGTAGTTCTTAGCTACAATTCCAGCCAGGTAGACGGTACTGTAGCCCTTTCGCTTGCTCTGTTTTAAAGACAGCTTCAGTGGGTAGCAGCTGTAGGCAGGAGAGCTAAGTGGAGGCAGCAGGCAGCATTTGTGCTGCAGGGGTCTGGGCTGCTTAGGAGACCATATGGTGGTTCTCTTTAACACTGGAACCCTGTGTTGTAAAGGGTCACCATTCACCATCTACACCAACGGCCAAAGAAAAAAACACCACAAACATCAGAAAACACCGTAGCGAACATACTGATTCTGATTCAAAATAGTGAAATGCCTGAAACACTTTTGGACTGCACAAAACAACAAGAGGGTTCAAGAATTTATACTGTAGCAACCAAAACAAAACAAAAAAAAACCCAGGAAATTCTATTCCACGGGTTAAAAAAGAGACCAAAGCTGGTATATAACGATTTACGGAAGTTTTAATTTAAAAATAATTCTACATAACTTTAGGCAGGTAGCTGTAAAAACTGTAACCTCTATTGTAACCGGTACCCGAGCTCATTTAGCTCCCGGGCTGCCGCTGCACTGTGCTTCCAAAGGATTTGAAGGCATTACAGTTCGGACACGAATACCGAGGGAAAATAGTTACTTTTATTAGCAAACTAACTGGTCCTGAGGATAGAGGAATCGGCTGAGGGCATCACTGTGAGCTATGCTTTCGGGCGTGCTGAACCACTTGCTCACACAGTGTTAGAAGTACTTCTGTTTTCGCCGATAGACCGCATGAGGTCTGTAATTCGGGCACTTACGGCTTAAAAAAATATGAGAAACTTTGATATACAGTAAGTGGACAATTATTTAGGAATACTAGAGATGGCAAACTTTTTGTCATTTTTCCTGTGGGAAGCGAAAACTTTGTTTAAAGACGTTTTGGCAAAAGTAGAACTTGCAAAAGACAAGAATAGTACTACCAAAGATGCACTGCAACACTGACACACTTGTCTTTTGAATACTCGCAAAGCAGAAACGGTAATAAAAGAGTTCATATTAAACCGACGTACCAATTACTACAAGGTCTCCCAGACTCTAAGATGAAAACGACCTTTTCCGATATTGGGTGGACACAGAACTGTATCGGCGGCTTGTGGAACAAAATAAAGTTTTGCAAAAACCCAAGTCAAATGCCAAATCCTTCAAGAATGCTTGTGCATATAAAGTTTAATGCGAGAGTATAAACAAAAAAAACGGCTACACAAGAAACGATACAATTACGGCAAAAAAATCCAAAAACAATTCACTTCGATAATAATAATAGTAATTAAATGCTCGTGATGGTCACTTGTTTTCTCTTAAGTCATTCTGGCTTCAGTATTCAACACCGAAATACAGAATCTTAATCTTACCACGCACGAGGACAATATAATTCCACTTTGGACCAGCAAGGATTTGTCATTATTTTCACTATTGTCGGGGAAACTTAATTGTCTTTTTGTGAACACGTTACTTTAAGATGACATTTCACCATGATTCGTGCACGGTGCCTATCTCTCTGGGAGCTTGAGTAATGCTGTTTTGTAGTAGCTACTGTACAGTACTTTCACAGAAGGGGCCACCTTTCTGAACTGGAATGTGCCACATCAAACTGGCAGGTCTAAGACTTCAGACGCGAAACAAACCCTTAATCCCGATTCTAGCAATTGCAGCCTGCAAAAGGTAAACAAACAAACTCGACTTCCCATCAAGCGCGTCCATAAACGTTATTTTATTTCCTTGCCATTTTTATAATAAAACAAATGCTCACGAGGGAAATACGAGAATCTCTCTCAAACGCTCCTAACACCAGGCGAGAGAAACACGCGGGCGATATCAGTTTTTAATGCACGGTGCATGCGGCGCATTCAATCTCTGAAAGCCGGTTTTTAAATATGAACATTTAATTATCCAAATTACAGTTTGACAAGTAAGGTACTGACCTCGGCGGAGGCTACAATTAGCATACAGCTGGGAGGGAGAAAAAAAGCTCCTCGCAGGTCCGTTATCCCTCTGGCCGGCGCTGTTTCGGGAGTCTCCTCGCCCGCTGGAGTTTATTGTTCAGTGGTGCTGCCGTGTGCCAGCCTAGACGAAGAGGGAAGACCATCCAGCTTTCGAAAAGTAACCCTGGTGTGCGGATAAAAATAGCGTAAACCAGGTCATATCTATACTTCTGCACGAATTCCACCCTGCAAAGATGTGGTTGCCCGTGACTGCTTCTCCTCTTGGAGCGCCTCAAGAACTACACGGTGATGAGAAAGTATGACGCGTAGCCAGGAGGTACAGTAACACCGCTGTTTCAATCCTGCATCTCGGGTCCGTGCAGTACTTTACTTCCCGGGAAGTCTCCAGGGCAAGCGATGCGGATGCCTCCAGGCAACCGCTAACAAAACCGTCCCCGAAGGCTTCAGTAATCACCCGGAAAGCAGACCTGCGAAACTGAAGGCTGAGCTCTTCGCCTTTTTTTGTTCCTGTTGTTGTTGTAACGGGAGACGGTCTCTCCCCTTCTCTAAGAAATAAAAATGCAGTCAAACTACTGTGTGTGCTCTCAACGCGGCTTCACCGACGGCACGCGTGCGCCCATCGCGGAATAAATTCGATTTCGGAAAAGCGGTGCTCCCGGTTGTCCAGAAGCAGATTTAATGCCCGTTGGATGCCAGGGCATTCTGATAGCGTTCTGGTTATCAAAGGAAGGGCTAAGCGCTGCTCTGAGGCTGAGAAACCGGTGTGGTCCTTTGCTCATTAATGCAAATCTTCGGATGAACTGAAATGCATCCCAAGAGGAGAACAGAAGCAGGTGTACGGTCGCTCAAATCAGAATGAATGTTTTACTTCATGTGATCAAGTCTGGGATCGGACTTAGGAAAATAACCACAAGCTTTGCTGGCAGAACCCCCTGTTTTCACGAAGCGCACTCCGATAAGGCACTTTTAATAAACAGGCGTTTCACCCCCGAAGAAGAAAAGGAATTAAAACGGAGTCATATGATCAGTTTCAAACGTTTCGGCTCTCTCAGCTATGAAAATTTGTCAATGTGATTATGTGCCGCTATTTCATTTCTATCCTCAATAATTACAGTACATTTGAAATGAGATGCTAATATTTAATTACAACAGGCAATTAGATTTTTGTGCGAGTCTCCTGCTGTTACGTTATGTAATGAGATAACGTTGGCTAAGTGGAACCGCTTTTATCTAAAACAAATGGAAGCGGGCTCATGCTCTATATAAAATAAAATTTTAATGATAGCGTTAACGTAAAAGGTATGAAGTGCGACTGTATGTGCTGAATGGGAGTTTTCCAGAGAGTTTAATTAATGTTCAATAGAAATGAAAGCACTTTGAGAATATCTATTTAATTCGAATTATTGCATTAGCTAATGTATTGAGAAGTTTTGGTACAGTGCATTTAGATTAATTGTGGTATATAATATTATATTGAAGTACCCGTTTTTACATTTCTTGAAATCCAAATAGATTTTACCTTTAAACAGCTTACACTTATGTTAGCCTGTCATTCAGCGCATATCGTTTCCTCAGCTGGAATTCTGTATTTATTTGGCAAATAGCACAGAGGTGAAATTCGTAAATCGGTGCGCAAATCCCTAGAATTGAAGATTCCCACTCTTCCATAATGTATTACAATTATTCGCAGTATGTAATTAGGAATGTGTGGGTGTGAAGGTGTACCAGTGGAATAAGGAAGGTCGAAAACGAATGGTCAAAAAGGGAACAATAAACAGACAAGCTAAATTTAGTGCCGGGTCATTAAATCTAATGAGTTTATTCATGAGGTGGTAGGGATTGCCTATAAAAAAATACAGATATTCATCATATCACTGATTAAAGTGCTGAAAAAATACAGACTGGGACGTGAGCAGGGAAAAGAAACTTGTGTGTTTCCAGCTTGAGTTTCAAAATCAGTATTCTGGCACTTGATGGAGGATGGATTGGAAGACCTGCAAGAGAGGACATTGTGTTTTGCACCCTGATCTATTTTTGTATCGGACAGTTTGTGATGTATTTATGATTGCACTACCTCAAAGTATCTCTGTCACATACCCAGAGCAGCATGGCCCCAGCCTGAGGGAGTGATGCTCAAAGTGACATTTATCGGCACCCCAGGCAATGGGAATGATGTTCTGAGTGTCCAGTATGTGGTTAATTTAATAACTCTTTTGGAACCTCATCGGGCATTGATCTAATTATTAAACAATGAAAACTCTCAAGGGGTTTGATTTTGCTTTTTAACTTTGGCTGTGTTTTGTCTCGGCATTAGTTAACTCAGGGTATTATTGATTATGTTATGTTAAGTGATAGGCATATCTGTACCGTGTGTCGAGTTCCTTGTACAGAATACAGAGGAGAAGTTCCCGTACAAAAATGTTTGGCCACATAAGAAAAGTGAAGGTGAAACTACATCGCTCTTCATCACAGGGAATGATGAAGATTAATCACATCAAGTCACTGCCAAATAATAATAATTAAATCTGTGCTGAAAAACATGTTGTGTGATGTCCAAATTATGGAGGTGCCACACAAGAAAACCTCACTGAGCAAAACCAGAGAGAAAAATCCATTTTGAGCTGACATGAATTGTTGAGCAATGGTTTTAGTACAGATCTTGTTAGTACAGAGCAGATCTTGTGATCAAAGTAACAGCCATTGGTGGCTCACTTTTAGAGAGGTTGACTGCAGCTAGAGCTCTTGTTTGCCTGACTTAATGAAGATGAGGAGGCTTAAATCTTGAAACAGTGAAAAAATAGCAGAGGTGATTACGTTTGTGCTTTAAAAAACACTTTAATTGTGAAATAAGACAAAGGATGAAATTACAGCAGATAATGTACCTCAAACCTTTACTCAACACGTTTTCTAATTACCCTGCTAATGCTAAAGTAAACCAAACCTACGCTTGTCAATTAACAGCCCGTGACTCTGCACTTCCTTTGCTGCTAGAGAATATAAAGAAAGTCTTCTGATGCTACCAGACAACCCTGTTCCCAAATCTTCACAAATAGAAACGTCAAATGTATTTTCAGCTGTTTAAATAACACTTAAAAACAATTCCTCTGAGCTTCAATCTTCACATCATGCGCCTACAGTATATTCTTAAAAAGTGTGTTCATCTTATGCCCTGATGATAAAATAACCCCTGCACAACAGTGAACCCCATTTCCCTGCCAGTGCCTTGAGTCAGAAGAAAGAGCGCCACCTGCTGACGAACCAACTACTGATTTCTCAAAAAGCCACGGATAAATGCATACAATGTAGCATATTACTGTACTGATCAAATTTGTCCAAGTTTGATTACATTACACTAAATGGGTTTGAATACAGAATAAATGCTTTCAAAGCAGTAATCTATCAGTTTTCAAGCTTTCTTTGTGCTTAATTAATGCTATGAGTGATCCAATAGCCAAATATTTCAGCTGTTATTTGCTTTTTATCTAATCCTTTCTCAGTTGTTGCCATCCCACGGTGAAAAGTGCCACTGTTTGGTTTGAAAGGGTGTTTTATTTTATTTTATTCGTCATTTCACGAGAGGAGATTGGAATGATTGCCACACACCCTTAAAATAAATCTTGTCCCAGACAGATTTGTTCAGCATAAAGTCATCCCTATTCATAGGTATACATCCCCAGGAAAATGACTAGAAATGAAATACTGCGTTTCTCTGGTTTAACAAACCCAGTCAGCAACATCCTGCGTCGACATCCGTCTTTGTTTCTGTTGTTGTTTTTTTTAGAAATCAATATAGGCTTCAGTACAGAAAAACACAATCATTTCAACATTAAACAGGAAAAAATGCAACTCTCAGTAAGAAGCTGGGAACAGTAGAGTCAGCACATAGGAGACATTCTTGGAAATTCTGTTTTTATGATACACAGCAGAAAACAGTTGCTGTTAATTTCAATGGCAGTATTAATGCCAAGGAAGCAGCAATAGCTTACTATAGACTAACATATCAACTAGCATCTCATTCTTGCTAAATATATCAGAACAGTAGATTTGCACAGCCTCTTGTATTGTTCATCTCTATGTGTTGTTTCTCATGACACCACCATGCTAAAGGAGATTTCTCTCTTTGTCTCTTATGTTCACAAGGGATGAAAAGTGTAGTGGGCAGAGAAGCTAGTTTACGCCCCTGGCTGGGCTGGCTCGCTGAATATCAGGGTGGAAATCCGAAACCTAATCACTTTCTGTTTCAGAAGGGCATGAAATATTTAATGATCCAGCTGCGTCACACTCGCACCGTCTGCCTAAAGAGGTTCCCCGGGTTGTACATGTGGCATAGGAGGTCACAGTATCCTGCCAGGGCAGCGAACAAGAGACTGCCCTGCACAGGCTCAAACTACCCTTTCCGTCATGTGCTCTCTGCATGATTATCCTAAGAATGCTTTTGTTTCTGGAGTGACGCTGTATTGGAAGGTGTGCATACAGTAGATACGCCTCTTTTTTAAAATCTTGACTTAATTTTGCGTTTTTCTGTTTTTATGAACCGGGAGTTATTTATTCACTGACTGAAGGCAAGGGGCCCACAGGACGATGTTTGATTTAAGTCCAGGTGCTGCACAGGGCATTCAGCTGGGACAGTGATGTCTTGTCTGTCTGGAGCAAACAGGACATGGAGGGGAATCTGTACACTGCTCCTCACCCTCGTGCTGTCATTACACTCAGGCAGAGAGCTTCTCTCTTTGCAACTTGAAAAGAGACAGCCCTGCTCTCAGCAGAGGAGCAGTGTTGAGGAGGAATGAATAGTAATGAGCTAGTCCCAAGCATAGTGACAAAGATGGGAGATGAACACTCAAAATAAAAAGATTGATGCATATTTATTTTAATTGCTAAATTAATTAATTTAATTGCTAAATGAGACCTCAATAAATGCTAAAGTGAAGGGGAAAAAGCGTTGCATTTATTTTTGTATTTTAAGAGGACAGATTTTAAGAGAACTTAAGGGGTTAAAATTTTCTGACCACCAGGGCTTGCAGTCTTCATAATGGAATAGGGAAATATCACTGAAAACTGCTGGACCACATAATTCTTCTGCTTTGAGCGAACTCTGAAAGGCAAAATAAATATATATCTAGAAAACCTCTATCTTTGCAGAGCCCTTATATCAGTTTCTTGATCCACAGTGTGGTTTACGTCATAAATCCCCTCTGCTTGATCCAGTGGACCATTTCATCAGATGCCCATTGCTGCAGAAGGCTTATGACATTGAAAATGCCTGCCAGTCTCACACCTCCCAAACTGTTTCAGACTGGATGGGTTGCTGTCATCACTGGAGTTTTATCAGTTTCCTCCTTACCCCTGATCAATACTGTAATTGTGGAGATGGATTCATGAATGACAGTGAGAGCATTATTTTTCAAACATGTTACAAAATCCCTGAAGCTCAAGAATTCAATTGCTATTTATTGCTGTTTAAAGTATATTTTGACCTAATTGGACATAATATTCCTTTATAAGAACACACACAAAAATAATACAAAAATAAAAATCAGATACAGAAACAGATCAGTTACCAAATGTACTGTATTTGCCAAGACATGTCAAGCATGTGTCAGAAATCTATTTCACTCTGTTCTGTGTTAACAGGAGTACTGCTACAAAAATCCATTTTGCTAATTTTCTGATGAAATTAGCATTTAAAACTTATCCCCCAGAGTTAGCCAATTTCAGAAGGCTTGAGTATTATCAAGGATTATGGTTCGCCCTTGAACTCAACATCTTAGTGTCGCCAATATATTTATTGATGAGATCTGGATGTTTTTTTTAATGAATGAATGAATCCTAATTATTAAGCTAGAAATTTAACTCATAGGTTACTAAGCCTGAAGTCTCATGCAGACTAGGTAGAAATTAACATTGGCTCTTATACGAGAAACAAATTACTTATGGAAACTGATGAATGGAGTACAAAGATCGGTGCACTCTCTTCCACAGTGGATCAAGCCTCCAGAAACCCATTAACAGTTTAAAACTCAACAATGACTGACTCCTGCATAAGATTCAGATGAACCATTCTGTTGGTTCAATATATTGACAAAGTCCATCTTGAAAAAGATGTTCCTCATATGAGGAGCAGGTCATCCATCTACAGTAGATTGATTCAAATAAAACCTAAATTCATCACCTAATTCATTTTTGCTATTTAATTCTACTTTTCAAAGTCACCAGAAATAGTGTTGTACAGAGTTTTTAATGACATGTACAGACTGGGATTTTTTCTTAATTTCAAATGGGAAAAGATCAATTTCAAATCAAAGCACGTGTTTATCTTAAAAAATGCAATTTGAAACAACAAAACACCAGAAGCAGACCGATGTCTCATGAATTTTTTTAAAGCCTTTTAATGAAGCAGAAAGTACCACCGTATACTAATTTTACACACTACAAGCCTTGGGGCAAAATATCCAAGAACTTCCTTGTTCCCTGGAAAAGTAATACCATTCTACATGACCATCAAAACGTTTGACATGCATTCTGTAAAATGTCATGTAATTACTTAAATCATCTTCCTCCCATTGCTATAAAATATTAAAACCTGCTTCTCCCAATGTGGCACTAATTATTCTAAATTGCTCAGAGCATTAAATAGGCTGATGCATATATATATATATTTTTGGCACCTACTGTTTTCCAGATCTACAAAGGAATTTGTTTATTACCCATCTAAATAATGCAGTGCAAAATGTGTAAAATCTTTTCATTAAGCTTTTCATGTGCTTGATTTCTGGATTTTCATTAACTGTGGTAGCCTTGCTTGCACACATGGATCCTTAAGTGCATTGGACTGAGTTGTAAAAAATAACACGAGATCCAAGATCATTATAAAACTCAATTTAGAAGTGATTCTGGGAACATGGAACGACACTTGGCATGTGAAGATTGAACAGCATCTAACTTTCACGTGCAATTGGCCTCTCTGCGAGTTACTGTAAGAGCGAGTGAAACATCTCCTGAGCGGCTCAACAGGTAAAGGTGCCAATTAGGCTCTACAGGCCAAAGATGGCACAAACCTTTGTTCATCCCAGATCTGATCTAGTGCCTCATGCAGGCTGCTGTCACAGTAATTCTCTTGTCTTGCGTGGTGCCTGGGTACAAACAGAGGGGCACTGGTACAGTAAATCCATCTATCCACTTCATCCAATTTGGGGTCAGGGGGGGAGCCGGAGCCTATCCCAGCAAGCAATTGGCACAAGGCAGGGTTCACCCTGGATGTGGTTCTAGTCAATTTCAGGGCACACACAGACACGGACACGCACAAACTCACACTTTGTTCCTGTTTTCCCAGAAGCCAATTAACTTTCCAGTATGTGTTAGGACTGGGGGGAGGAAACCAGATCTCTTGGAGGAAACCCACGCAAACCTAGGTAGGGAGAACATGCAGACTCCACACAGCCAGCATCCCAAGACCAGAATTGAACCCAGGGCCCCAGCGCTGCGAGGCAGAAGTGCTGATGCTAATGTACCCCACTGGTACATTACCAACACTAATCTAAAGGAAGTGAATCCAGCTTGTACATCAACAATCTACAAGTCCCGAGGAACCTGGGGGCTCAGGAGAACAGTGAAGAATCGAGGGAACCTGACACACCTGGAAGGCGCCTGCCTCGGTTAGTCTGGCTGCTCTGACCAACTAACAGGAAAGAGTAGAGTGACAAAGAGCGAGATGCAGAAAGGAAAAACCGTTTGGAAGATGGATAATTCTGTTGGTGAAACTCAAAATGGGGATTTGGAACTAGCCGAGGAAAATGATTCTGGTTAAAATGAAAAAAAAAGTCAAAACTGTCAAACAAACAAGGATGCAGAAAAGTTGTTTTTAAATACTGCTGTATCACTAGCAACATTATTGTATTGTCTAGTGTTAGAAATAGTAATAATGACACAGTACAATAATATTAAGTCTAATGTTGGACAGGGCTAATATTGCTTTTCCTGACCTCTTTGTTGGTGATGGTTGTATTACTGTGTAGGAGTTCCTTTAGGGGACAATGAAGTTGAACTACTAAGGATGCTTGCAAACACACCCTGCCCCACTGTGTGTCACGAGCATCATCAGTGAGATCCTCCACTATATTGCATCTGATGTTCTATCTCCTTACCTGGCACCATGGGCTCACAATGTACAGAATACTGTGTAAGAAGAGAAAAGTCAAGTGCTCCTGAGGGCACAGGTGCAGTCTTCTCTGATCCCATGTGGTGCGAGGACTGTAGCAGTGAGAGGCTTAGAAAATAACTGGCTAGTCTAAACCTAAAAGGTCTAACCTAACTGAAGCATTCTCAGAAGCTCAAAAGACTGTGCAATTATTCTGTTGACCTTGCTACTAAGATGTATAAGCAAACGAAAGGAGGTCCTTGGTGTGCCTTTTTGTAGTCTCTGGAGCTCTCTTTTTTCTAAATACAGTATATGTGGTTCAAGATCTGAGCCTGGACTGAATATTATTGCATTGTAAAAGCAAGACTACCTTAAAACTTCAATCAGGCCTTGTGAAAGTACATTTTCTCACATTCCTCTAGACAAACACAGTAAGAAAGTAGGAAGTTGTCTTTGGTTTGCTGGTTCCCAAACGGATGTAGCCTCCAACCTACACAAATAACTCAACTTGCTGTTTCAGGATATTACAACATAATCGTCTCCTCTGATTTGAAACCTGTCAGACACTCTAGTTCACATAGTACATTTCTATATTATAAATATAATTATCTGTGTGCAAGAAGGCCGTGTTGATATTAAAGTGTGCATTCCTACAAGTAAAGTCTATGCTGCTCTGTAGTATGCTACATAGTATCATATCAACACTTAATGACTGTTGTGTTGTTTGCACTGCTTCTAACTTGAATTCTAGTAAATGCATTTTATGTTTTTGTCACAGTGTATTCATGGAGTTTTTATGTGTAAACTACTGTCTTTTTTGGCAAACCATCTTTATTTTTTTCTTTGACCTTATAATGCATTATATTGCTATAGTTATCTCTTGGACCTCGCCCCATATCAAG
Organism: Lepisosteus oculatus; assembly: GCF_040954835.1. Classification (NCBI taxonomy): domain Eukaryota; kingdom Metazoa; phylum Chordata; class Actinopteri; order Semionotiformes; family Lepisosteidae; genus Lepisosteus; species Lepisosteus oculatus. Next base: position 15,498,581 of record NC_090715.1, read on the forward strand.
GAGGCAGCGAAACAAATCATCTATAAAAATAACAGCAAAAGCACAAATTACAGGAAGACAAGGAGCTGTAATCAACAGACAAATCTTTTCCTGAAACTGTTTGGAATTGCAGGGATGGAAATAGAAGCACTGAGTGAGATTATTTATGCACCTGGCTGGAAGATATTACCATTATGAGATTAAAGTAACAAACTGAGAAGGGAGCCCAAACTCAGCCTGATATTGCTGAAAATCAAAATAGCCTCTAGGTTTTAATATTGTTTAAATTAGGATATTATTTTTGAATCGAAAAAGAAATGTATAATTAGAGCTGGGATCAAAATAATTTAGAATGAAAAAAAAAATTGTAAAATGCAAATGAAACTGATTTCAGATTTGCCAACATCCATAAAGTTAAAGCAAACCCCCTAGGCTTTTAATTCTCCGTTCTTCATAAGTTACATCTGCGGCACAATTCACTTTTAATAGCAAACCCGGGCGCGATAATGCAAAAGCAGATGCATTCTAATGAATATAACATTCTGAAGATAAAATTTCAGTTTATATAACTGAAACAAAATAGCAGGGTGACACAGTGTTCTTACTGCAAAATAAAAGTCCTGCTGTTGAAAGGACTCTTGATTTTGTGCTTCAGTTCTTTACGCATTCCAGACTTCCTCACCAAATTGATTCAAGTAGGTTCAAGCCCAGTTTCAATGAAGCTTCAAAGCCTGTAGTAGTTGTTTTTTTTAAAAAAAAGGTTTTAATTTAGGTGGATGTGAATAAAGTGATGTTTCTAGGGGATAATTTGAAGACACCTCTTCTAAGACCCTTAGTCAACATTTTCATTTTTTCCTCTTTGGTTTTTGCTGACATTTGTCTTACCCTTTATTCGTCTTTTGAACAAAATAAAACAGAGGATGCATCATTTTGTAACACAATGGGACAACAGAGAAAGGGCTCCCACACTGTTGCAGGGTATAATGTACCAGACTCCCAAGTTCAGAAAAATGGATCTGGTCACTAATTTTGCAGAAAATGACTTTCATGCTGTAACACCAACTGAGTGAACTGGTAGTTAAGTGTTTATAGGCTTTTTCAGAGAAGTTGACTTTTTTCAGTATTTCCATTCTGTTCCACTTCTCTAGATTAATTACAGTATGTCCATTTGCTTTGATCAGTGAATCTTCTTCAGAATTATTGCCCATCACCACATGCAAAACTACCTTCCTCTAAACTGTGGTGCTGGGCTGCTGACACTTGTAGACAACATTTGAGTGCATCACACAATGAGGAAACCAGCATCCTTAAGAATGCACCTGAAGCAATTTTATCACTAACACCTCTTTATACCAAACCTTTAGGTCTGCACTGAAACAAGAGAAAACCTCATGCTTCCAAATACTGGGTTTGCTTTAAGCTTGAAATACAGTATTAACTGTTAACTACTATGCCAGAAATCATTTATGTAGGGTTCATTAGAGATATTATAATGATTTATACCTATAGCCAGCTTTCATTTTTCATGGTACTATCTAAAAGTTTTTTTATGCACACACAACCACATACAATTTATGCTGCTTAATCACAGAAACGTCTTTTCACAACTGGGTAACCCAATGAGGAGCATGGCTATGTTTAGAAAAATGAAAAAATGAGAAATGAGAAAAGTATGACCTTCCTACTGACGCTCTTGTGAACAGAATTATCGCCGCATTAAGCAACACCATAAATGTGGTTTTAGTTAGATGACAAATTTTTGTACTGTTCTTCTCCAGAATGACAATGCTGACCTGAAAAATATGAGACACTTGAGGTTGATTTTTCTCTGTGCTCTGGGATAGCTGAAATGTCTTAGCATGCACACTGCAAGTTAGGGATTCAATCATTTGTTCTAAAAGAGAGTCTAGGATTTGTATCAGTAGGACGATAACCAGACAAATAACAGTGTCCAAATAAAAGAATCCAAGATGTGCAGTACAGTTTAATAACTTGTTCAGATTGTGCCTTTAGTGTAAGCTTTTCAACAAGGCTGTGTTGAGCAGTTAAGGTTTACAGAACAAGAGCTTTGGGCACTCTTGGATTTAGTTCCTTAATAAAAAGCAATAGAAACTGTATATGAACAGTAATCTCTAAAAATGAAAACAACCACTGTGCTAATAGAGTGCCAGATTAATTTAAATATACTTAGATTAAAAATTAATGGAAGGCTGTGATGTTATCCTTATCATGGATTGATTGCTGTCATACCAGATCCTTTTATCCACGTTTCTGTGATGTTACTGTATTATGCTCAGAAAGACATGAATCAGAGCTCTATTCAGAAACCTGCAGAAATGTTATATGAGGGTAATAGGAGTAATTTTAGTATTTTTCTTCTAGGAAGGTATTTACATAGATATGATGTTTCATATAAAAGTTTGTTCTCCCCAACTATCATATAAAAGTTATCCTGAACTTAACCCAAAACAAGCAATTAATAAACTCAGATTTGCATTAATAGTTTTATACTGCCACATTGTACAATAACTATTGTTATTGCCAGTCTGAAAATATCAAACACCTTTCTGAATGGAGTCCTGTCTTGTTTATTTCTTTGTCGGTATAAACTGCCACATCTTTGTAAAATGACCAGAGAGGGGAAGGGGACAAGGGTCAACTCAGGCTGGACGTTCGATTGAGGTCTTCATGTGAAATTCTTTAATTAAACCAGCTAGGCTCCAGGATGTTTTCTTCTACAATAGTATGGTAATTTGAAGGAAAGTCAACTTTGAATAGTTATCACCTTTCACCTGTTTGGAAAAACTTCTTCTTACTCTGTGGTCCTCAGAACATTACCTATCAACCCTACAAGACCAGTTTGTGCTCTCAGTAATATACTTGGATGTCCCTAATTTATGTGTCTCAGACCCTGTGGCTCTAATTGTTTCAACAGTTACTGTAAGTGGCCTGGTCTCCTTTTACTTCCCAGCTACTGTACCTTTATGCAAGTTAGCGACCTAGACATGGGGGTTGGTAGTCATGATTGGGATGAATTCTGGGAGACTTCATTTTCCTCCTCAAAATACCCAGCTACACCATCTTAAACTTGTCCATTAAGTATACACATCACCATACGAGACGTTTCAGACAAAGGTTGTTTCCCATCTTGTCAAAGATGTGCATAGGTTGTACCCATTAGCATGTGTTTTAGAAGTGTCCTATTAATTACAATAAAAGCTTACAGTATATTTCTAATAGGTTATTTTGGGCCAGAGAACACCAACGTTTATATCTGCAACGTTCTGCAGATTTACCACAAGTAATTTATACAGTATGTATTATTTTCTGTTATGCAACCTTGCCACTGTCTGCTGTGTCAATTCAAAGGCCTGGCAGAGCCAAAGCAAAGAATGTTCTTCCAAGGTGACAGAGCGCAGTCAGTGTGACCTAGCTGGGTATTTGTTTTCACTGTGAACAGCAGAAAATATTCAAAAACTGAATGGGTATCAAAAATGATTGTCTTCTTCAGCATTATAGTGAGTGATTCATCCATGCTTTATAAAACCATTTGCAAAGGTTTCTTTCTTACTCTTTAAAAATCTGTCGTGCTCTGTACCCACGCCATGTTCTGTGCTTTACGCAAACCAGACAGCCCGTTGGGAAGGAATGTAACAAAAAAACCAATTCCAGTCTCCCCGTACAGATTCAGCAAAAAGATACGATTTTGTGTGGGGTTTTTTTCCAGCGACTCTGCAAATTTGTAATTATCAAAGAACAGAGAAACTTTAGTTCTGCTTAGTGTCATGGTGTTCCGGATGAAGACACTTTGGTGAAAGGTCTCGGCCCGAGCAGTGCGCTGGCGGTGGCCGTCACATGGGCTGAACCGGCTCAGTTCTGCGGCTGAACGCCCCGGAGGGAACGCACGAGGATGGCCCGCGGCAGGACGACTGCGCCAGCCCACTGCTCCCTCATCCCGGCTGCAGCGAGGTGGCGCAGGATGGGATCAGACCTATCGTGTCTGGCTGGAATACAAAAACAAAGGAGTGGTTTTCCGTTTCTTATTTCTTTCTTCTAATTAAAATGTTTCCCTGAAGATTCACAGATGAATGGATGAAACTCTTCAGCCCTTTGAAGGGTTCCATCTGCAGTGTTTTCCAATGTATATCTTATTTTCCTATAGGAAAAAAAGGGAAAACAATAGCAGTCTTTAAATGTGAGTCTGTCGATGTAGTTATTGATGTAGGAGCTTGGAATTCAGAGACAATTCAGTGAGAGATGGGTATATGTTGTGAGCAGCACTTTTTATGAATGATCAAAGTGAATTACATCAAGATAAAAGAGATACAGAAAGATGTGAGGTGTTACAGACTCAGCCTCACCAGGTATCTTGAAAGCTATAAGAACAACTATGACAGTGTAACAGCTACTGTACAGTAGGCTTGGAGAAAAGGTATAAATAAAAAACGCAACATTAAGAAAACACTTGAGCCAGCACCAGTATTTCCTATGGTCTATTTGCAAAACGATCTCCAGTTTGTATAGTATATCTTCAACTCTGAAAGAATATTAATCACAATTATTATAGGTACTGTATACACTTGCTATGCTGCTGTGAAGAGAGATCACTTGAAAATCAATTATGGACTCATTTTCTGGCAAAGGTTTACCAAAAGATTAATCTATCCTTTGCGCAAGGCTAAATTAAATTATTTAACGCAACAACAGCCTTATCTCAATGATGTCACTGAATGGAAGTTTTTAAGTTAGCCAGGGTACTTTAGATAGAATATAGCTTGCATCATCAATGGCCAAACCCGTGCATTAAAATCAGCTTTTTAATCCAAATGTCATTCAGGAGGCATATAAATTGGACTGCCACTGAAACATCATTTTTTCCCATTTCCTTGTTTATTTCCTGAAATCAGTGAACAGACAGCTGTTTACAGGTGATTGTTTCAGTACTTTTGCCAAGACCACGTACCTGCTCTTTCTGATTTAAGTAGAATATACAGTATATTCATGATCTCATACACAAATTGCCTGTCCAGCACTCACAATTGCACGTCAAGCACCGAGTGCTGTCAGAGAGAGTTTGTAATCCTGCTAACTTTCCTGGGTGGGCTATGACTCCCAGAGAGTGTACACCAAGTGCAATTCCTTCCTGTTTAGCAGATGGGAACATTAAATGGCTCCAGGGAATGAAAGGAATTAGTCCACATTTTTTATTTTTATGTTTTTTTTGACAAGTGTCTCAAGTTGGACAATTTTACAGAACCAGTCTCCACCCCCCTCTGTAGTTAGGTATGATTGTTTACCTCTATTCGAGTCGCTTGGCGGATCCTGCTTTGTTTTACAGTGAGCCCACAGTCTGGGCAAGTCCAGAAATGTGGGAATGTGTTGGGGCTTAAATAAAGCAGCATGTCCTACAATTTGTATATTTCCTTTTGAAACGGAATGGCTAAAGCAATGGAGATCAGTTAGCTCGAGGTTGTTCTGAGAAAAAAGCTAAACTAAATACAGCTAACAAAGTAAGAGATGCTATAATGTAATCTGAAGACAGTGATATCCACTTCTGTAGCCAGGTGCTAATGTTATATTTTAGCCACAGCTGAAATCAGACAGACTGGCTCCTTTGTGCCATGGATATGGTTTCTACCTGACCCCATTATTCTAGATTACAGAAAAGGGTTTTCAAATTGGTCTTTGAATTGAAATGCAATAATGCATAAAGCAAGTGTCATGCACCATTACAAGATGGAAAAGGAAAGTATATAAAATATTGCATAAACAGAATCTTCAACAGTATAAAAGAAGTTTCCTGAAAGCAATTACACTCTATATAAGTAAATAATTAAAGTTAAACAATAAAACATGCTCACAGTTTGGTGCTTGAGTAACAGGAAAAAGCTTAGAAGACAAAAATGAATTGGTAATTAGAAAAAACTAAACACACAAAATGGAAAAAAAATATTATTTACAGACAATGTACAAAAGTTTAGAATCCAAAACACCATGTCCAACATAACACACTAAAACTGTGTCAACATTGACACCCTGAATATACTCATAAGTTGATAAGCCAAATCTTCATCTGAGGAAAATGAGACTGTTTTCCTAAAATAATCAATAATTGGTAAGATCACATTCTAAACTCCTTCTAAAAGGAGAAAGGCCTTTGGTCACTGTATAAGAATGCATCTGAAGGCAAGGATAGTTTTAATTTTAAATATTAAAGAAAATATGCTCACAAATATGGAAAATAAAGCTCAGCTACTTTAAACTGAGCTCCTTCTGCGTTCACTACTTGAACAGTATGGATTTGGCAATGAAGAATACAAGTGATTGTTTGCAGCACTGAAACACATTCTCTTCTGTATTCCTTGGTGCTCTCTTGCAACTCTGCTATGAAGCTATTCCCCTCTTCTGCAGTCTGTCTTTTTAAGAACAGTACTGGACTCACAAACCTGGTAATCTGATTCAGACATATTCCAGCCCTATAAATTGTCATAAATCTGGTGTCTCCACTCAGCTGGGATCTGCTTTTTTGCTCAGATCATCCTTGCTGTCCATCCATCCACTTTGAACCATTTTATCCAGTACAGGGTCATGGGGCAGCCAGAACATATCCCAGCAGGCAATCAGACAAGACAGGATACAGTCCATCACAGGGCACACAAGCACAACCTCACACCAGGGCCAATTCTCCCAGAGGCCAATTAACCTCCCAGTAAGGAAACCAGGGCACCCAAAGGAAACCCACGCAACCCTGGGGAGAACAAACACTTACAAATACAAATCTTATCCCTCTCTAGCAAGCTGTTCAAATAACACCAGGTGCCAGAGTCCCTTCTTAAAGCACTTTAAAATGTGCGAAAATAGGAGTCTGCATTGCCGTGCTTCACTTTTTAAAAAACATCTTAAGCTATTTAATTCTTCTACCAGTTGCATATTTAAATTTCTCGTTCCTGCCATTTAACCAAGTTTGCGGATACATGTCCTGGTCAAATCCACAATAATTATTAGTGGGTCAGGCTTTGATGTCTAAAAGAAATCCTAACAGTTGGTATCAGCAAAGACTTGAGTTATCATGACCATGTGCCCGTGTAAGAGATGAGCATACCTTAAACAGCAGACTGTTGTCTAACTCTGGTTAAAGACGCAGTTTATCAATCATGGCTACAGGCAGTAACTTTAACAATGGATGCATGCACTTCAGCTCTCCTTTGCATTCCTAACTGATGAAGGTCTAGCTGAAGAGAAAAAAAGTCATTTTATTATTAAATCATAACACATTCCCCAGAGTCCAAAACAATCACTCATGCTTGGGAAGTAAATTTGTTATCTTAGCACCGAGCATAAGGAAATTGAACATTTCAACCTGCCTTATACATCAACATCAAAGTGGTCCACCTGGTATTTCAAAGTCAACGCGATTCAATCATGACGGTTTCCACACTGAGGGTCTCAGGTGGCTCGGTGTGAGGAGGCAGTGCCACTGCAGACACATACTCTCACCGACCTCTTGCATCACTCTTCCGGCCTCCTCGCCCCAGAACAAGGAAAGGATTCCTTCGTTGCCATAGCAGCCCCCATCAAAAAAAGCTTGTTTCAATGGCTCATGCACTCGAAAAAAGTTACTTTGAAATAAAAACCGATTGCACTCTGACAAACCCTACGAAGAAATCAGTTTCAGTCACAGTCCTTGAACATGTAATTATAGGCCTTTTGTTTTTGACAGATGCGAAAACATTATGCAAGAAACAATTCTCTAATGATCACTGCACTCCCAGCACTAACCTGGCATGATGGTCCCATAGCTCTTTTTCATTAAGCTAAGAATAAGGGGCACAACTCATCCTGTAACAACCATGTATTCATGTTTGGACATCTCTCGTGAGAACATAATGTGCAATGTTTTGAGTGGCTTCTGCAAAACGTTTTTGTTGCACTTTTAATATTTGTAACAGACTTCTCCAAACTGCTTAGGAGGAAGTATGTGAGGAAAGAAAATTACTGTTACATCAGGGTGAAAGGTTCACTAAATAAGATATTTAAGTAACTTAGAGATACATACCATCAGGGCAACAGGCTGTGCTACAGATACAGGCTGCTTAGTTTCTGTTATTGCTAACCGATTACGAAAATTAAACCAGCAGGTGACAATTATGATAATAAAGCTTGAATCCCTTCAGGTTTATTTATAAATACTGCACCCAGGGCTCGTTTCAGCTCCAGACACATCGGAAGCCTTGTTTTCAGGGAAACCTTCCTGATCGAAATCGCTTCTGATCACACATCTGCACGTTAGGTGGTTGATAATATTATAACCATTTATGATTTGGCTGAATCAGAGGGATATTGTACATGCTTTGGACTATGTTATATTAAAACATATTCTTTTAATAATCAATTTGATATCAATTTAGGTTTCCTACAACAGCAATATACAGTACAGTAGCATTTGTAGAAATGTAGTAGTGATGAGTTTAGGATTATGATTAAGTCAGGGTTATAGTAAACACTACTGTGTATCTATACTGAGAAACATACATAATTATTATTAACATTCTACAAAACCTCAGTTTTTTAGGTAATTGATCATCAGTGGGTTATTTATTAAATTCCTATGAATACAACCTAGAGTGTGACCAATATGCAGTATTTGTGTAAATGACCATTTCATTCATCACAATTTTGCAAGAGGATGGGTGAAAATAAATCCAAAAGTTACCTTTTATAAATGCTCTCTATCTTTTCAACTGTCTATAACACTAACGCACACAACTTCCGAAATTCGTCCACATTTATTTAATACTTTGTGCAATTCAATGATACCAACTACGGTACTATAAAATCATTTTAAAAATGCACAATCTTTTCCATCCTTTCGACAAGTATCTTTTTTCCCCCCTGTTAGCTTTATTTCACTCATGAAAGCGGTGAGATTTCGCTTTTCTGCTTTTCTTGATTAGGTTTTCCAGAGGTTAGCGTAACAAAGAAGGCTCCGTTTGCCAATATTTAACACTGTCATTAGCTGGAAAATTAACTCCAATGTGGTTAATAGATCAGGAAAGTGGTGTAAATTAGAATTAAGTTGCCAAGAATGGTTCAGAGGCAATGTTAGAGCCATTTAGCAACACTTAGCAGCACAGATTTATGTTGTTTCTATGATCTATTTCCATCACCAGAGTTAATTAACTGATTAAAGCCTTTCTGGTATATAAATTAATCAGACGCTGTGTACAACACAAATAGCTACAGTGCAACTCAATTACAGCTACGAAAAAGCCCAGCACTTTATCATGCTGTTTTGCTGTGAGCATGTAGGTGGGAGACAAGAGAAGAAAAGGCTACACATTCTCCTTTTGTGAAAGAAATTGATCTCCCCAACCCCCAACCCCCATCGAGAAGCACTGTACAGCCCATACTCTCAGGTTTTGTATCAGCAGCTTTTATAGTTATCATTTGAAAACCCTTTTCTCTAAAGAAGCTTTGCAGTTCTGCAAGCAAAGCAGAAAAAGAGTGACAAAGAATCTGGTCAAGGCACACACTGTATCTATTACCTCCATTTTACAAGCTATCAGCTAGGCTGGAATATCAGTTTTGTGAGTAGGAAGCTAAACAGAGACATTAGCCCATGGAAAGTGCCAAGCCTCAGGCATTCAGCCAGTACTGTATGTCTGACTAAATTGACTTAACAGGAGAATTAAAAAATGGGGGGGCATCCTGAGACACTAAAATTGGATCTGTAGACTAGACTTCAAATATGTCCACAACTGCAAGCAAACTTCTGTTGACTTTTAAAATGTCCATTTGCCATAGTTATGTAGATCTTATTTTAACTCATTCGATACAGAATACTGCTAGTATTGCCACAGAATGCGCACAATGCAGAATACATGTAAACCCAGTCGTGAGATCCTAAAACTAAAGAAGCCAATTTTCAACAGAAGCATCAGTTAATGGAACTGTAACTACAATGGATATTATACTCTTAGAAACAGAGAGTTGGGAGACAGGTGTGAAACTACCAACTGGCGATTATGAGTGAACCCTCCCTAAAAGGTAGTGTATCATACTGTAGACTGTATGCATCCTCCCTAAAAACTGTAAAATAGTAAGAGCTTCTATTCTCAGAAAGACTAATTAGAGCTTTTATCCTCAGAAAGAAAAGTTAGAGCTTCAATTCTCATGGGATAACTGCTTTGTAATTTCATTGTGAACATAGTCACACATTGCAGGCTTCTGCTCTTTGAGGGCAATGGTCCATGATTTTTCCTACCTTTCTTTAAACCTTTTTACAAAGTTGAGAAATGCTGCTTTATATTACCTAAATCCAGGAAATAATTGTTTTAGTTAATTCATTATTTAAAAAAAACAACAGAAAACGGAGCTGTCTCTGGACTGCTGCAGCAATGCAGACATCACCTAAATCAAAGATTGTTTATGCATTTTAAACCCCCGGTTTTTTTTTTGCCAAGGAGTCTAGTTCCTAGATTACAGCATCAAGGCTAGAGTTAACACTAAGGGATCTGTAACTCACTTTGGGCTATACTGAACAACATGCAACTTGGCTTTTATCCACTTCGCTTTAGCCAAAAGCAACGCAAAGTGCAAAGACTGGAAATTAAAAACCAGCTGTCACTGCTTGTGTTGAACCGAATGCTCTGATGCAAGAAAGAAAAGCAGTAACAGAAATAGCTTTTTAAAGAAGGCTTCTTCCTGCTTCATTACCACATGGAGAACAACAGGTAATGAAACTCGTGTCAAAAGTTCTCTTGGGTAGCCTTCCGAATGTTTATTACATCTTTCTGTCTCAGTCAGGGAAATCACAGGCCCAATAAATTGCCAAGCCCTTTGTTTGCAGGTTTTATGACCATTTTCATGCAATTAAAGTCAAAGGAGCGGCATGCTTTTATTAAAAAATGCCAGTCTCTAAGGGACTTGATTCCAGCAATCAACAAGTAATGTCATCCGCGCTCTAAACACCAAGCTGACACAATAATATTCGAAGGAACAGTTTTGAGAGAACAATTCTCTCAGATAAAGTACAGTATATGGTTATATTGCAGTAAGACTCTGGTTTTGGTTTTGTAAAATTAAAGATTTTAGGTTTCTAACCTTCCCACCCACCCTGCCTAGCCTGTATGTGGAGAGTTATTCCTAGTTTTACATGACACCTACTGTACCCTACTCACCCACCACTGTTTTTGACAGCCCTTGTAAAGCACTCTGGGTGACCACTTACCTAGAGTTGCACACATACTGTATATCTAGTTGTGTACCACACATTCTTGTGCCTCCTACATGATTTTAATTTTGTTTCTCTTTAGAGGGTCACTTTACCAAAGTGCTCTGGATTACTTTATTATTTATTAGCAAATTGTGTTTTATTATTTAAATAGTACCAGCATACCCTGCCTCAATATATTTAACTGTTCTTCTTTAACCTGAAAAAAATCAGGTTAAGTAAATGAAAGAAGTACAAATATCTCGCCATTCATTTTCTTACTGTTTTATCCAAGGCAGGGAAACCCGGAGCTTATGGATGGGACACCAGTCCTTCACCAGACAAATAACAAGTGCAAATATAACAGTTCAAATATTCCTTAGGATGGGTGCCATATAAAAAAGAAATTACAAAGTATTGTATATGAGTGTGCTAGGGGTTCAAAGACTCATGTGGTAGAGGTGGTATCAGTAATATCATTGGCTTGTCTGTGTTAAGAATCATAGCATGTTTGTAAGGAGAAAATGTACAGTATCTGTTGGAGTGATGCTTCAGAGGATAAGGCTTTTATTATTTAATGGGGGAATGTTCGTCATAAACCAAAAGAAAGGCTGGAATTTTTTAAATAGTGATGGAAGTGTTTTAAAGGGAGAAAAATACCAGTTACACGTAAATAATGTAACATGAAAATAAGCAGAAAAACCACAGCTACATGCGAGATTATGATGTTCTTCACACTGGCCCTGTCCATTAGAACCAGAATATAGCAAGGTTTGCATTACTTAATTTCTTTTGACATCACTTGTTCTGAGAGATCTATAGCTGGTGCTACTATACGATCATGGTCATCAGGTGGCCAGCCTACAGGTTTTAACAGAGTCCAACGTGAAAATATCTTAACATGTACTTTGTCTATGAATGTATAAAAAGTACCGTGCAAACAGGAGCCACCAGACTCCTGTTGCTCATCTAACAGTTTGAAAAAGTCATTCAAATATCCTCAGGAATCAACATCGATGACATTCAAAGACCTTATTAAGTTTGCAGCAGACAAGAACATTAACAACTGTGACATTTACAATGTCATAATTTCCTTTTTTATATTTGGAGTGGCCAGTTGTCTCCAATTTGGTAATATTATTAATGATTTCCTTAGCAGACTGACTTATCCAGGGTGACTTACAGTAGCTTGTTAAAATCCAATGTCCAATGACCACAGCTCAAACTCTCCCATCAGCCAGCTGCTGCGGCTGTTTTCTTCAGACATCCAATTGCTTATGTTCCACACATTTGAATGAGTGTAGATGGGTAGCCCAGAAACTGGTTGAAAGTTTTTGTGTGGAAACAAGTGAATTAAAAGTGCACACAAGCACAACTGTAGATCAATTGCAGGCATCAGTCAGCTCAGCTGAAATACAAACCAGCAGACAGTGGTACCCCTTGACCACCACTGCCACAAGGCTCAGTTCGTGCTCTGAGTGATGGTGTTTACTGGCTCCGCCTCTTTCTAATCAGGTGTATTTTCCTAATTAGAAACTTTGTGATTTTTTTTCTACTCAGAATGTGGACATCTAAAATTGAACAAGTTTAAATAAATGTTATTATTAAATCACTTCAGGGTTCTGACAGCTCAGATAGAACAAGAGCCAGCGGGTGTGTTGGTCCCCTGACCTAAATGAAGAAAAAGGGATGATGGGTGACAGACAAGAAGAATATCAGAGAGAATACGAAAATAGGAGATGAAAAATGTCATTGAACGTTGAAGACTTTTTTAAAGAAACGTGTGGCGGAAAATAGTCCTGCCCCGGTACACAATTCCACAATAATTCTTGAATCAACTCTTGGAGTCCAGCAGGATCATCTACACAATGTGGGTCCATATACCCACAACCCTTCAGAAGTACAGATGTATCTCCTGTTTCTCAGCCCTGAATTTTCCTGCTTTGCAGTTACAGTATATTTACACCCTTGTCCTACCCTAAGTCTGAAGTGATGGTGTGATGTATGGCATTATTATGAATCTTTATCAGGTTTTTGAATACGTTCTACTGTAATGGATGAACCAGCCAAACATATGTTAATTAATCAACAAGTACTCTATAGTAACTCTTGACTGTTGAAAGGGTTTATATTTGCAACATTCATTTTTTTTAAAAGAGCCATTGTTTCAAAATTCTTCATTTTTATCATTTCTGGTACATTTTTGCATTCATTTTATTATTTTAAAAAAACTTAATAGTTTAGATGGATTTTGCAAATTAAATGTAAACAAAAAAGATTTCTGGCATATTTTCGGCAAAGAAGCACTTGCTCTGTCATCATTTTCCATGTGCAATAACAAACTGATTACATAATGTCGTCACTTGGGTCTATTTTAAAAGTGATTGATGTTCAGGTGCTGCACAGTTTATTTTGTTGCTGCTAAAGGCTAGGAAATAGGACACACAAAAATATCTAGAATAGTAGGAAGGCTATAGTGTTACAGAATAGTATCTGTAGCAAAAATAATCATTAAAACTAAATCAATTTTCATCTTCATTAGTCAAATGGGCAAAGCTTTTTTCAGTCCTGCAGGGTTCTTATCTAATGGAAAAAGTAAAGGATACAGGAATGTGATTGTTTTAGGTGTTTGTGTCATACGTAAAACAAAGAACAAGCTTTCAAATACAGTATATTTTATGTAGAAGGTAAATGAGAATAACAATATTTTGTTGTCAACAGAGTAAATCATGAACATGACATGGACACCAGCAGTATGTGTACAGTGGTGTAATTCTATTACTGGAGACACTTTTTATCAAACAGATTGATGATGCAGTAATTGAGTAATGTTCTGATTGACTGCCTGTTGCTTTAGTTATTCGTATGATGTGATATTTTTCACTTCAGTGACCAGTTACATCCTAACTAGGTGATGGGTTGTAGGCAGCTGAGACAGCCCATGGCCTGAGAAGGTGGTATTATCATCTGTCTACCAAGAAAATGGAAAACAATGGGGTTGTAGACCTTAAAAAAACAACTGTATGTTCTTTTATATACAGTTAGATGAAGAAAACAGATCTGAAAAATTACATAAACTGAAAGATGCAGCTGAAAAATTAAATAAGCTCCCATGCCACTCACACATGTACTGAGTGCCTATTGATTGTTTTATTTCTACAATTTGCAATGAAGCAAACTGCATGGACTAAAAGCATCTAAGCTGATACAGAGTCGGGTTACTTTCATGAGAATTTAAAATAAACCTTGCGTGCTCTCCACTCATCTGGTTTTAAAGCAACGTGAGGCGTCTGTTTCAAAACGATTTCCTGGGGCTCTGATTCCTCTGCTGGCATACAGTAGCAGCAGCTTAGGAAAAGAGAAGAATGCCAGAGTAGCAGGTTCAGTCCTGTGGGCATCACACCCTTCTTCTTCGGCGGGGACATACAGTAGCTGTTGCAACAATCCGGTGCAGAGCGTGTGGTTTTCCCACTCTGACTAACCCTGTGAGGCTGCATGGAAGACGTGCTCATATGAGCCAGTCCAGTACATCTGCCACTGCCACAGCCACAAGATAAATCTCTTTCATGCTGACCTACTTTCTGACGGTGTCCAGCTCCTGAAAGGTATATCCTGGGAACTACTGTACTCTGGCAGGTATTCAGGAATTTCCTTACCCTGTTCTGATTTCAAATCACGAACACCAGATTCACAAAGCACACGCAGAACATTCCTCTGAAGGTTTGTGACAATGAGTCCAAGGAAGAAAAAATACAGAGCAGTCGCATGTTTGTTCTAAGATTATATATTTTCAGAAGCAGCACAACAGCAAACATTAAAGTAACAGTTCCAGCATTCGCTACACATTTTGTGTGGCACAATGTGTATTTTGCATACAGACTTAACAATTTCCTTGTTAGATTGAAAGTAGATCTGCTTTCTACTAAATCTGATGTAGTAATGCATGATTTACCCTAAAGCTGGGGTGTCACGTTTCCACTCTTCAAGACATGCAGTTCCTCTAGATTTCATCCACATTAGTCTCCGCTAGTACATATTTGATTTAATTATTTGCTTAATTACCCACATTTAGTGTTCTTTTTTTCAGGGACTGATTTCATAGATGTTCACAATTCAAGGCAGAGTATGTAGAAAACATTTTGAAGCCTGGAGGGAGATTTTAAATGAATTCCAGTTAATCAACAACTTTATTCAAATGATTTAATAATAAAGTACAGTAGAAGACAGGGTATTGACTTTGACACCACTGTCTTTCCGCAGATAGGGAGTGCTCATTATCAAGGGACAAGCTACTGTATGTTGTGTGCTCCCCCTCTATAATGTTTTTCACAATGAAGGGATCTCACCTTTGATATTCCAAGGTGCAATGTCTGAATATATCCTGCACATTTTGGCTGAGTGAAGGAAAACAGGGCATTAAGGTTTAGTCACTTGTTTTTGTGCATTTTGAATCTACTATATTATTGGGTACTAAGCAAATAAAGCAGTCCAAAAGAGGAAGAATACAATCTGTACCTCTGGACTAGGTCAGCCATGTGATTGGTCTTTTTTACACAACTACACACAGTTGCTGATATCAGCCCTATCTTTTATGACTGTACTGTTCAAATTGTCTCTGGAACTTGTTCAAGAGCTTGATACAATAGAATTGATAGAAGCTAATAAATAACTGCACTTTTCCAAGTAAACTCCCCAAATGACCTTTAAGCAGGGATCTGGACTCAGGATTGAAGAATCCCTGTTCTAAAGGAATGCTGTTGCCATGCTGATTGGCGTTTCGTGCTTAAGACAGAAAACTCTTCTCCGCTTCTGACATTAAAGGAGACTCAATCAAACACGTCAAACCGCAGTATTTCATTTCACATGCTAATCCCTGCAATCCCAGGAGTGCTCATGAACGCAGCGACAGGTAACCTTACTGCTGGTGAGAGATTTCCATGCCTTTACCCTGCCACAGCTTTCCCATGGCTGTCCATACCCCTCTAGCATTTGCCATACATTTTATTCAGCTTTTACCACAAAGTATCCCATTAAACATTTAAGCACCATCTACAATATTTCAATTTTGAAGGAAGAAATACACTAATGGATGAAGTTGCTATTAATGTGACATAAAACCACAAGGAAATATTCCTCTATATTCCTGCTTATGCATGTATTTATAGACATCAAAATTCAATGTGAAAACATCCTAATTGCAATACATCAGGATTAGGGGCCCCACACAATCTGAAGATATTGTAGCTTTAAAAGGAATTTTATTACCTTTTAAGACACCTCCATTATTTTTATGGAAAGTTAGTTTTCATGTGATGCCACAGCTGAATTATTAAGGGCTTAATAGTGTTGTGGCATTGCATTTATCCGGTCCTTATTTTATGATGTTATTGTGCACCTTTATATCAAATCAACGTCGGGTTTAAGCACAATGTAATGGAACACAAATGAAAATAAACTTCAACGTTTTGAGGAAACGCAAACCTTTAAACTCAATAGGTTATTGAAAGAACAATTTATGAACATCGTATGTATCCATGTACTCAGTTTAAACGCTACGATATTTAAAGATCTAAATGGACTTTCATTACAATACCTTTTTTCAGAACATATATTACAATGATTTGAAAATGTATTTTTCAACGCATCTAGAATGATATAATTCTACTAGTTTTTAATTCTAAGGAGAAATGTAGGATGATATACACATATACGATGTTTTAAACTGTGCATATTAGATATCCAAGCTTTGAAAAACACGGATTTCACTCATCAGCACTTTCTAATCAATCTCGCAGTCTCCGCAAGCACGTCAGCTGATGAGAAAAATCAAGTGACCGGTCACATGACAAGCAAAGTCTATCAAGATGGCTACGAGGCAGGAGTAAGTTGCATGTTTTTGTACGCGTTGTAATTTCAAGGTATTATTTTAGATGACAAAAACGGGTTTTGCGTTTGTTGTAGTTATTTAACAACGCACAGTTGCAACAAATACAAATTTGATTGATTCCATTTATCGTGGACAAAGGCTTCGATAATGTTAGTAGTAAAGGCAATGGCAAACGTATCCGCTCTTTGCAATGAACTGGTGTTGCTATGGCTGACAGTGTTTCCAATTAAACACTAGTAAATAATTTAAGGTTATTGAGCTTTTAGGTCTGAAGCTAGGGTACTCACGGTTTATCGGTATCTTAGTTTTTTATTAAAGGTGCGAATTGACCCAGGAGAAAAGGAGTAGCTAGATTTTCACGACAGATTGCATACACTGACCGCCTAGTTTATTTCAGTTTTCTGTTACATTTACACTTATAGAATGATATTTGTTGTCGAAAAGAGTGTTTTATCCCATAGCTTTATCTGAAAATGACCAGAATGCATTTTTTTCTAATTTCTAGGGGGTGGTGGGGGGGGGGGCATTTAACTTAACGCTTACTGAACTGTACGTAGCTGTCACTGGCAAATAATTGTTTCTGCAATTCATTTTTATCCATATTTAATGGTTTTCGAAACCAGGGTGTCAGGAACTAGCAGCGATTATTTTTGTGTTGCAGACACCGGCGGAATGATGCATTCATCTGCACTCGCGTCTAGCGCATTGGGACAAACCTAAGGGTTCAGGCATCATTTTAATCATATATCAAGAGCTGTTTTTCGTTTTAGGATTGTGAAGGGTGCAGCGGTGGTCATAAGCTAATATGCAGCCAAGAGATAACATTACCCAGATGCTTGACTGCAAAAATCAGTTCCACGTGTCGAAATTGTCCGTGCAGATTGTGCGCTTGCGCGGCGGCATCTCTCAGCAGACGGCGTGTAAGTCGGTTCCTGCCGCTTAAACTTAACTCTTAAAGTTAAAATGAACTCTTAACTCTTAAAGACTCTTAAAGTAAAAATGCTTACGTGGTGTGTGTACTGGTGTGATAGTATTTTAATTCATGAAGGTTATTTCATTTTTAAAAATTGTTTGGTTGTACCGTTTACAGTCAATCGATTTTCTTTACATGCTATGCCCTCGTTAAAATCTTTTGGGGCGTTTTATTTGGTCACTGTAGCGTTGCTTGCGGAATTCTGTTTCTGTTTTGGGTGTTATTATTATTATTTCGGTTTGCTTAGCAGACACCCCTGTACAGGGAGCTACCCAATACTGGAACTTTTCATTGCGTTACTAACTACAGCTGAGGCATCATTGTGCAAGCGCAGTACGGTACATGAGGGTTGATATAGGTAACTCACTCGAAACACCAACATTGCCTTCGGGCGTTTAACGGCACAAAATGAGATTTTTGT
The DNA here is from genome assembly GCF_040954835.1 of Lepisosteus oculatus. NCBI lineage: Eukaryota > Metazoa > Chordata > Actinopteri > Semionotiformes > Lepisosteidae > Lepisosteus > Lepisosteus oculatus. The sequence goes on from NC_090715.1 coordinate 15,517,053, forward strand.
GGCTTCTGAAATGAAGCCTGCTCATCACTCTTATTTATCACTCTTATTTAGACGGTGTCGTATTGTCCGCAACATCTCCACAACGCCGTGTAAAACCAACATCGCCGAAGTCAAGAAGTCACAATCGCAAAGAGTTTCTTACTTGAGTATTTCAGTATAGTTTTATTTATTCGGACTTTACAAACTACCACGGTTACGGTACACGTTGTGAGAAAAGGCGATTGACTTTATTATCCACGCTATTAAAAATAAAGAATGGCACTTGGAGCTATAGTTTCATATCACTTTTGCTTTCATATGACTAAAGAAGTTGTTTCATTGTACTTTGCATTTGGATTCAGCTTGTGGTTTGCGCGATACGAGGATAATGCCGATAAGGTACAATGGTTTCAATTTCGACGCAATCAAGGAGTGAGTGAATGTCTCACTCACAGAAAAATAGATGTGTACATGTGGATGAAAAGCATTCTTAACACGGGAAGGTCTGCAAGAGTATACGTTTAGTCTTATGTATATGAAAAAGAAAGAGGCAGCAGTGGATTTGATTTCAAATCCGTTGTTTTCTTTGTAGAAAAAGCCTATATACCAAGATTATTTTTTATCTTTGGACCTTGCCCAGAGGATTTTTTTTTAAATCCTTGATTGCTTGCACAACGTAGAGATTCAAGACCGAGCTTTGTTGTTGATGTAGGTGCATTTCTTATTTCTCTCAATTAACCTTTGCAGCAAAAACCTGAAAAGATTCACAATGCCTAGATAAAAAAAAAAAACATCCTGAAACCAAATGTTATGCTGTCTAGCCCATACAGTTCATCAGACACACAGCCCTGCCCCAAGCAGATAGAGGTCATGGTTTCAATCCACAGTGCTATTAATCCAGAGCTGTTGATGGAAAGCTATCTGTAACTAGAGGCAGCACAGAAGAAGCAGAGCACACTGACCACTCTGGTGTTTTTCTTGAACACTGACACACACACCAGAAAACTCAAGTAGGAACTGTGTAGATGTGGAGATGGTTAAGACTATGAGCAAAGGCTTTGGTCGTGGGAGTGTGGAACAAGCTACCCAGCCTTGTTGTTGAAGTGGATACCCTGGTTACTGTGAAGAAATGGCTGGATGTGATCTTTGAGTCAGTTATCTCCCAACTACCAAATGGCCTCTCATTTGGAAGCGTCCTCATGTTCAAAGGGTAACAGCTCCTCATCCAATACCTTCCCATACAGTCTTTCCTTGAGGAAGAGGCTGCTTTGGACTCAAAGAGTTAGGCTGCTGTGCAAGTTATGTTTCTTTTTCATTTGGTCTGTGTGGTTGTGCAATCCCCTGTATGTTTCACGATTGTGCTGGCCTCCTACTTATCTACCAACTAATTAACTAATTAACAGGCTGAATAGGCCTGATAGCCTCCTCTCATTCGAATCCATTATTGTTCTTATTCATGTAAGGGGAGCATGTGGATCTTAATGAGGGTGTACAGTACTTCACCAATCTTTTGAATCCTTGATTTCGATTCAGCATCCGTGCAGTACTGGGTTAGGCGTGGGAAACGGTTTAAAAACCACGAAGCCAGATGTAGCTTCTGCCGTGTGTTGTCAGAAAGCCGTTTTCCTTGGCGTGAGTCATGCTAAGTCCAGCCCAGTCCCAGAGCCACAGAGCAAGCACATGACCACTGCCCCCCCCACCAGGAGGGAGGCTGTCTATTGCAAAGCCCTGAAAAATAAAGAAACAAAACCACAGCTTGTAAAGCAGGAATACTTCCTTTTTACACATTTCTCCTTGGGATAGTTTTACAGACAGAACACCTAGTGGTAACATGTGTAGGTAGGTGCTTTATGAGGAAGGTTGAGGTATTATTAAGGAAATCCACATTCACGATAGAATTGTTCCTCTCCTGTCTATGTGACACTGTTGTTCATGTGGCCTCCTTTTAAAACACTTCAAAAATCAAGAGACAAAGCAGCGTGCACATGACAGGGGCTTTCAGACAGGAACAGCCTTTCCGTTGACTGATAACAAAGTAAAATTGAGAGAAAATATAACCACTTTAAAGGAGTTAGATGCAATTGATACTGAAATGTTTTCTTTCTGCTGTCGCTAATGGATCCTGTGCAGCCGTGTTCCTTATTATGGGTCAGGTGGATGATGAAATTGACAGAACTCTGTAGCTGGAGACCTGGCAACCCTTTTCTGTCGTAACACGCTGTCAGTGCTCGTACTTTTCTCTTCACTCGCTGGGGTCAGCACTCTGAATAAGCGTACATTTTGATACAACCATTAGCGTTTCTGTGGGGAAGAAAAGGGACTTCTTGAGCATCCATTAAAGTAAGGTTTTTCTGTGTCCCCATGAAGTCAAATAATGGTGTTGGTTCAGTGAAAGAGCCATTATTTTTTTAATCAATCTGAAAGCACTATATCTTGATGAGGCAGCAATGAAATAATTGTTTAATACATGATTGTCTCTGCCCAATTATTATTGGAAAAGGTTGTGATGTATAGCTAGATAAGACAATATACATACAATGAAAACTCTTGGGTGTAGTCATTTTCTCCTCTCGTAGCTCGCCCTAGTGTTGGCCTCTTACTGAGCAGTAAGAAGCAAGAGGGCTGCTCAGAGCCAGCAGGAATGGCGCAGAGAAAGCCCACGATGGCCTGTCTTGAACGGGGAACACATAGACAGCTGGAGGATGTCCAGCCCCTTCGGGATCGATTCCGTTCGCCGTGTGCTTTCCAGACGGCAGTGTGGGAAGAGGCTAGCTCCTGTTCCTCTCCTCTCTCCGCAGGCCTGTGTACTGGCTGGGGAATGACACCCTGCGGGTCTCCATGGCCCTGTTCGCCGAGAACCGCCGCCGGCTGTGTGAGCGGCTGAGGGCCAAGTCCGAGGTGGCCAGGAGGTCGGTGGTCGTGCTGCAGGGCGGGGAGCAGACCCGGAAGCACTGCACCGACACGGACCTGCTCTTTCGCCAGGTAACGGCAGTGTGACGGAGAGGGAGCCAGGACAGCAGCCCTCCGTTTCCTAATCACTTCTTTGTATTTGGGGATCGCGGGGGAGCTGGAGCCTATCCCAGCAAGCAACAGGCACAAGGCGGGGTACACACTGGATGGGACACCAGTCCGTCGCAGGGCGCACACAGACGCACGCTGACACCTGGGCCAGTTTTCCTGGAGGCCAATTAACCCACCAGCATGTCTGTCGATGGTGGGAGGAAACCGGAGCACCCTGGGAGAAACCCACACACATACAAACTCCACACAGACAGCTCCCCAGGAATTGAACCTGAGGTCCCAGTGCTGCAGTATCAAAAAATCTGTACCCTCTATGGCTGCTCTGGACTTGAAAGACCGGCCAGTCGAAAACGTCTATGAATTCTGAATTTGTGAGGGATAAAGGAAGATTTTCAGTGAGCAGAGGCGTTAGTCTCTTACCTTATCTTTAGTTATCTTATCTTAATCTCTTATAGTCTGCAGAATCAAGCTGCTTGCTGGCCTACACAAAACAACAAGTCAGACCATAAAGTGTTAAAATGTGCTGGTGATAGAATATTAGAGAATAATCCTAACAAAGGTTTTTCTGGGTGTATCATTTTTATCTTTTGTTAAAGCCTTCTTTGGATCAAAGTTTGTTGGACAAACCTTGTTTAGCTTTCAAGTGTAGGTTTCTATAATGTTTAACTCCTAGTTTTCGAATGGCTGTGTGGCCTCTTGTTCTCTTTCCCAACAACGTGTAACTTGTGATTTGGTTATAAAGGTAGGTAGGTGGGCGTGGCTGCTGTGGTCACATGATAGTGTCAGCAGACACTGTGAAGAATTTTTGCTGACAGAAGCATATACCTGTTCCTATATCCATCTGTTTTCAGTAAGTGCTTTTTCCTTGGAGGCTCAGAAAGAGCCAAAGTTTAACCCAGCTGGCACAAGGGTGTGGTGTGACTTTGCACCTTGGATCTGCGTATCTTCTTAAGATGACAGACACAGTTAGATAGCAAGCCTTTGGACTGTGGGTGAAAACCACACAGACTCCAGACTGCAGACTCCATACAGCAGGCACCCCGGTCCAGAATAAAACCAGGACCCAAGAGCTAGGAGGCAGCACTGCCAAATGCACCATGATAATGCACGGTCCCCTATTCTTACAGTGTTTTAGGAACTGTTTTTACTTGTTTAACTTTTGCAGACAAACGTAAGGATCTCAGAAGTGTCAGTTGACTGAACCCCAGAATTACTCTTTGTTACTTGGAAGCACAGAACCCATGCTTGACATTCATGTCAAGAGCGACTACGTTTTGAATGAAAAGTATAATTATCTATCAATTCAAAACTCAGAGAAGCGAAACAATTCAATAAATGCATGCCTTGCGTGATAAACTCATTGTACCTGTCAAATCACTCTTTTCAGGCAGTAATAAGAAGTTCTCTCCATTTGCACACATCAAGTTATTTTCTTTGATTCCCTGTCTTTAATTGGCGAGCACTTTCGAGTTGAGAGCACAATCCTGTCCTTGCATTTAAAAAGAGCTCCTTTGTTTGTTTCTTAATGCTGTGTAAGAAAAGAGGTTATGAGCCAGCTGATTCATTCACTGCTGGGGGTTTTTATGGGTATTGTTGAAAATTATATTTTGCATTGGGAATAATTGATACTTTACAGCGCTGTATTAAAAGTAGTGTAAATGAAATGAAATTAGGCTGACAAACCTAGCCCAATTTCTGCCTTTTTGAAGCAAAGCTGAATGGTAACATTTAATTCCAGCAATACTAATGCTAGCAGGAATCAAGCTGCACTTTTATGTTCAGCTTTTAGACATGACAAAGAGCACTCTCTGCAAAAACAAATATATTGTTAAAAGAGTCCCCTCTATTATAATGCTGACCTCATGAGACATTTTTATGTTCCTGTTTTTTCTTTCATTTTGGAAGGAGATGAATTCTTAAAATATCTCAAAATAGATGTAAATGTAGAAATTATTGGAAGCAAGTCCTTTTTCTTTGCTAAAACATTTGGAGTAAACAGGATGGAGTACTAAACCACGCTGATTGCTTACGTTATGTGCAACATTGGTGTCTTCTAATCTCGGCAGATATCAGTAGCTAAGCAAGGCTGTGCCTGGTTAGTAATGGAATGGGAGACCTCTTAAGAAATCCCACTTACTGCTGCAAGAGGTGTTTTGGCTCACACCTCTGGACCAGAAACTGTAACAAATATCCATGTGTGGTTTCTATAGTCACTGTCCTATAGGTGGTGGTATTCCTGAGGTGATGATAATTCCTTACACTTGTATAGCACTTTTCTGGACACTCCAGTCAAAGTGCTTTCCAGGTAATGGGGATCCCCTCCACCACCACCAGTGTGCAGCCCCACCTGGATGATGCGACAGCAGCCATAGTGCTCCAGAACGCTCCCCACACACCAGCTCTCAGTGGGGAGGAGAACATAGTGATGAAGCCAGTTCATAGATGGGGATTATTAGGAGGCCGTGATTGGTAAGGGCCAATGAGAACTTTGGCCAGGACGCCGGGGTTACACCCCTACTCTTTTCGAGAAGCGCCCTGGGATTTTTAATGACCACAGAGAGTCAGGACCTCGGTTTTATGTCTCATCCGAAGGACGGTACCTTTTTACAGTATAGTGTCCCCATCACTATACTGGTGCATTAGGACCCACACAGACCGCAGGGTGAGCGCCCCCTGCTGACCCCACTAACACCTCTTCCAAAAACAACCTTAGTTTTTCCTGGGAATCTCCCATCCAGGTACTGACCAGGCTCACACCTGCTGTGCTTCAGTGGGCTGCCAGCTGTGAGTTGCAGGGTGATATGGCTGCTGGCTGATAAGTTAATTCGAGGTCCAGAATACAGCAGGGTCTGGACCAATGCAAAGGATTCGGTGCAGAACACTGTCACAGATAGCCAAATTCAAGTCTACTCCTATATTTTCGCTTAATGTGCCAGAGTATATAGTTTATATGGCAAAAAGACATAAGTAACTCTCCCTTATATGATAGTTGTATTCTATACAGTATTATGTAGTACTAATGCATTGGCTCTAAATTAATTTAAATAACATTGATCAACTTAAAGAAGCAACAGCAGTCTCAAAAACAGTAATCTAAAATAAGCAGCATGAATCCCTTCTCTGCATCCATCGAGTGTTTTCTCTCTCTGCCTCTGTGATTACCAAGTTGCACCGTAATGAAACGGGCAATAAAGCTGTCAGAGAGCCCTGTAAGGTCATTTCCAGTCTGCACAGACACAACTGGAAGTGTTCGTTATGATATTAAAACAAGGCCACACTGAGCCGCGTGTGCTCAGGTGGGGGGCTGGGAGGGGCTCTCTCTCTCTCGCTGGGTCCGTGCTCTCTGCCCGACTCTTCTGTGCTGCTCATTTGAAAGTTGACGGCGACGCGCTTCAGCTCAATTTCTTCCCACTCTGCTGTCGACTGGCCCGAATCTCAAGTCACAAATGACTGAATGTTAAAGTCGCAGATCTGCTACCCTAGGACACCAAAAGAGCCCCTGGCAGTGTTCATGACACCAGGAGTGGCTAAATTCGGCTTTGAGCTCGTGTAATTCAGTTAGCGATGTGATTTCACCCTTTTCCTCCTGATCTGCTGTGCAGTGGTGCTGCTGGGGCAGAGAGGGTAGGTGGGGGTTGTACTCTAGTGGTGTGTGATGAGAGCCCCTTCTGTATGGGGAAGTGCTTCAGGAAATGATTCTTTAGGATAAAAACTGGCTTGTGTTGCTGAACTGCCTCTAAAGAAAAGCTGCTGAAAAAACTTTCATCTAATTTGTAGTGCAGCACTCATTTTTAATTACTGAAGGATTATCCCACTGAAAGAAGTTGGTATAAAATAGACAATTCTCATTTCAAAACATTCTTCTTTCCTGTTCTGTATATGGGCTCACATAATGCAAAACATAATTTTTTTCTTAATATCATAAGCCCCCAAATCAACGGATAATGTTGGTATCTTTCCATCTCTTTATAAAGATTACATTTTTGTTCCTGGTATCTCCACTATACATCTCACACAAAATACAAAAAACAAAGGTTTGTTAAGGTTGCTGGGCTTTTTTCATCATTTTGTACATGGAGTGGCCTAGGTGTTTGAGATGGCATGGTGACAATTTCCAGTTTGTCTTCTGTTTAAGATGCTGGTCGTTGTAAAATGTGGGTGGGCTGCAGTGTAACACTAGCTTCAGGGATTAGTCACTGAAATACAGAAGAAACTGAACTGGCTGGAGTTTAGCTCTCATGCTTGACCAATCTTTCCTACTGGCAGCTCGAAAACGTGTTTCTTTGTTTCTCCTGGAATCAGACCTGGAGGCTCATGGGTTGATTAGCTTCGTCTACAATGCACGCTTTATACACCCACTCAGGTCAGGGCGGAGTGCATAAGATAGAAATGGCTAAATCCATCCTTAAATAAATTAGGTTCAATAAGATTTAGCCTGGCAGGGTTTTTATTTAGTCAAATCTGGAATGGCTTGTGCTGCCATATAGGGTCAAACGTCTTTTTTCCTGTGTGCAGAATTTCCCTGGGTGCGGAAGTCATTGATCACGAGTCCTTCCACAGCTGGGAGAATAGGCTGGCAAGAGAAAGAATGCAAACACTTGTGTTGTCTAGGAATAATATTCCCTCAGAATAAAAATTTGCACGATTTCCCTTGGTGCTTAATCTCTCATAAAATATTTACTCTTAGAAATAAATCTATACATTCTTGGCCTCTGCTTGGATTAAATGTAATTTGACAGGGGGCTGATAAGGGATGAAGCAGTGTTTGCACAAGAGGGTATTTAGCCCTCTCCGTACAAGCCCACCTGCCCCCATCCTGTTAGCGTCTTTCCCCTGAGACTGAGCTTAACGGTCTTCTAACGATCCGTCACTCTGGCCGGTGGGTGATGCTGCAGGAGAGAGAGACTTCAAAAGACGGGGAGAAGTATCTTTTATCAGCCTGTAATAGCTGTGGCTGGGGAATGCTTTGGAGGCTCGATAAGTAAAGTGAAACTGAATAATGCACCGCAGCTTTGAATAACTGTCTTTTTTAGCTGGGGGGGAAGATGGTTTTTCTCAGATGCACAACCTTCATATTTAACATGAAATTAACAAGCAAGCTCTCCTTCCCTGCCTCGCGCCCCGGAGCCATTTCTGAAGCGGCTGGTATTCCTTTATGTGGTGCTTTGCAAACGTATTAAGAGCCTTCCTGTTGTGTCCCATTTTGTTACGAAAGTTACGAAATGTTGCATCGACATTCCCTTAAAGTTCCGATTTTATACAAAACCTGAATGCTCCAACTGAAGGGTTCTACAGGTAAGATACGTTGCAGCGAAAGCCAACAAAAACTAAGAAGAAAAAAATTAAATACGTTGATTGCATACACCCCTATGAACTCAGTTTTTGATGTAAGCACTTTTGGCAAAAATTACAACTTCTTTCTGGGTCAGTCTCTTCCAACTTTGCGCACTGTCATAGTGTGATTTTTGCCTGGGTTTTTAGCACATTTGATGAAACTCCCAGATTGTTACGGGGTTTCAGTTTCAAGCTTTTCCACAGATTCTCAAAGAGGATTCATATCCGGACTTTGACAGGGACACTCAATGACATTCTCTTTCCTACTCCTAAGCCCCCCCAGTGTATGTTTGGCCTTGTGCTTTGGGTCATCGTCCCGCTGAAAGGTGAATTTTCACCCTAGTCTGAATTCATCAGCAGGACTGAAACAGGTTTTCTTCTGGTATTAACCTATACCTTTGCCATCTAGTTTTCCTTAAATCCTGCTGGATTTCCCCGTCTCTGCTGAGAAAAAGCCTCCCCATAGCGTGGTGCTGCCTGCACCATGCTTGACTGTAAGGATGGGGTTTCCTGGGTGATGTGCTGGTATTTGAGATGGATATTCCACTCTGCCATACGTGGCAGCTCTAAGGAGTGACCAGGATCTTGTGCATTTCAGTGACTTTATCCCTGACCTACTTTGAAAGCTGCTTTAACAGTCTTTCACGGTGACAGGTGTTTTCATTGCACACAGAGGCCACTCAGCACATCTGTGCCTCATTAATGTCATTTTGTGCACCTAAAGTAATTTCTGCCGCCTCAAAGTGTTTTAGTACTTATGCAATCGTGGCTTTTTCATCGTTCTGTCGTTATTGTTTGTCCTTCTTTCTTGTTGCTTTTTTTTTGCTTTGAATGTGCCGAGTTGTGTATATAACATATCGCTGCTTCAAAGTGTCATGAATGCAAGCTTTAAAGCAACAAAATGCAAAAACTGAGCAAAGGCCTGAATACTTTTGCAAGGCGCTGTACTGTATACAGGTATTCAGATTTCAAAACCAGTTCCAGTAACAGGTTTTTTTTTCCACCCTGCATGAGACCACATCTCACTCGGCGCCCCTGTAGTTCCTGAGTGCATGGTGCTTGTTCACAGGCGTCTCATTAGCCTTCTTCACTCCACCTACTGTGCTGAAACCTTTTTAATAGGTTGTTTAATGACAGGATGGTGCTGCCACTTTTTTCTTCTTTAGAGCAATGTAATTGTACTAGACTCTGTGTTGGGCTTTGTTGCCCCTGGTCCTCGAGAGCCACAATCTGGCCAGTTTTATGTGTCACCCACAAATCGCTAGATGTGAAACAGTTTTGTTTTGAGCGCCGAAGCGGTTGATTTGTTCAACTGACATCATCTGAAATGAACCCAGTGTTCCTGCTCTCAGGCACCACTGCTGCCTGTTTCTGAGTTCATTTAAATTAACTTGGGAACAGGCAGACCAATTCACTTACTAAATTGTTTAAAACACACTTGTGTTCCAGGTCTTTACAGATCTCTGGTCTGAGGGTGACTTGTCATGCTTGTGGCTCTACAGGACCAGTTGGTAGACCCTGTTATATGTTAATGGACCAAAAAAGCTGTTCTTGGGGATCAACTCTTCTCTAACCGAGCTACAGCCTGACAGTTTCTGTTAGGGGCACATCTGTCCTCTCCTTCTTCAGATCCAAGCTAACAGAGAATCGAAACTAACAGAGCACGACCTAAAAAACATGTGGAGGTGGGACTCATCACACATGGACTATCAAAAATGTGAGGCTTCTTGGCGCGAATAGGCTGACTGTTTTATTTCTGCTCTGCAGGAGTCTTTCTTCCACTGGACCTTCGGTGTGACAGAGCCAGACTGCTATGGGGCAATCGATGTTGACAGTGGGAAGTCCATCCTGTTCGTCCCCAAACTGCCTGAAAGTTACGCCACCTGGATGGGAAAGTATGTCCCCGCTTCTCAGAAGTTTGCTCTTCAGTCGGATGATTTCAGAGAATCCAATACGAAATATGATTAAGGAACTTGAAGAGAGCTCAGATTTCTGGATCTTTTTCTAATTGAAATCTTTCCGCTGATGTGGCACTGTTATTTCATGAGACTGTGTGGGCATTGTATAATTGCACAAGATACATACCTTATTTTTAGATAGAAGTAGAATTCCATTAAAAAAATGTGGTCTTAATTTTATTATGGAGACCTATAGAATCGTATTTGCAAGATTAATTAGCTTTTGAAATGAGCAGAACGGCTCTTTCAAACAATATTTCCCAACAGGTGTGCTGTGCTACAGTGGTGTGCCTTTAAACCTTAATGGTTGTGCTGCAGTACTTGGGAAAAGTCATGTAGGAGAAACAAAAATTGATATCTTAAGGATTATTTACTTATTCGTGTTGTGGTACAGCTACCATTTTGCACGTCTGGTCTATACAGAGGCCACACTCTTAAGATTGTACTTGTGGGACCTGTTTTAAGATTTAAGACTTAAGATTTTTATGCCTGACAGACATTAAAAGACAAAAATGTATGATAGGGGCTGAGCTGTTTTCATTTGATCTGTTTCTGCAAGAATAAGGCGACTACGCACTTTGATGCAAACTCAGATTAAACATTGAAATAAGTTTTTTTAGTAATATTAATCATTTATTTGGGACAGTGATGTGTGCGTGTAAGGGAAGTTAAAGTCTGCAGTGGTTTGGAAAAGGATGAGAAACACTGACATGTTGTCCAATATTCCAGTCCCTCTCAGGACTTAATTACTAAATTTAGAGATGCCAATTTAGTGGATAAACAGTCAATCAGCTGTGATTTCCAGGAGCTGTGTTTTCCGGGACTCTGTTAGGTGTTCCTCTACCTTTTTCCTCTAAAATTTGCCAGTACTTTGCACCGCCCATTTTTCTCTCAGTTCTGAAAGATTCCCAGTCCCTGCTGATCTGATATGGTGAGCACCACGCTTGACTGCTGGGATGGTGCTGAGTAGGTGATGTGTTGTGTTGGGTTTGCGCCAAACACAAAGGTCTGCATTTAGACAAAGTTCAATTTCTGTCTCCTGCAGGGCAGGACACATTTTTTGTGTCCTGCCACATGTCTGCATTATATGTCAATGAAGATTTAAGATGAGTTTTTTCATGCCACTTTCCCATACAGGCCAGAAGTGTGCAGGGACACATATTATATTGTCAGTGAGTGAACAGAGACTCCCATTTCAAACATACAATTTTGCAGATCTTTCAGAGTCACTTCTGCCTCACAGTGGCGTCCATGACAAGTCTCCTGCTTACCTGGCTTCTCTGTTTGAGATGGTGGCTCATTATATGTTGTAAATGGGTAGTATGGTGCACAGTCTACTTCCTAATGTTGGACGTCGCTGTACTAATTGGGAAAAGTAACCTCCTTCTGACCTTTGCCTCTTAAGCACTTCTTCCTTGATTTCCTTTGAAAGCTTCTTGGGTTTCATGATTCAAATGACACGCTTTTGCTTCAACTGTCTAAACAGAGAGGCAGGCAAGAGGTAATTAAATAAGGCGTGATTAATTAATTTCTGTTTTAATTTGAAAGGTGCATTGTTGACATCGCTCCAAGCCTATTCCTCGCTCTTACTTGTAATTAATTAACATGACGCCTGCCATTTTCCTTTCCATGACAGCAGAGCATGCAGTCTTACCTGTTGAGGTTTGGATACATTATGCAGATTTATTTAATTGTCCCAGAAGAAGAGTAGTTTCAAAGGTTCCATGCTGAAAGTATCTTCTGTACAGCAGAACACAAGCTGTCTGGTGAACAGAGCTTTTGACAGTGTTTTTGTGTTTTAATAAGCGACGAAGACAGTTGTTTATCTTGTTACTGGCTGTAGAAGCTTTGTGACAATTGTTGTAGATGTCAGCTGAGAGACATCTACATACATACATGTCAGGAAGAACGTGTGGGAGGAACTGTGAAAAAATACCCCAAAAGTCTAGGAGACCTTGCCTACTGCACTTTGTGCATTTTTAAAAGTAGTTTATAAAATAGTTTAACTGTTGTGGCTTTTTTAAACTCACATTTGAGTAAACTCCCAACTAAACTTTGAGTGGCACAGTTCATACTGTTAAGTTAAAGTTATGTACCTACTATAATGGCAGCAATAATGATAGAGTCTTTCACAAGTAGAGTGACAAAATGTTCTAGGTTTCAAGTGATGTTTAAACATTCAAAAGTGTAGGAAAGTTTGCAAAGACTGAAAGAAACATAAGGGATATTCACCTAGCAGATATAATTTCTTTAAAGCCTATATAAAAAGGATTATTTACATACCTAAACTTAGTTTCATGCATATTTACTTGACTAAAAAAAGAAAAATATATTCCCTACAGCTTATCTCTACCTATAAAGTCTCCAGATACAGTCCCTCCTCTAAAAATATTTTCTGACAGGCTGTTAATCCGCCCACACAGCTGCTCAACAAAGCAGATCCAGCAGCAGTCTTCCAGCACATCTTTGTTATTCCTGAACTATGTACAGTATATATATAAATATTATTTGTCTTGTTTTCTGTTAGCAATCATGTACATTTGTGAGGCGATGCTTTGCAAGGGGAGAAGAGGTGGCTGTCTTGCAGCTGCTTGGAGCTGAGGAGGATAATGATTTTGAGAGCAGGAACTTTTTTTCAAAAGGAATCTTATTTCCTGCATCAGGACGGCACTTTTAATTGACACCTCTGCGGGCCTGGATTAAGCTCACAAAAGCGATGTGGCACACGCAGTACCGATTAAAATAATGCGAACACCCACACAGCCGGGATCTGTTTAACTGATGTGCAGCAGCTTCAGTAAATAAAGGCTGTTCTCAAGCTCTTATCTTAGACCTCAACACAACAAACTTTAAACTGGATTAATTAATGTTAAGTGAGGGGTGAAATTTATCCCTTAGAATAGAGGGTACCAAAATGATTCAGCAAATAATTAAGTCTTCCAATTCATCTCCTACGATAGATGGCTCTGGTTGGAAGCAGCACTGTTGCTGAAACATTTAACATTTGTTAAATAAAATCTGTTTATGAGTACAGAGTGCATCCAGCTGACTACTCTCTTTTTATAGCTGTTTTTCTGGGCCGACCCTCTGTGATTTTTGGGGTGCGTGTTCTTTTTTTCTTCTTCTGGAAGTAGAGTCCCAATGTCTTTACCTGGGCAAGACATGCTGTTAAGTCTCATCCCTGCCAAAGGGACTGTGATATCTCTGAGCTCTGCCCAGTGCTGGGAGGACTTTAACAGCAGTCTGGTCTCCTTAAGGCCCCCAAGGAGTTGGCTGACTGGTGAGAGTTTTGTGGGTCTTCATTCTGATCACTTAGAAGGGTCTTCAACGTCTGCTAATTAAGGCTTGTTTAATTCTGCTCGTTAACAGGATCCATACCCGGGAGCACTTCAAAGACAAGTATGGACTGCACGAGGTTCACTACACCAGCGATGTGAGTCAGCCCCTTCGAGTTTCCCTTCTTTACACCATTTTATTTTTAATTTCCTAAAGACATATCAGAGAGGAGCTCTCATTAAACAGTGGGGTGACAGGCTCTCACGCTTCACTTGGCTTGGATGCATAACTGTAATTTCCGATTCTGCATGCCGAGCGGAACCAATGAGCTCATTGACGTGGAAAGATCACACGGTGTTTCTGTTGTCCCTGGGTGACACTGTCACCTCCAGTATGCACTGCCTCCTTAGTAAAATAATTTGTAATTGAATATTGTTGCTGGCAGCTTGTCAGCAAGGAGGGAGAAGAAATAAACAAAACAAAGCGAGGCTGTTAATTAAAGGCACACTGAAAGCAATTGGAAATATTTGAATAAACAAACTCGGATCTGGAAGCAAAATGCTTGGGGATCGGGGCTTTTGTGCCCATAGGAGATGGTGTCTGTCTTCCAGATGGCAGGTTAAAGTTGTACAGATATTCTGGGAACACTGCTAAGACACTGGCATCTCTTTTCCTAAGGGCAGCAGAGCTACCGATCCAGGATCCAGGATTCTCCAGCTAACTCCACTATATTAACGCACCTGTCAAGATCCAATCCAAAAGTATTGGGCCAGCAAAGACGAAGCCGTTATTTTTGCTTTGCAATCAAGCAATTTATATTTATGATCATGAGATAACATGAATGATTCGTACAAGGATATACATTAAAAACTAAAATATACTTCATGATACTTTATGGCACTCATTACAAATTTCAGAGTGGAAATGTTTAGTTTGAAACATGTATTAGATCACTCTCATGATCAACCAATAGGAACTGCTTGACAGTAAAGCAAAGTAACAGTTTTTCCATTCCCAGTATTTTTGCAGGACACTGTAAATCTCTTTCGCTCTTCCCTGTTTTCAGCTGTTATGCTGCCTGGGGGGGACAGTTGTGTTTCTACTGGAGCAGAGGAGGCTGTGGTCTAGTCAGTGGTTTGTTTGTTTTGCCTTCCACTTCCGGATTTGTGACCTGCAGCAGAATTTATAGCATAATGTTAAGCATACATGCTCCTAAAACCCTGAAGAGGGCAAAACATGGTGGCCGCCGATATGAGTTATTGAGTTGGTTTTTGTAATATGTAATTTTTTATGTCTGTCTGTGTTGGTAACACTCAGGCACTATTATAATACAGTGGAATGTTCCTTTCAGTAGTGTATGGTGTTGCTCTAAGGTTTTCCTGTTGAAATACTTTACCCTTAATGTGTGACAGTCCCTTGGTTACGTGTAAGGTACAATGAATGAAACACAGATACCAAATAACCCATATAATCTATGCATAGAAGGTGAGGATGCGATGAATCGCAATAAGGCAAGAGGAGGTAATTTTGTCCATTTTAACCCATTTGGTAGTTAGTAGTTCATGGATCCAAGGATCTCATGCAGCTGTTTCTTGAAAGCAGCCAAGTTAACGACATTGACAGCTTTTCTTGGTTGCTTATTCCATACTCCCAGAACACTTTGTGTAAAGCAGTGTCTCCTGTTCTGGATTTCAATTGCTAGGACGCAACAGGAAATCTCCGGTTCACAATTCTCTGATTACTTTGTGCAGCTCGTTGTTTGACTATTAATTAAAGGACCCAAGTATTTAAAATATGACTGAAAGATAGATTTTAAACCAGTCTTAGTATGTCCATCCCTAGTAAACGTTGGGAATATTCCTCTAAAGCCTGTATGTGATGTTGTCATTTACTGTGAGGTTTGAAAATAGTGAGGTTGTTTGAAATTTGGAACATTAAGGGTGTGAGTTGAACTACAGGTCACATCAGGCCTATGCAATGTGCCAGCATGGGGTTGATTCACGTTTTAGTATCTCTAGCTAATCTTCCTTGTATTATTACAAGGATCACATTTCATACTGACATAAAATATTAATGAGTCTGCCTGGAAGGCAGAAAGGTAAAATTTAAACTGAAGGCAGATGACAGAATTTGGGCTTTTATGAATACTTACCACAAGAATTTGAAAAATTTTTAAACCACCTGCTAATTTCTAGGGATCTCTTGGTTTAAATCTTAGTTTCTTTGTAGTCATTTGTAATCGGTCAGATTTATACAGCTGGAATTAACATGCAATCATGTACAGTTTGTCTTTTTGATCAGAGAGTGTGAACTGGTATGCTGCCCTGTATTACTCCTTATTCCTTAAAAAAGACATTGGCAGTCTGAGGTCAGGTATTGTGGGGGTCAATTATAATTGTGCATGCAATGAGGAAACACATTTTGTCAATGAGGATGGAAATAATTCTAGATGCTCCCTGCTGTGCTGAGATTTATTAATGCAAATAGTACTAAAATTGTCAGCCTTATCATTATTCAAACTAATCCACACTCAGGTTTAGGATGCATTGATATTCAATAAAGATAAACAGTTAATACACTCATACTCCCATGATAAAAGGCCAAATAAAGAAAAATCAATAAGATTAATAAAGAGATGTTGTATAGCAATACTTAAATCGACTTCATTTTATGTTGTGAAAGCAGACCTGACACTTATCTCTCTTAGAGATTTTAGATGGTATCTGCAGTTAGGATATCTTCGTTGTTATATAAAAGCTGCATCAGGGACCTGTCATGTTAAAATTTGACCTGCACAGAGTGATGCTGAGGTTAATCTCCTGGGACCTGAGGATGTTGGCTCACCTGTCTGGTTAGCTGGAAAATGCTGTGAAGAGTTAGTGGTTTAGAATGTAACAAGTATGGCAGACTATTAAATCTACAGAAACACTCCACTGACTCCTTGCTGGAGTTTTTAGGACCCTGTTAGCATGGAGAACTGTGGAGTAACCAAATAATATGCCAACATAGTGGAGACTTTTAAATAGTTGTGGAAGCCTTGCGTTTTGAGATTTATGTGTTGCACCTTGTAAGAATTATACATTCAGGCATATACATTCTGTTTGGACAGTTTTTCTGCTGTATTTTTTTTTGCCAGACTGCAATCCCATGATCACCTAATATAGGTAAAGCAGACTAGCTGCTGTTTGGTATGCACTGAAGCAGTTTACGTCTTGCATAGCTGTTAACCTACATTGCACAGTACTACAAAGCAGTAGTAACAGTGTAACCTGACACTCATTTTACTCTAAGGTACGCAAAAAAGTTCATTTTAGGTAGGCTATTTCAAACTTCCAGGCTGTTCCATGCTGTGTCTGTTCCTCTGCAGCACAGGATTGGCTGTTACAGAACACTCCAGCCTAGAGACTGCGGGCAGCTTTTCAGTGGAACAATTCTGGGTACTTTGGGGTCTAGGAACTTATCCTGAAATCCTGTGGAGGGCACAAGGGGAAGGGAAGGTCACTCTTAATTGTGACTTTGTGTTCAGCACACTGTAGGACAGACGAGCAAGTCAAGTGAGCTCTGCCGGGGTTTTTTCATCCCAGGAGCATCTCGGCCCTTGTAGTTACTAAGCCCGATCTCTGGCTAGACAGGTTCTCTGCGTCAGATTGAAATCTCTCTCCCTGACAGGTTTTGATCTTGCCAGGTAAGCATCTCGTAACAAGGGTGCTTGACAACTCGCAGATCAGAATTCAGATGTGGCTGCGGAGCTGAGCAAAAAACTTGGCCTGTCTCTTCAGGTGGCGTTTCGAAGGAGGGAGGGTAGCTGAGCTGGCTGTATGATCAAGCAACACCTTGAGGGTGCTTGTGGCTCCTAAGGGGCTGTAGGGAAGGAAGGTCAAACATGAGCTTCTGAAAACAAAGACGCTTTCCATCTTTTTTTTGCACTGGGTTTGATTATGACATTCTGTTGTCTGTTATACATATGTTATAGGTATCACTCATGGACATCTTGTAAGTTTTTTCTCTGTGCAGTTTTTAATTAATTTAGTTCTTTGTGTTCGGACCTTTCAGACCAGGTTGTTTTCTTTATCTTTCGTCATCTATCAAAGTCTTCCAGGAAAGGAGAAAGGGAATTTTTGCAAACAATTATCTTTACGTGGAAAACAAAAATCAATATACCTTGAAGTGTCAAGTGTGACTAAAGCAAATAAATGTTCGGATTCTGCCTAGTTCATCATGTGAAAGACTGGGCTCATGTCAGACTCTGTATTCATAAATTATGAATGACAAGATTGTTTATTGGGAAGGTGAACAGCCCTGTTCTCATTCATCAATCTCCATTGACTTTTTGCTGTAATATAATTGTGAATGGTGCCTAATGCATTTAGCAGTCTATGTGCTTATTGATGTATTCCTCTTAAAACAGATTTCCAAATCAATGGGCAATATATTATGATACATTATAGTACGAGAGAATTTAAAGATGAAAGTGAAATGAAAAAAGTGTCAGGTTCCCCTTTATCTACAGTCTAAGTTTGTCACAGTCAGTCAAATATATTTTGTCTAGTATATTATAAATAAGGCAGCCAAAGAGATTTCTCACATCCACTAAACAGTGTTCATTTTTACTTTGGAAGAATCTGTATTTTCCTTAAGCAGCAAAGGACAAAATTATCAAGTTAATGCTATGAAAATGTCAAAGCTTATCTGAATTTGAAGGCAAGGCTTTTAAAGAGATTAATTTATTATGTTTTCCAGTTAAAAGCATTTTCTCATTTTCTTGTGCTCCTTGATGCAAAGAGAGGAAAAAACCCTTTGCTGACATGTTCAAACTTTGTTTTCAGTCCAAGTTTGATCAAAATTGTAATATTTTTGTACAATACCGTTGCTGGCATTTGATGAAAACATGTTTTATAGATTAACTTGTATTTTTATTTGGTTTTTAATTATTGTAAACACAGTTTAATCTTGGCTTTTGAAAAATGCAGTGCTGTGGTTTTCGGAGGGTTGTGTAAGTGTGTGTGCCTCATGAACTTCAAATATGTATCACTGCCAGCAGGCATCAGAGAACACTTGTAGCCACCTCTGCAGTGGTCTCAGTAGGTAACACAGGCCAGGGCAGGAATATCTTAGTGTGATTCCACCATCAGTAGATTGCCTGGGCTCTGTGATCATGGGTTTGAGCCTGGGTCATGTCACTAGTGGGCTGTGCCCAAGGGTGATGTAATTGGTTAAGAAAGGTGACAAGTGAGAGGAGACCTTTCAGCCCATCTAACCTGCTTGGCCGTTGATCCAAGGATCTCATCCAGCTGTTTCTTGAAAGAAACCAGGGTATCAGCTTCAACAACATGGCTGGGTGGCTTGTTCCACCCTCCTACCACACTTTGTGTAGAGAAGTGCCTCCCGGGCTCTAATCTATTCACTTCCACACTCTCAGCGACACAGCCTCCTCGGTGTGCCTCTGCCTCTGTTGTCTCTGAGTCTCTGGTAGTGACATGTTCAGAGGCGAGGGGCTCGAAAGTGGGCGGGTTGGAGGAGAGTCTGCCCACACTTCTGATTCTTTCCTGTGTGTGACCGCAGGGTTCATTGCTGTGAACCGACACAAGAAAAACACACAACTCACTTTTCTGACTAGAGTGGGTTTAACACATAACGGGCTATTCTGAATTACACAGAGATCCTGGAGGAAGTGCATTTGAGTATAGTCCTCGAGGAAAACGTCTGAAGCTGCCCGTCAGCTCCAAAACTGCATTTCAGAAATCAATATTTCACAGACTTAATATATATATAATGCATGACAAATGAAAAGTCGTTAACATTTTTACATTGAATAGCCCTTTAACCTTTAAGGGACATTAACCTGTCAATAAAAGCACAGTAACCTTCAAGCTAATTGCTTTATGTTCCCGGTTCTGATTTATCTTCTGAAAAAAAAAGAAATGCCCGTGTTATATTTCTCTTAAATTCTCTGTTCTTCAGTTGTTTTTGAGAATGTATGTTGAGAGACATTTGGTTCTCTTTTAGACCGTATTATGTGGAGTTTAGACGGTAATCTGTTCGGGAATCTTTGAACCTCCAGGTACAGATACTGGAAAGCAGATTCAGGGCTGTTGAAAGTATTAGACAGCAGTGAGAATGGACAAGAGAGGATAAAATCAGCTGGCTTTTACCTTCTCATTTCATTGGAATGCATTTGAGGTGGTGCCAGCTAAAGCAGTTCCTGATTGAAAGAATTTTAATTTTTACAGATCCAGAGTCTGGGCAGTCAAAAAATTATGCAGCCTGCAAGCACCGGGGAAAGCAGTACAGCAGCACAGTGTCCTTCATAGCAGAATCAAAACCTTATCCGTCAGGGTAGTACCCTTGCTGTTAAAGAATTAATTTGAAAATGTAATTCCCATACAAAACAAGGTGAAAAGAAAACCAAACAAACTCTGGAGGGGTAATCTGAAATCAGCAGTACCAAGCTGGGAAAGTTAAGACGCAGACAGGAGGCAGCAATCCTCTCTGTCAACAGACTCCGGCTCTTGTTAGGAACGGTGCCTTTGCACATACTAATGAGCAGCTGATGCTTGGGTGGCACTGGCTTGGAAGTCAGCGCCTTGCCTCGTTTAATATTCAGGGGCTAGTTCCTCTTCGCATCTGGTGTCGCTTTTGTAAGACAGTCCAGGGGATTAAACAAAGTCTGAGCGAAGGGAGATGATTGTCATTAGTTGAAATTCATCTAGCCGGTGGCTCGTGGCGATCTGTTTATGGGACTCTGGTATTGTGGTGGGGTGGGGGGGGGCGATAAACACGGGATGATAACCGTGAGCGCGACTCCAGTACGCCCCATTGAATGTGGATCCTCCGTCCAATCCACAGAGCGCATCGAGGAGTCCCAGCACTCGGAGCTTATAATTAGCAGCCTGAGTGTGGGGATGTTCATATGCAGCAATCTGCCACAATCGCCTGTGGAAAGACACAGCTACCCTGATCAGTAATTAACAAGCCACCCAGCTGCCCACAGCGAGCTTGTGGAAAATGAGCAAATCTGGACTGCTTAGTCTTTTTATTGCAGTGCTCCTCTAATGACAGAGGCACACTGATGGCTAGCGTCCGAGTATGCCATCCACCTGTTCCATACTCCCCCAACCCTTTGGGTAAACCCTTTGCCTGTTCTCGGTTTTAAATGCGCTTGCACCTAGTTTCCACTTGCTTCTTCAAAGCTCTGCTCTTACATCAGCAGGCTTTTCGTGTTTTTCTCACTTTCTTGTGTGGATCAGTGAATGCTGTGCTCTTCTCTCATTTTATATTCTCCCGTGTCCTTGGAGTCTGAAGTTTTTAGGTGCGGCACCAAAAATTTGCCGTTTTCCCAGTCTCTGTGCGAGCCAGACTTTAAGCCAGTTTTTAGTAATAAGCTGTGGCTTTCACCTATAAGCAGTCGATTGTGCTGTCAGAGGTAGAACATTTGGTATTTTTTAGAAGATATGTATGTGAAAGGAAAGAAAATCCGTACTGTACAAGAATACTGTAAACATTGAAATTCTTGCTCTTTCTAACAGGAGAGTTTGTGCACCCTCTAA
Organism: Lepisosteus oculatus; assembly: GCF_040954835.1. Taxonomy (NCBI): domain Eukaryota; kingdom Metazoa; phylum Chordata; class Actinopteri; order Semionotiformes; family Lepisosteidae; genus Lepisosteus; species Lepisosteus oculatus. The sequence goes on from NC_090715.1 coordinate 15,538,168, forward strand.
AACCCATCATTGCTTACTTAAGGTTCCACCTAGATGCCCTTACATCTGAGCAGTGAGCCTCTTCTCATAACCTTCTCCAACAGGAACTTAATCATCAGATGTTGTTTATTTTTTTCCATAACAAGCAAAAATCTCTCTTCCACAGTAGTGTTATATGACAGCTGTGGAGTCACATTTCGGTATGATTGCGATACGCATCGCTCATTTTTTTCATTTCCATCAACAGAGAAAGCTCAAAATAATCCTAATACATTTGGGGTTTGGATTAGTCTGTAGCACGTTTATTAATATCTCTTTGCTACTGCTTACTGCACTCTTTTAGTTTCTTTGTCAAATTCTTAAAGTGTTATTAAGCAAAAATAATTTGGATCATATCTTTTTTTTTACATTAGTCCTCGCAAAAAGATGGTGAACATTATTGGTTGACACCATTTTAGCAAAGTGAGTTTTAACAGCTCAAGATCTGTTTTGAGTTCCCTTTCAGAGGAAATGTTATTTTCACTTCTTATTGCAATTTGATGTACATCATGGACTGCTGGGTAGCAAAACTTGTCTTCTGAAATGTTGCTGTCTTTGTTCATCTTGAGACATCCACTGAGAGGTTAGCTAGGACTCTGGACCTCATTATCTATGCTAGTCAGAAACAACTAGCAGGGATTGAGAAATACTCTGCTTTGTAATTGTTCCAGTTGCTATAGTGCAATAATGCTGTAACATTATATTACAGATTAAAGTAAGGAGATACTACAGATATTTATGGTTATGAAGGTGGTAATAAATGCATGATCAGCTATGTTTTTTCTTGTGGGCTTGATTACCTACAGATTTTGTGCTTAGTGTCCTGATAACATATCTGCAGTATATAAATATAGGCTTCTAGAAATCTGGCGGAATATGTGAAGTGTGTCTATGTACCGAAGCCATGATACATATCATTATACTCAAAACAAGGCTGGATCTGGAAGCAGTCAAATACTCTGGAAAATTACAGTTGTCAAAAATTGTTCAGCTGTAAAATCTTTTTCCTGCTTTAAATATAGCTTCATAGGCACTCAAAATGTTAAGAAAATATTTTTATGCTTCACAATGGGGAAGGAAGACTGTTTCCATACAGCCAAATACAGCTGGGGAATTAGATTATCCTCCTCCCTTCTGCTGTAGTTTGCTACTGTTTGGGTTGCACATCTGAAAGGCCGTTGCTATGAATGTCATAATCATTCCTTCAGTTTATCTAGCGCTTGTCATCATAAAGGATCTGGAAGCGCTTTACTGATCAGCGGAGGGGGACTGTGTCACCGGCTCCACTACGCATCAGAACAGGTGTAGAGAACTGAGAGATTGCTTCAAATATTGAATTAGGGGAGAACTTTAAGGAGTTTAACAGATTGCACAAGTTCAGAACACAAATGATCTGGTGCACTAGTGTTAACACCTTTACTCATGGCTGCAGTGCCATGTGATCACTAGACTTTTAGTGTCTCATGTGTTGGATGACACTTCCCTCAACATGCTGTAATAATATTTATTATAATTGCTTACACTTATATAGCGCTTTTTCTGGACACTCCACTCAAAGCGCTTTACAGGTAATGGGGACTCCCCTCCACCACCACCCCCACTAGTGTGCAGCATCCACCTGGATGATGTGGCGGCAGCCATTGTGCTCCAGAACACTCACCAGACTTCAGCTCTCAGTGGGGAGGAGAGCAGAGTAACTGCAGTACTACTGTAGTAGCCCTGTTCATCATGCAGGGGCCCTGGGCTGAAAGCTCTGGTCCCGAGGGAATAGTGCCACCTGCTGGCCCAGCACCTTGCCTCCCCTCCATGTGGCCAGGCCCAGCCTCACTTCTCGTTCTGGCACCTGGCAAGACCAGGCTGAAGAGGGGCGTGAAAATCTGTTTGTTAATGTTTCATGTTAAAAAAACAAACAAAACAAAACTCATTTTAATTCATGCACATCTGTTGGAATTGCTAACTAAATAAGTCAACAACATTTTTGCGCTTTGTCAGATCTATACCTTTTTAATATTAATATTAAATAATATTATTTAATAATGCTTAATAATTAATCCTATGAAATATTTAAATCTTGACGGAGTGCAGATTTATTCTTACATGTTCTAGCGCTGTTGCCACAGAGACCGAGAGTAATGCTTCCTGCATGTACAGCGCCAAGCTTGCTGACATTTAACACCAGTTATTAATTAGGAACACTGACATGCCTGAGAAATAACCATCTAAACCACAGGCTTAATCACAGCGTGCAGACAGCAGCTGAATGAGGGCTGAATTAGACCACGATGCGTTGTTTCATAGCAGTATAGTCCAATATGTATATTTGACACTCTTGATGAGCAGTACACCTGGTAACAGGTGAAAATGCAAAGAATGCCATGATACTGCATTGCCACATGATGCATGTTGTGAAGTACTGGTGTACGGGGGTATCGTTACATTTCTACAGCATGGCGAGTTTTTCTGTGTGTCGACGATGCAGTGACAGAGATGACATCAACATTCTTTTTCCTCTCTTCCAGCTCTGTGATATTTCTTTTTATGGATTTGTTTCTAATGACCTGCTACAACCCATCTAACAGGGATACAAATCCTCGCTGCTGTTTAATGACCTCCAAGGCCCCAACTCTCACTGCCTCTCATTCTTTCCCTGACTTTAATGGAAACTTTGGCAGCTTCGTTTTTTTTTGGTGGATTGCCTCAGCTCAGCTATCAGTGATCTCATCTGCAGTGCTTTATGCTCAACCTTTGCCTTCTGCAATAAATTTTGTGACTGAGGCCTCAGATTGTCTTTCAGCTGCTTGCTAGACAAATAGGCAGAACCCAGCATGTGGCAAGCTAGCTATTCTGCTGAAAAACACCCCTGCACCTTCTGGCATTTCCTTTTTTATTTCTTATCTGCATTTATGCAATAGCCATTAACCAGCTCCCCGAGTAGGATAGTTTATTTTAGTCTTTAGTACAAAACTTGGCACATCCTTATGATATGTGACACCACTGGGGAAAGCCTGTCTTTAGGGTGTCTTTTAAAGGTGGGGTGCATTCAGTGCATTGCACAGACACCACTCAAAGTGGAAAAATTACTTGGAATTCTCTGACGCTTCATAAATATAACTAAAATACCATTAAAGCAAGCAAGCTCAAACCAAAAGGAATGGACTAGCTCTTTCTTTATAGCTCTGGTTCCTGTTATGCCTATAACTTCCAAGATTTATAGGTCTAATTCTAGTGCTAACAGGATAAATGTACGTGAAAATTGAATTCTTGGCTGACTGCCATTTTTTCTTTCACTATCAGTGTGTTGCCCATAGCCGTAACCCTCCTGTTTGGCCACTGAGTTACAATCTTGGTGGGTATACTATGGATAGTGGACACACACGCTCACACTCACACCAGGGCTAATATTCCCAGATGCCTGCTAACCTCCTGGTATGTGTTTGGGAGGAAACTGGAGCACCTGAAAGAAGCCCATGTGTGCTTGGCAAAATGCTGCCTCTAATGCGAACAGGTCCTTTCCAAAAATCGCTGGGACAGTTTTCTTCAAACTTAACAGGCTGGGACTTGCTTGGGAGCCTTCACAAGTAGATGCAGTTTTCTAGTTGCCAAAGAGCATCATACTCACGCAGAACTGAGTATTCACACTTGCTCAGGATCTGGCAGGTGCTTTCTGTCTGTAAGAAATGGACGGAAACTGATTAAATGAGCTGGCAACACGGGTAGACAAGTATTGCCAGCAGACCTGTAATCATCCGGAGTGAGGATTCTTCTGAAAACACAAGGTACAGATACAGATGAGGGGAGGCCATTTTGGTTCATCTTTGATCTTCCTGAAACGAATACAGTTGTCAGCAGGTAATAATCATACAGTCGCCTCAGAACAGAGTTTAATCTGACAATGGCATTTTCCTTCTTCTCTGGCTTGTCGGCTTTCTTGCCTTTATCCATGGATTTGTCTCCTCCTCTGATTTCTGTATGCATCCTTTTTAAACATTCTAAGCACAATTTGGGAGCCCTTTTGCCCAGAGGAACGTTTGCAATGATTTGTGATGCAGCCACCAAGACACGCTAATCTACCATTGATCAATCTCAAAGCACCGCTGGTCCTCAGCATTTTGCTTTGGGATGAATCTGTGCTTGGTTTCTCTCTGTTGTTGGGTTTTGTTTTTAAGTTTTAGATATTGTATTTGCCTTCTTAAATGAGAAACATTTTATTCGAGTATACGAAGGAACATCCTGAACTTTGTAAAGCTGGTGGATTTACTTACATATATGTAGTTACAGTGGAAACGTTTAATGCTAAATGTGTGATTTGGTTAATGAAATGCAACAGCATGCATAGTTAGCATTGCACAATTTAATGTGAATTTATTGACAGAAATCAAATCAGGGTGCTGTGTAACCCAGTTGTTCATTTTTATCATGATTAATGGACTTCATAAGGACTTATCACACCTGGCACCCTTTTCTCTAGACACCGATCAGTGCTTAAGTACAGTATAATAGGATTCAGTGGCTCAAAAGTGATGTCACCCGATGGAAACCTAGAGATTGTGGAACTCTCCCAGAGAAGAAGGCCCAGTCTTTGGGTGATGCAGAGCTCACAGCAGTGCTGTCTTACAGGGTGGTGCTGTGTGTACTCTGAGCTTGCATGCGGGCGAATCTTGAGAGGATTAGAGCACAGCTGCATGTGTCTATCAGTCGCTGAGGCTTCTGCAGATAAATGAAGTTTGAGTGTGAGAGGGGGAGAGTATAACTCGATAGCAGCAGCCATGCTACAGAAGTGCTGCATATTCTCTTAGATTGCAAGTGACTGAGCGAATCCCAGCAGAGATGGAGCAGAGCTGCACTCATTACATGCACTGTCTCAGCATAGTAGTGCCCTTTTGTATTTCAGAAGGATTTCAAGGGAAATAATTGTTTTTACAGAACTGGGATTTGGGCATTTGCTTTAGGGGTGTGCGAGACAGAAAGGGGGTGGAGCCCAGCAGTTTTTTTTAATGCTTCAGCAGGTTTTTAGCAAGTAGTTGGCAAAGTTCTCTAACAGTGCGTAAGACTTTTTTAATGGCGTGCTATGCTGCCTTGGCCACAGGCAAAGGCTTAAGCAAGTGTTTCTGTCAGCTAATGCTCCAAGTCTCTTTTTAATGACTATTTGTGAGTTTGTGCATTTGAGGTGCAAGACTAATATTAACGATGCATGTTTTATCTATGATTGATGAAAAAGGGCCAATTTAGACTTTTATATTTCCTTTAAAACTAATTAGCAGAGAAGTTCATTAGCTACTGTACATTGCACTTATTCAGGAAGTTCTCACTTATCTAACTGCTTCTTGCTACAACAAAATCACTCATTTATAGCCCTGTGTGTCACACCAAATTAGTTCAGATTTTCAAGAGTTGCAATATACACATTTTCTCTTTTCCAAGCATCACTGTTGAGAGAGGTACAAGATTACATTTGAGGTTTCATTTGAATTATGTTTATTTTTTTCAATGCTATCTACATGTCTGGAGCACATGCTTCTCAGTTTTGATATGTGAGGCTACAGAAAGCACACAATGAGGGATCGCTTTTTATACTTCAGAAAAGAAAAACCTGGTTTATTTAATATTGCTGGTTCTCAAAAGTGTTGCTTTACTCAAAATTAATTAATTTTCTTTTAAGGCATTATAGAGCATAAAACCTCAGTAGGACATCTGTTCTTAAGCATGCTTTAAGCAGTGGCTGACATGGAACAGAAGGTCAGTTATCTCTTCTATGCAGGACCTGCAGTGCAGAACTGAGGACCACATCATCACTGATATTGCCTTCTCTTGTGCATCTTGAGCAGTTCTGTGTCAAAGTGGTCTTTTCATTCTTACTCGGTTTTAAAGCCGCAACTCCATAAAGTGGAATGCGGCTTTGTGTTGTGAAAGCTGTGGTCCCTTCAATGAGACCATTGAATAAAATAAGCACGCCTGGAATTTCAAAAAAGGGGGGTTTAGATTCTGAGTATTTGCCGTTAACAGGAAAACCTGAATAAAATGGCAGTAAATACCTCTGGGGTTCAGCATGGGCAGAATCTGGATGTGACCAAAATGAGGGTTGATAACTACTAATACTGTCAGACAGAAATCCTGCAGGAGTTTGTAATGACAGATCAGCCGCCTTTTCTGTTTTGTCTTTGTGTGTTTTGTCGGAGACGGAGATGAAAACGTGCCAAATAAGGGCGTGTGCTGCGTTTTGGTGAGAATTTGAAGAAATGCAGCTCGCGTCATTGACGCACTGGGTCACCATACCGAGCGACATGCAGTCTGCTTGAGATTGAATGTGCTGTAAATAATTGTCACCTTACAGAAAACATCAGTTAAAATCCCAAAGTTATCCTTGCACCCCATGTATCTTTTTTATGATGTGCCATTGATGTAATTGATTTTCCTTTTCCCAAAATGCAGAAATGTGATCTATTTGCTCATATTGCTCTCAGTGGTAGATGTTGCAAATATACTCTGTGTGATTGAAAATTGATTATGCGTATGCTGTATTGGAATACAGCAGTAAGCCAGCACATTAAAATTCCTGATCCACCATAAAAGAGTTAATTGTTTTTTGCATAAATAATGCATTAGAGGCAATAAATGAAGCCCTAAAGAATAAGATGTGCGACATCTCTCTAAAGCTAACCTGTAAAAGAGGAAGCTGTCAGTTACAATCAGCCAAGTGAAAATGTTACCATTTCCAGAGGGAGCTAAAGGTTTAAAACTTCACCAAAGTTTTGCTTAGGAAAGTGTGGGCATAACAAGAAAGACGCTTGGTAGGTTCCATTTCAGTTTTCTTTTAACTTTCACATTGCAGGGGATTCTGATTTTTCTTTGGCAAAGGCAGTTGTGTGTAAATGTGAATTATCGAATATTTTCTTTTTTTCTGTTTTTGCCATGCCTCTATTTCATCCAGTCTGGACTTAGTCACCATTCTTTCTTTGAGCCAAGCCTTATAATAGCTACCGATTGTACAGAATTCACCAGCAAAGTTTTCTTTCTTGTACCGTATAGCACACGCAGCTCCTGCCATATTCGCATGGGTTTGCAATTTCATTTCCCTTCAGAGTTATTTCCCTGTACCTCTTGACATGGGAACTCACAGCAGACTTCTTTGTATTGTGAGGGTGAGGATCAGTAGGAAAAACTAATATTTATATTTATGAGCCTCTTTACTTATTATCTATGTGAAGTGCCTTGAATATTGTGGCATAAAGGATGTTATATAGAGTTGAGTTGTATTGAGTTGAGTTTAACTTTTAAACCATTGCTCTAACCTATATGAACCCATTGAGCTGAACCATTGCTCTCAAACATACATGACTTTCAGGGTAAGAATTTATTTTTCTTGCAAAACTCAGTTTCAGCTTGTTTATTTGTTTCAGAGGTGTAAACACAGCATGTCCTGTTATAAAAGTGTTGCAGAGAGTGATCACATTGTAATGTGACATTTAAGCTGTTTGTAGAGCAGTGATTAACTGCAGTAATCTCTTGTAAGCATTGTTTGCCATTTGGAATTTGAAATTTCAAGAGCACCTTAGTGTCAGATGACTGATCATGAGAGAGGAGCTGCTGAATGCTGAAAGGAGAACATGTGCAGAGTGTGGACTTTTCGGTTCAGAAAAGGCTCATCCTTGCCTTGTATCATCTTTTTGTTTTCTGGTCACACTTGCATGCTTACTCCTACCACTGTGAAGTAATCACGATTGCTTTATGCTCACGATTCTTTGGATTACTGGATTCTTCGGATTACAGTGTCACTGGCTTCACAGAAACATCCTGCCACGCCCTTCCTTACAAGTCCATCAGTCCATCCCTCGACTAACTGTTTTATCCCATTCAGGGTCACAGGGGAGGTGGGATACACCTTGGATGGGCAGGCAGACGTGAACACACACACAAGCCAACTCACCTACCAGTGTGCCTTCAGGCTGTGAGAGGAGACTGCAGAACCTGGAGGAAACCTGTGCAAACACAGGGCGAGCATACTGTACAAACACCACACAGTGCCACCATTCCTGACCTTTGCAAATACAAAAATGCATGTTTACTGTAACATGTTTTACCCCCAAAAGAGTAGGCAAATAGCCTCTAAAATTCATTCTTTTTTTTTGCAGATTGCTGATGTCTTGGCCAACATGAACCCAGCAGTTCTCCTTACACTGGTGAGTTTATTTCAAAGCATTGCTTTTAAGAGGCTGAGAACAGTAGAAGAGCTTAGCTGAGTGATTTCTGCATGATGAACCCTGGTTGGTTCATGTCTGACAGACAGATTACCTCAGTATTACATGTATATTAATTCTGCAGATAGGTGAGGCAATCTCAGAGTATATATTATGTCGATATTATTGATATGTGTATAAATATAATGGTATGTTGATGCTGACTGTGCAGTATATTGGGCATCTTATTTCTCAACATTGTTTGTTCTGTGAAGAGACAAATATTTGTAGGTGGTGACGAGACTTTACAGAGGCATTTTCAATCCGTTGAAATGATCCATGAAGTAAGAAGAATGTTTTTGCTTTATTGCCCCTGACTCTGTTTTTGAGCTGTTTAGAAATATGTAATTGAAGTCTTTCATACACATTAGCTCAGGTCTAATGGACTGTGCACATCCGTGATCTCCTGCTGTCATTACTTTTCTTCAAGATGCAATTCGTGTTCATTGTAGGGTATCGGGTTTTAGTGCTTTGTATTCTTTTTTAGACCTTGGCAGAAAGTGCTTGGCGCCAGCACTGCTAGCATTCCACTGAAAGAATGATTGCTCGGTACTTGGATAAGTTTTGTGTTTCAAAGCCCTTCACAACTACACAGCACAGTTTGTGTAATCCGGGCTGTAGTGTCACCTTAGGTCCAGAATGAAAATGAAACACAAAGAGCATGGAATATCATGGAAAGATGGGACCCATTCAGTTCTACCAGTTTTGCAGTAGAAGACTATTAGAATTGAGGGGAGGTGGGTGTGCTCCTGTTACCAGAGAAACTGCTGTGCTTCTGATTCTACAGTATGTAGAAACTAATCTACTGTTGGTGCTTCTTTAAGCAAAATTATTTTATGTTTCAGTGCTTTACCTGAGTGTGAATACAGCTCAGTTCAAGTGAAACTGTGGGTTTATAAAACTGAAGTTGCTTTCTGTCCAAAAGGAGCATCTTTTCCTTATGAGATTGTTATGACTTAGGATGAGTTCATTTAGCTCTAGGGCCAGACAGGCAGAAGCATCGATGTCTGGCTTTTGTCCGCCCTGCAATGGACTGACATTATTAGAAGACTTGCTAGGAAAGTAATAAGTGTGTCTTTCTTCCAGCGTGGGCTGAATACAGATAGTGGAAGCACCTGCCGCGAAGCCTCCTTCGAAGGAATCAGTCGGTAGGTTTAATTGGTTTCAATAATTTAATAGTGTAATTGCTAGTTGTTCAGGAAACACATCAGGCTTTGATTATATGGAAGATGCCGAACGTGCATGCCTACAAATGAAAGCAGATTCATTCAATTTGATAAGGAATTCGTCAACGAACTGTAGGAACTGTATGTTGTCTCTTGGGTTGTAATTTTGCTAGCATAATTCTTTCCTTTTTTGTTAGATGCTGACAGTCTAATAGACAACAAAACGTACTTTTAATTGTTTTAATTAGATTAAATGAAGTTTTATCACATAACGTATAATCATATTCCTAGTTTTCCAAAAGCATTAAGGGAGTCCACGCTTACAGAAAAACAAGGCCTTCTATGCTTGGTCCAGAGCTACTGTAGTGTATCTTAAGTACAAGTTAAACATGAGCGTTTGCTTTTTAAATGTAACTAAAATGTCTTGTTTCTAGTATACTGAATTGTTTTTTTCAATAAAAGCTGTCACTAAAAGGACACAGAAAAGGGCAACACAGGAGTTTAAATATATCATTTGAACATCCTTGTATTGAAAAGCAGTAGTTAAAAGGTGATAAAAAGGAGGTAAATGTTGCTTTGTAGGTGTGATAAATGAGTTACAAGGTTCTCTGTAGGTGTAATAAACCATAGTTTCTCAATCTGTAGTACTGTAGCTCCTGGAAATGCCTTTAATGCACAGAGGACTGACAAAGATTAACAGGGCAACGTATCACAAGTATGTAGCTATTAATCATTCCTCTTCTGCCATTTGTGAGATGATTAAAAACTCAGAATTGGGAGCTAAAAGTGTGAAGTAGTCAGAGTGAACTAACAAAGCCTAATCACTATCTACGGAATGTAAAAAAAAAACTTCATTAACATAAGAATATATACTTTCTTGCTTTCGATAATGCCATACAAACTCTCTTGTCAACTGGGGAAAAAACTCAATTTTCACATTGGTCTTGGACACTGCAATCTCATTTGCAAGGAGATAACTCTAATGCCAAGATATTGAAATATTTTTATTGTATCTCTTAATGCAAAAAGAATTTCCTTGCTAAATAATGCATGAGGCAATCTCCTGCTACTATTGGGATGGGAAAATTAGATGTATTTTTTGTAAAGCTGAAAAATGATTTTACACTTGAATTAAAAGTTTTTTTCTCATTACCTCCAACCTTATATTTTGACTATTTTGTGTACTGTTCTGATAGTGTGACATGTTTGTTTTTTAATTGGTATTTCTGCCTGTGACTGGACATTGGATATGAAAAGATTCTTTTTAGTTCTTTCCTATTTTGAAAAGTAAATTCGATAAAAAATTCCTCTCCTCTCAGGCCATTCTGTGACATTGCTCAGTGTTGGAATGCATACTGATATAAAGGACTTTATTCTTTTGATAAATGTCAGCTCCCCCAAATACACTGTGCATCTGCAAAGGCTGACTTGCATTATGAGCTTTTGAAATCCATCAGTATTTATGAGGTGTGCATGAAAAGTGTAGTAGGGCATATTATTTCCTTGTTTCGCTGAAATCACTATAGTAATTATAGACCTTTTGTTAGATTTTTTTTAACTCTCAATAAAAGATGGTGATAAATTATAGCCGTGCTTTAGTTTTGTATTTATGATTGTGATTTTTTTCTCTGCATTCACTCCAAAAAGAGCAACTACTGCATTTCATTGCCATAAAACTGGGTTTTTACGAGACCATCAAACCTACCACACCCCTCTTTGATAGACAGGAATTTTAAATTAAGATGCACACCAATGGTTCTGATGGTAAAATGCTCAAAAACCAAACTCAAATGTTTTTCTGTATTTTGGCCTTGATCTTTCAGGTTCCAAGTCAACAATGTTCTTCTGCATCCTGAAATAGTGGAGTGGTGAGTATTTTTTCCCCATCTCCTGCCATATCAATTCTTCTTTGGCAGATAGCCGAGTTACTTTGAAAAAAATATCTCAAAATGCAAGCTGTGACAGTATCGTCAACTGCAGTGAGCCATCCTTGAGCTCTGGTTTCTTAAATTCAAGTCTCATCACATTGCAAAAGTCGTCCTTTGGTTTTAGTGAAAGCAATGTGAGCTTAAACCCCCTCTTAAAAGAAGCAAAACAAGAACACTTTTATCTCTTCTTCCTCAATAGAACACCTGTTTGTATTTTCTTTTGTGACTGACATTTCAATACACATTATACTTTTCCCCTCCTGTTTCTCTTCATTCTCAAAATGACACTTTATCAGAGCTGCAAGAGTGTTAATCCTGTTTTAAGCTCTGAAAACTCATTCGCTCCAATTGCAGGATCTACAAAGGAACCCCCTAAAGCTCGTGTAATTTGTGTTGAGAGCTCAAGTTGCCTTTTTTATAGGACTGTTTGGTTTCTGAATGTTTTTTTTTTTCCTGGTGTTCCAATCAGATAAACGGAACATACAGCAGTTCTCATTCACCCCTTCTATCCCCTGCTGTACATGTCTTCAAAAATATAGCTCATCGTCTCTAGTGGCACTCAATTGTGTTTTAGTCGTATCCTTGACATGATAGTGGATGGGCGGCATGGTGACGCTGTGGTTAGCGTTGCTGCCTCACAGTGCTGGGGCCCTGGGCTTAGTTCTGGACCTGGGGTGCTGTCTGTGTGGAGTTTGTATGTTCTCCCTGTGTTTGCGTGGGTTTCCTCTGGGTGTTCCAGAGTCCTTCCACACTCCAAACACATACAGGTAGGATATTTGGCTTCTGGGAAAACTGACCCTGGTGTGAGAGTGTGTCTGTATGTGCCCTGCGATGGACTGATGTCCCATCCAGGGTGTACCCTGCCTTGCTCCTGTTGCTTGCTGGGATAGGCTCCGGCTGTCCCTTGAAGCTTCAGCGGATGACGAGGTTAGAAGATGGGTGGTGGTGGGCGGGTCCTCATCTACCTACAGTATTTCAACATTTCCACCTCCTACCAGTTAAGAGTCCAGTGTGTAATGAAACATATTCAAACACACAACAGGGTTTTGGCTTGCAGGTGTCTTTCCTGACAAGTGTGTGTGCTCGTACCACTTCCAGTTCAGCAGTAAGAGTGGCAGACGCTTTTGCAGTTTTTGCTGACATTTAACTATTTTCCACCCATGAAAGGTTTAAGCATTCAAGCTTTAATTAAAAATCTTCACTTTAAAAAAAGTCTAATTTAAAATTGAGCAATACGGGACAGCATTGTAGGGAGTGAATGCTCTTGTCAGGCCTTCTACATTTATTGAGCAGGTGGTATACAATGCATTCACTATACTATTGTACCTTAGTGTTGAAGAAACATTTCGTTCTCAAACCAACTCACTTCGCTCTTTTCTTGACTCACATCAAAAACATAATTTGACTAAATATAATAAAGTCAACTGCAGTTGTAGATAAGCTGGAATTGAAGCTCAAGAAAAGCAGAAATACATAAGGAGTAAAAGAAAATGAGATCTCTCTCTATATATGGTATAGACATTTGTGATTTGCTGTTTACTTTTGATGGATTCCTTTTAAAATAGTTGTGAGATGGGTTTGATCGTTTATAGTTGCATGTCTGGTACAGACAACATTGCTGGTTAAAGAAAGTTAAAAAAGTCACTTAAAACCATTTGAAAATTCACGTACAATTATTTGGTAATAGTGGAACAAAGTTGGCTTTACAAGCCTTGCAACTAGTTGAGCTGTGATTTTGTTGGAGATGAAATGCTTGATGTCAATATACATTGGGAAATGGTTGATACGTTGTGAAGTACTTAGTTATGATACTAAAGAATTTTTAAAAATCCTTGACTAATACATAAGGCTTTGTCCAGTAGTAATTTTAAATATGAGATGAAATAGGAATTAGATTACTCAAAACAACTGGATTAAAAGATACTCTTCGGTGGATTTCTGAAGATTTAATCATTCTTACTCTGAGATTTTGTTCTCAACGAAAAAAAATATTATTGAGGGCATAAAATAGCAATTAGTTTTGTAAAGCCTGTCAACAACTATTGTATGACAAAAACATAAACAATCGGTTTTGAAAAGTATTCTTTCTTGCCAGCGAAAATCTTTTTTTATTCTTTTCTGAAGAAAAACAAACGTATGTATATTTAGCACAATTAACAATGGTTAAGTGTGGGGAGCTGTGAGCAAGCTTTGTCGTAAAGATTCATTTGAGTACACTGCAGAACTCCTTCCTTTAGCTTAGCTGCACTAGGAGTAGGAGGAATGATTCTGTGTGTTTAAACAACAAAAAAGGAATTTTATTTTTTGCAATTAGAGTAATCTGTATTACAAGTGCTTATGATTGAGAACATTTGAAACTGTTTCCTGGATGTATAGGCACAGAAATAAAGGAAAAAAATGAATGTATTACCTGTAACAGATTACCATTTATAGTGTTAATGGTAACCAACATTAATTGAGTGCTAAAAAGCTATTTGTGATAGCCATTGATTAGTAACTTTTAATAAAACTAAGATCATTTTCTCATACGTTTTTTATTCATTGACTGTTTATTGTTAATAACATTTCCGTTCATAAAACGTCTCTGTTACCCTACTTGGTATGATACCTTCAGTGCAATGGAAGCCCTTTATTGAGATTGCTCACTGTTCACAGCATTCATAAGATTCAGTACATGCAGGAGGCCAATTTATTTTTAGTTTTTCAATTTGATGATTAAACATTTAAAATTCAATGATATTATTATTTATGCATTTTTTTCAGGAAACAGCCAAAGCTTTATTGTAATTGCAAATATTATTCTCTTCTGTATTTCGCCAAATAAGAGTTTCTTGCTTGCTATTTTCCTTCATCCCGAGGTTGGGTTTCACATCTTTTGCCTCAGATTCCAGTTCCAATCTTCTTCGTCTTTGGCAGTGCTGATTTGGGAAGTCTGGTTTATTTTTAGGGCCGTGGAAAGACCTGTTCAGTATGAAGACGTTCATCTTCTGCAGGGGAGGGGCTGAGGATTCTGGGCCTGGTGGTATCCTCAGTCTAACTTTCTGCCTTGTCTCCCTGTTTCCCTGTCCTCTTTTGTTGGTAATAGAAATATATTGATCATGTAATTGCACCACGCCATGCCGTCTCCGCTTGATAGATGTTCTCTGCTGGAGGCGCTGCGCTCTCAGACTGGAGAGAGCAGGATTTATACTTCCGTAGTGTGGTACTGTCTTCCTAATTGTTTCCAAGTAGAGTAGGGGTTATGACTGTAGCAAGGAAGCTTGGCTTCTGGCTGGTGAGAACGCCACAGTGAGGCAACACACTGGAGCTTTTCTCCAAGAGACTCTCTTGTAGCAACGCATGAATTTAAAGATCCTCAGGAGAGACTTGCTCTGTGCGTTAATCCCTGAATTATAGCAATTTTTTTTGCTCCTGAATAACTGCAGATGAAAATCCACAAACAGGGATCATTCTTTCCCGTGTAATTGTTTTGTGAGGAATATGGCAATACAATAGGTTTCATTTCCCAGTTTTAATTTCCTGCCAATTGCACATTGAAAATAAGTCCTTAGTCATGGATTGTTAATTTAAATTAGACACTCTTAGTAATCATTAGTATACTGTTAATCCCTAGCTGCATTTTCACTGTGTGTTATTTAGTCATTAATTCCTAATTAGCTAGTAGGCCATGTCTTGAACCTTTAAGATCTAACGGGGTAGTTTTCAAAGCTCTTTGTTCCGAACCAAAGTTGTCTTTTTTCTGAAGGTATTTGTAAAGGTGTTAAAGCTGCACATTTTTCCAGATGTAGTGTAGATGTGGAACAGAGAAGTGAACCAAACTGTTGGTTTATTTCTGTTTAAATTATGCATCAATAAGCATACACACATTAAAGTATAAAAAGATGGTTCTTGTAGCTTAAGGGTTGGAATGTGAATGTTTTTACTGGCATCAGTGATGGAAGTGGCTTTCCTGAGGTAATTTGTCACCTACAGAATTTTGTATAACACACCCCGCCTGTGAGTTCTTGAAGAGGCAGATGTGTCACTGAGTACGACCAATTATTGGAGCTCACTGCCACATCACTGGGAGAAACTGCTGACAGCCTCATGGGGCTTTTAAAAGTCAAGTCTGGGATGTAGAGTACCTATCCTATAAAAACACATCTGAATAAGAAACTTCCAGAGGAGGCAGTTTTGCTTTTCAAAGCGTTTGTTTTGAAAAACCCAACACCGATACAGTGTGTTATACAGTACATGACACAACACAAAAGACCAAATATCCTTTAAGAAGTACTCATTAGAGAATTTGCATATGATATCTCTATAATATCAGTGTTCTTGTATGTTCTCTGCCTGCAGTAAATGTTGGAGATAGGGAGCAATATTAGATCATGTAAATTGCTTTAAAATGAACCTGCTGGTCCCAGAGATTGAGCAAATAGCAAAACATTAATTACAGAATGCTCTTCATAAAACACAAGTAAGGTTATTTATTTGACAGGATTAATAGACTGGGAATCCTAGAGAAGTGACTGCCATCGATTCAGGCAATCTTGCATTGTGTGGTGGTAAAATGGATTGACGTCCTTAGGGACTTGTTGACAATCAGATTGGGAACCTTGCAAGCTTGAGCGAGGAAGACAATTAT
The DNA here is from genome assembly GCF_040954835.1 of Lepisosteus oculatus. Taxonomy (NCBI): domain Eukaryota; kingdom Metazoa; phylum Chordata; class Actinopteri; order Semionotiformes; family Lepisosteidae; genus Lepisosteus; species Lepisosteus oculatus. Next base: position 15,554,141 of record NC_090715.1, read on the forward strand.
GTGTACATGTGTTCCAGTTGTGCCTTCAAAGACCTGACAGATCACCATCTGCGTCGGCAGCTTCTGATCTGACCAGTGCTTTCAGTCAGGGCAGGTAGCTGACTGTCTTGGTTTTGGGATGGAAACTGACTAGAAATCTGGTGGATTTAGCTGTTTTGTAGCAGTGTCGTCTTCTGAAAATGTTGGCCTCACCATTGGTTTAGCCGGGGACCTGGAACGGTTGACAGTTTGTAAGGTATGTAGTCCAAATCAAGAAGCTAGTGCAGTCAGAGTTGATGAAATGCTGCCTTCCTGAAACACAGGCCTGTGTCACTCCCCCCTTCTGTAGCTGTGTGGGTTCTTGTGTGCAGTGGAATGATACCTCTTGAGGATTCCAATAGTGAAACTAGCTTTGCAATCCATCCCAGTGTGTCTGTGGAACTGCCTGCAATTGAGGAGACCACCACCGAACACCACGTCCACAGTTTCAAGAAGAGAAGCCCGCAGTTCTGGGATGAGTGTACAATTGAGACAAACCTGCTCTATAACATCTACCCTCTCACCCGAGAGTGCTTTAAGACTTTTTCTTCCACTGTCAAATCCAGCTAAAAGAGTAAATGAAGCAGGAGTTGCCGAGACCTCCGAGAGGTAATGTTTCGATCCTCTTGTATAAGCTGGGACTCTTTTTTTTTTTTCCGAGGCAGAGCAATAAGCCGGAGTGCTCAGCTGTAATGGTCTCCGTGCCTGCCTGGCTGCTCCGGGTATTAGGCCCAGACCTTTATTACTCTGTGGGAAGCCAGTTCATTATGGTTACACCTCACTTCCCTGCAAGCTTTCATTTTTTTTCTCTGTCTTACTTATTACCAAAGATTACCAAAGACGGCCGGGAAGCGAATCGGTCCTGATGAACCTGACATTTCCCAAATAAGAAAGCTGGCAGCTCAAGGCGGACGTCTCCCGTGTTCCTACTTTTTTTGTGAAATGAAAAAGAAAAGTTTTCCTGTCTGTTTTTGAAAATGAATACTTTCTGAGTTTTCAGGTCATATAGTTACAATAAATTTCTAGTCTGGCATTTTTGAGCCGTTTGCAGGAGCTGACCTTGACCTCGGCCAAGGAAAGAGCTGTTACATGAAATACATGCAGGGATATAGTGATTTGTTTCACCTCAATTCAAATATCAGTGCAGTACTTTAAATCATCTGTATGTTAAGCACACCATGGGTTGCATTTATTATGCCGTAAATGTTTTCTCTAAAGCAATCGTGTTTCTTCACTGCTCTGGTGTTTGGGATGTAATTTTCCTGCAACCACGCTGCTCAACTTCTTTGCTCCACTTCAATAAAAAGTGACAATTCAGAGTTTGCTTTAAAGAATTATATAGTGCAGTAACTCAACTGCACTACTGTCACAGTAGATCAAACAGTAAAAAAAAGATTTTTAATGTGTATTTTCTGAGGTGACTGTGTTTAGCCTCATTACCTCCATTGTTGGCCCTGTAGTCGTGTGGGTAGGCGCTTCTGCATATGCGAGTCTAGTGTGTGGCGTGTCGTTACTGCGGAGGATATTGCTTCACCACAGCTGGTGGAGATGTACTTCCATTAGCGCAGTGGATCCAGAGCCATTGACTGGGGCTGTGGGGGTGTGGTGGCGACCTGTCGATGAAGACGAGCACTTGTGAAATATGGCTAAGAGGGAGGTGGAGAAATCGTCCGTGGGAGCTGGAAGAGGGGTGGTCAGCGGAGATGAGAAGGGGTGGGGGGGCCGGGTGCTGGTTTGAACAAGAGAAATCACCAGCGGGGCCTTGTGAACAGACTCGCAGTGACATGCTGTGCCTGCACACCTTGGACTGTGCCTCCAGCAGGTGGTGATTTCTTCACAATCAACACGTGCTCTCGAGCAAAGTGCATTCAGTGCCTTGCAGTGTTCTTAAAGTTCACCTTGCAGACAGGTGTATTGATTTAGTGATCTTGTGAACAACTATTATTGTACACAGGCAGACAGAGGCCATTCAACCAGTTGTGTAATTTTGTGCACCTACTGTACGTTAATTCAGTTTGCCAGATCAAAAGGTTTAAATACAGTAATCACATTCAATAACTGCTTATCCAGTTCGGGGTGATAATGGCCACGAGCCTATTCTGGGAATCACTGGGTGCAAGGTGAGATACACCTTGGATGGGATGCCTGGCTGTCCCAGGAAACGCACAGACACAAACAAGCACTCGCACCAGTTCTAGTTTTTACAGAAACCAATACCTACCAGCTGTCCATGAGACAAACTCCACACAGATAGCACCCCAAGAATTGAACCCAGGGACCCAGAGCTGCGAGACAGCAGTGCAGACCACTACGCCACTGTTTTGCAATGTTGTATAAGCAAAAATATTAACTCCTTTACCAAGGCTTTAAAGCAAGAAAATTTGAGAATGAACAATAATGATAAAGACTGATATAAATACAATGTTTTTGTGCTGATGCCTTTACCCATAATAACTTACAGTTCGTACAGATGTATACAGCTGTAACAATCTAAATGATGTACTTTGCGCAAAGGCAAAACAGAAGTGTTCCTCCGGGACTTGAACCCACTGAGCTCACAACCCTCTCGTTCAGATTGCAGAAGCCTGACCACTGTCCACTATTCCAGTCATGTATTATGACCATCCTCATAGTTTTAACCACACCCTGTTGGGGAGATCTAAGTATTCTTATTCTTATTCGTTTGTCTCCGGTTCCTTTGTCTCTCGGTTGTTCAGCTGCTTGTGCCTGAGGGCAGTCACATTGTGCATTTGTATTTATTTGCACCTGCATGTGTGTATTTCTAACCCACCTTGTCTTCTGTATCTCCTGCAGCCGCCTGATTAAAACAGATATGGAGCTGGAGGTCCTGCGATACACTAACCGGATCTCAAGTGAAGCCCACAAAGAGGTAAGAAGCACACTGCTGTTCCTCTGCAGATGGCCGTCTGTGATAAACTAGGGAACTAGAACTTTGGATTCCTTTCATTTTTAAAATAAAGAGTCGATCTTCGCCTTGCACAGCGGCAAAATATAGGAAATCTTGTTTTGGGAAATTCAAGCGATTCTGTCTTCAGCCTTCGGAAACCTGTGAATCATTTCCACTTAGTGGCGTAATTACTGGCAGTGTAAGTGACTGCTGTGCGTAGCAAGATCAGCTAGCACCTCGAAAGTCGGCTTTCGACATTAGGCTGATGAAGAGCTCGCGTGGAGCTACATTACTCTTCAGAAGAAAGATAAGGGTGTGCAAGGCAGAGATATGCAAAATTGAAACTAACATTTTTGTAAGTCTTGAGAATGTGGCTTTTTCAGGCAGTGATAAAGACTAATCTGATAGTCGGTGTGCCAGAATCCTGTCCCTCAGTTCTGAAGAGCTGCATGTGAAGCGAGTGAAATCATACTTCGAATCTCAACAAGGGAGGGTGCTGCTCCATGTGGCTTGGCTGTGTTTTATAAGTCAGTCGAAGGTTATGCCATCATGCTGCAACGGCCACTTCACTCAGGTTTGCCAGTTCAAATTTAGGCTGTACCACTCTTGGGGAGTGACTCCATCTCTGTGTGTCTATAGGGGTCAGTGAGGAAGTGACCCACATGCCCCTGGGTATTGAATAAATGGCAGACTCTAATATAATAAAGACTGGCAAGGTACACCTCCTGCTGTAGGTGACATCAGCTCCATTTTCACAGTCCCAGTCTTGATGGTAGCCATTTGTAATCTGATTGAGTGCAGAGTGCAGTTCCCAGTTCAAATCTGGGCTGTACCACTCTTAGAGCCTATGTCTGACACAGCAGCCCTGCTGCCTACATTCCTGACTCCCTGTGCACTGAAAAGCAGTTGACTCCTGAGGTATATGTCTTCGAAGACATTCATGTCAACTTCGTCTGTCTTGGGAGGTTGCTAGAGTTGTGTTCCTGATTGGATTTGAAGCAGAAAGAGTGGGCTGCTTCAGATTGCATGGCAGAAAACACAAAAAAGCAAATTACAGAGATATAGGGGAAATAAAACTTTGCTCAATGAGCCAACAAATGATGTGAATGAGCTGGGGAGAAGGATGAATTTTGAACTAGGGTCAAGTAAATAAAGATCAATTGGATCGGCTGTGCAATACACATTGAAAACACAGCTAGATCAGCAGCTACTGCCCTCTCCAAGGAAAAGACGACAACCTCACAGAAACACTAGCCATTCAAATTGCCTCCTTCGGGTTTTTTTTTACTCTTTGCAGCAAAAACAGTGGAGCTTTTTAAGTCTTAGCATTCAGGTATCAGTTTTCTAGCAGGTGGGAAGAAAGGATTCCAGTGGACGATAGCCGTGCTGATTCTTGAACAATACCCCTTTACTCTGAGGGTTAGCATTGTTCAGACCGAGTTTCTAATGCATACTTGAGTTTGTGCCCACTGCTGTTCTGTACTTAGTGTCCTCTGCCTGTGAACATTTTTAGAAAGTTGTTTGATGGCCGAGCTCAGGAACTCTGCCTGTTTGTGCTATTTAAGATAAGACCCTAAGCTGTAGGGTTAAAGTTGCTTTTTTGTGTGGGAGACTAGTTTTCACTCTGGGTTAATCTGTGATGACCTTCACAAAGTGGATTTGAGCACCCATATCCAGAGCCGAAGACGGTATTATTGCTTCTTGCCTTTTGGTCTTAATTGTGTGGGGTTATTTTTGTTAATTTAGCTGAATTTCTTGAAGGTTTTCAGTGACTTTTGGAGGAATGTTCCCTTGAGTTGCAATTCATAGAGAATTCTTTTCTGCTTGGAATGTTTGGAGAAAACTGTACAGGTAGCATGGTCTACACTATTAAGTTTCTATAATTTTAATGTTCCATTGCTCAGTGATATAACACAATTAAAACACTGCACAGCCTGTAATGTATTAGCTTTTCCTCCTCTAGAGACCAATATAAAACATATTACTGTCACTGCTGTGTTTTGTGTTGAAGAATTTTGATTATTTTTTTAATAACATAATTCCTGTGAACTAGAAGTGCCTCCTGTTTAATTCAATTTAAAACCGATAAAACCCCCTCTTACTTATTTTATTTCCTGCAGTTCTCTTTTGTGTCTTTTATAGAAATGGCAATATAACCTTCAAACCAAGGACAGTTAAGGACTGCTGTCCACAAACGTATTCCCAGTGTCACAAGGAGACATCAAAATTGCTAACATCCTGTCATTTTATATTCCAATCAATTGATAGAATTGAAAGGACGAGTCAGTATTCTCTTGTTTGTCAATTGTATAAAACTTTGCATGATGTCATTCTGAAAAATTGGTTCTCTTAGCTCAGGGATAGTTCTCTTAAAGTTAATTTCATAGTGAGCTAACTGAATGTATAATTGAATTAAATGGTCTGTATCACCAATGCTATTGGGGATGCTGAATTATTTTAGAACGTGAGGAGCTGTATCTGTCTTTGTTCAGGTAAGAGTACCACTGCGTTAGTGGTTGTGTGTAAGGGATGCAAATAGCCCACTAGGGCTAGACTGCTGGCACTGTGAGTAGAATGCCTCGTGCCATATCTCCCCATAAATCTGTGGACACTGTGTGAGTCGTACATTTATAGCCAACCACACTACAAGCTCATTAGTGCAGAGGAAGTCAAAGGAGATACTGTTGTGCAGGGAGCAGAGGATATCTCCATCACCTACAGTCCATCGAACACCAGCTGGGCCCCCGTTCATCACCCCTGTTCGGGGAGAATTCATCACCGTTAGCAAAGAATGAAAATGAGGCCAGGCTTGCACTTTCTACAGGGAATATACTCCTCCTAAGAGCAGCTGCCTTGAGGGAGGCACGGTAGTGTAGTGGTTAGCGTTGCTGCCTTGCAGTTGGGGCTCAGGCTTCAGCTCCAGACCTGGGGCGCTGTCTGCGTGGAGTCTGTATGTTCTCCCTGTGTTCATATGGATTTCCTCCGGGTGCTCCAGCTTCCTCCTGTTGTCCAAAGGCATACTGGTACTGTAGGTTAGTTGGCATCTGAGAAAACAGGCCCTTGTGTGAGTGTGTCTGTGTGAGCGCTGCAGTGGACTGAGGTCGAGGGTGTATCCTGTCTTGTGCCCTTCGCTTGCCTGACAGGCTCCGGCTCCACGTGACCCTGAATTGGATAAAGCAGTTAGAAAATAGATGAATGAACAGTTGCCTTTACTGGCAGAGCCAGGTTTACAGCGTCTAACATTCTTTACAGAAGCATCAACACAGAGGAATAATGGCTGAGCCCTACAAAGTGGTGGAGAAAGAGAACAGCGTTGAAACTCTTTGGCTTTTTCTGTGGTTGATCATGGACTCAAACTCAAAGCCTGTTAACACCCTGTGCCTCTCTGTAGCATGTTACCATGGATAACCTGGATTGCATATGAATTAGGGATGAGAAATAATGGGATTGCTGTTTATTTTTATGCAATATTTGTCCAAAATAATACATTTATAGAACTGTCTTATTTATTAAAAAAAAACAATGCCAATTCTGTCAGTCAGGGCAAGCTGGCCTTGTGTGCCTTAGGCAAGCAGTTTGTTGTGTAAAGTGCTCTTATTATATAATCTTTAGCAATAAAAGGGATAAAGTGTATTAACTGGCATAAGTCTTCATAGCTGCTGCATTCATACAACACTGATGAAGACAAATATCTAACCTATGTGATCAAAGTTAGTTTCCCTTACTATTAGCGGATATTCATTTTAAGTAGTGAAGGACTCCGGGGGCTGTAAAACAAATGGATTCTGAATGTGAAAGAAGAAATCAAATCCAAATGAGTTCACCACACGGGCATCTCGGCGGCTCGATCACCACTGGTGCGCTTGCCGACAAAAGACTCAAGTGCATAATTTTCAGAAGCTGAGCTCATGCTGAAAAGTTGATTTAATGCATTAATAAAAATATAAGCAAAATCTGCAAGTGACAACCCTAACACAGGGCACATTTTCTCCAGTAAAGAGAGTAGCGAGGGGCAGGTTTGAGGCAGTGTGCCTAAACGCTGATGGTAGATTACCCTAAAATATTAAGAAATTAATAATACAGTCTAGCTTTCACAGTGCATCTCATTAATTAGTCATAAAACCAACTTTTATTTGTTCTCATTGAATTACACATGAACTAAAATGCACTTGTCCAACTGATAAAATCAAAAATTGGGCAAACATGGTTAGGCATGAGGCCGTAATCTGAAATCTTTTTTTGCTTAATTATCTCTCCCCTCTCTTTCTCCGAGATGTAGCTTGGAGCAGAAAAGGGCCGTGTTTGTTTTGAGAGAGAATTGCGCTCAGTAATTCGAGCAGGCTCATTCTGTCGTCGGCTGAGAAATTAAATCAGAAGCGCTGTGCCCAAGGACTGGGCGATGCAATAAATCTGAGATAACTAAGTAGAAGTGTGCAGTCATTTGACCCTTGGACTGGCTTGATGAGGGGGAAATGTAATGTGGAGTTTAGAAAAATGTAAATGTTTTTGTACAGTGGGGGAGGATTGTTTTCACATACATGAAAACACAGGCTTAGCTGGAATATTTTAGCGAGAGAATATCAGGGAGCTCTCACCTGACGTTGAGGGATGGATCTCTGTTCCCCAAGTTATTTCCCAAGACAAGTTATTGTCTTTCTCCATGCAAAACATGCAAAATAAGCTGTTCGTTCTTCCGCCACTAATTATTTCTACATATCTACATTTCTTTAACATCTCCTAATATGAAGTGACTTCTCTTCCAAAAGCAAACCGAAGTTGTCTTTGAGTTTATTACACCAGGGCTAATGGTGACAGCCCAGAGATCTGAGGAGGTGTCTGTGATATGGGACTTTAATGTAATTATTTCTGTCTGATTTTGATTCTTTCATGGATAGAAAAGGAGACCTCCACCTGTACAGCAGTGACACTCTGCTGTCAAGGTGGCTACAGGAGTCAGACTCCAGTTCTGCTTGACTGGTTTGGCTGACATCAGCCCTGTTATCTCCTGGGACATCATTAAAATCCTTCTCCCAGTACCTGCACTGATTATAATCATCAGGTCACGTATCCCTTATCCCCTTTGTCCAGACTGCAGTGTCTGTGTTCTCTATCCCAGCCCAGAAGTAAATCCTGGTTTCCTTGGCGCTCCCGAGTCTTAAGTGATTTTTCACGGTCTGTCTTGGGATCTTCTCTGTGAAGTGGCAGACCAGTGTTTCATGTGAGCACGGCGTGAGTCCTGGGTCCGAGCTGGCTTCTTTCTGATTCTTAGCACAGCTAATTACTCATGCCACTCGACCGTGGAGGAGGAGAATGATGTTTGTTAGTGACTTCTCTGTTTTTTTTTATTGTAAAGAGCAGATGGGTGAGAAATAAAATAAATACAGATTTTTCTGTTTTAAATAATCCGTTTTTGACACAATGCTTTGGGTAATGAGCCAAGACAGACAGTTTGTGACATTGTTCGTTTTCTGCTTCTTATTCCTATTAAATATAGATTACTCCAGTTAATCCGTGGCTCTGAATTATTGCTTTAATCTAAGTACTGTACACAAATCTTTATACTTCTGTACACAAAAGCTCTGCATTCTGAAGATTGCCCTTTTCAGAGGCTAAGCTATAGGCCAAGCTGCTAAAGCCAAATGAAATGGTGAAGCGATCATTAATTCATTACCGCCCCCTGGTGTATACACCAATAAATGCATTATTCCCTTTAAAGGAGAGTGAGCCCTTTTGCAATCTGAACCTCTGATGGGCAGATGGAACCTCAGATGGTAACGGCACACTTTAGTGGTGTACGGACGAATGGAAAAAAAAACAAGACAACAACAACAATGTTCATACATATTGGCATAGAAAATCAAGTTTTAGTAAGCATATGGTTGGGGGTATGAAAATTTAACTTAAATCTGATTGTTTTGGAGTTGGGGAGTCGGTATCTGCCTTCAGATGGGAGTAAACGGAAGTTATTAAACCAGGGGTGTGAAGGATCGTCACAGATGGATTTTGCTTTACGCAGAACAGGTGAGTGAAAGATCGGGGAGAGGGCAGGAAGATAAGCACCCGTGACCTTCTGACGTGCTTTCTCAAGGCTGCTCAGTTTGTTCTCCACGCCCTGTGCTTGCATTCGGTTTCAGATGTCTTGGTAGATGTTGGCTTATTTAAAAAAATAAATAAATGTGGGATGATTGCACATGGCAATGATTTTTCCCCGGCTTGGAATGGTGCCCCCCGGTGATCATGCGGGTCATGTGCGCACCTTCCCGTACGTGTCCTCTCAAGGGATCCACTTCTCACGTGGCGAAGCCCACACCACCTCACTAGGACGTGGCCGACTAACAGTCCAGTTGTCCCAGCAGCCCGACGTCCAAAGACCACAGCTGGTCACAGTTGTGCTTCTTTCCATCAATCAGAATGGCTGCAGTCAGTGCTGTTGTCAGTTAAGGAAATAGCCCAGATCCTTGTCAGTGATTCCTGAACTGTAGAGCCTAACCTAAATTCAGAACTTTATCTGAACTCACAGACGTGCAGCGTTATCATCAGAAGCAGCAGGCGTGCAACCAGAACACATGCAACAGTGTGCTAGCAAACAAGAAACTATAACAAAGTGGAGGTGTACTGCACTTTTTTAATCGACTTCTAAAAGCCTCATTGTCATTGATGCGGTCAGCTATTAGAAACAAGGGCAGGCAGCAAGAGATCTGCATCAGCACATGCAGCAGCAGCAGTGATTTGTCTGGCCGTTTTAATCACAGTAGGAGATTTCGAAAAAATGAAAGGATTTGTTCTGTGGGTTTTATTTTTTTCTGCTATGAGGAGACAATAAGAGGTGTCAATCGTTAAAGCAAGCGAAGCAACCAGACTTCAGGGATGAAGGCACTGGGACACTGACTTTCCCTTTACAGAGAGACAAGGTGTTCCTGCGACTGATGTCTTTACAAATCTGTTTTGGCATCTCAGGGTAAAACATGACACCCTGACAGCTTTGATTCATCGGCTCATGACTTAAAAAAAAAACATTTTCCGTTCTTACAAGGCTCTCTTACCTTCCGTCTTAATTCAATCAGCTGGGGTAACATGAGAACACCCTTGTACTTGAACTGAGAGTCATCATTGTTACACACTGAGGGGGTCAAACATAATGATTCCTGCAGCTGCACCTTGAAATCATCTTAACTTCAAACTGCAGATGTAAGCATTACAAGCCCTGTCCCTGCCTGATTTAGAAGGAGCGCAGGGAGCCAACCGATTGCCTTCTGGCAAAAACAGTACCGCACCAGCTATTTGATCCGAAGCATCACGTCACAAGTGCCATGGCTATTGTGCAGCCCCGAGGAAAAAATGCATGCAATGTGAGTGGTAACATTGAAAATCTCCCTTTTCTGTTTTCTTCAGATAATGAAGAATGTAAGACCTGGGAAGAAAGAGTATGAAATGGAGAGGTAAATTGATTTTTATTTTTCAAATTATTTATAAGGTTGATGAGAAAAGTATATTTACGTAGGTTTGGCATGGTGATGGTTAGCGTTTTCGCCTTGCAGTGCTGGGACCCAGGGTTCAGTTTCAGACCTGGGGTGCTATCTGTGTGGGGTTTGTATTTTCTCCCCATGTTTGTGGGGGTTTCCTCTAGTTTTCTCCCATAATCCAAAAACATACTAGTAGTTTAAATGGCTTCTGGGAAAATTGGCCCAGATGTGAGTGTGTGCATGTTTGTATCTGTGTGTGCCCTGTGATGGACTGGTGTCCCATCCTGGGTATATCCTGCTCTGCATCCGGTGCTTGCTGGGATAGGCTCCGGCTCCTCTGCAGCCCTGTATTGGGTAAAGCGGTTAAAAAATGGATGGATGGAAGATTTACTGTTGGAGTTGGGGAAAATTGCTTAAATTGCTAACATACTTTTTTATACTGGAGTTCAGCCGTGCTTGTATATGCATGCACTGACCATAAGGAGCACTTGAGATCGTATATGCACTGTACTGTAAGTATGCATTGCCCCCTCTAGAGAGTCCAGATGTGTGCCTGGTTGTAGTCTGTGGGTTGTGGGGACCTTTGGCTGGGGGTACCTAAACAAGTCCTCAGCTCCAGGGCTGTGGAGTTGGTACATGTCCTGAACACGATGTGAGTCAGAGTGTCACTGCAATCTGGGCAGGCCCTGGGGAGAGTGCTGAGGTCAATCACAGCTTTGTACAGCTCAGTGCATCAGCACCTGCTCCTAGTTTGGCCCATGGAGTGACCACAGGCTCTGGCTGTGAGACTGATGTATGTATGCCTCTGGTTATTTATAAGTGTGCGTTTGTGACAGAGGGGAGGGGGGCACAGGAATCTGATTTTATACATTAATAGAAACTCTACTGTATGAGACTCTTGTCTCTGGAAGCCATTAGCAATATGTTGTGAGACTGAGCCTTTTGCCTATAACCTGTCTCCTGTGAGCAGGACCCGAGCCATTCAAGCTGACGGCTTATAAGCAGTACACAAAATATTTACTGTAATTAGCTGGATGATTGGACAGCATTGTGCTTGAATCAGGTGCAGTTGCTAAACAGTCATGATTTTTTTCAACATGTGTCTCTGTGTTAAAAAGAAATCATTTAGCGTTCATTGTTCTCTTTCGCTAGCTCGTGTTGATTTGAAAATTATGTTTCTGTTGTGAACTACTTAGACATGAAAGCAGTTAGATTTCCAGCTGATGTCAGGCCCCTGTCTGTGGTGTTTCTATGCAGCAGTACCTTTGATAAAGTGTTTCTGTTTCAACCCCTAGCAGTGCTGTTTTTAAGCTTGAACTTGTTTTAAATTACACCAGTTAGCAGCACCTGAAGAAAGCTCTTCAAGCTCACTACGAGATATTAGCTTGGTTGATACCGTCCAAGTTATTTGTCACCTGTTCTTGCTTAAAGTACTTTCTCTATTTGGCTGCATTTTTCTGTTAAATGTACAGCTGATTCTTTAGTTGGCTTGAGCTGGTTTCAAATTCTTATTTTAACTCCTCTAATGTTGAGGATAGTTTTTTTTAGGATGCCTTATGAACAGAAAACAGTATGTGTTCAGCTGAGCTGCAGTAACTTCAATATGTGATTTTGTTCTTTGGGAAAAGATGCAACGTGTGGTTACTTCTGTTTTCCTCTGTTTGCTCATGGACACTGGCTCTCTGTCAAAGCCTTTTTGACCAGAAATGAATGTTGTCCCTAATGGTTTAAGAAGAGCGTTTCTCACTGTTATTTAATGTCTTCCTCACTGTCAGTGGATGAGAGGTTTTACATTGTTTGAGAATTAGTCATGAGTCACTGCGTTTCAGGTGATATTGCAAAATAAAACTATGAATAATTAGGTAACACTTCACACAGTGTGCTAACGTTTCTAGAAATCTACATCCATGTCACTAATGAGCTCAGGCTAGCCCCTGTACTGCTTTTTATTTCTAGTTAATTATACAAAACAGAGTACTGTGCAAAAGTCTGGGCTATTTTTAATTCTATTAATTTTAATTAGGTTTATCTCCAGTTTATACTTTCAGATATAGTGAGACGTTGTTTTTATTAAACCAAAGTGGGAGCTGGGTCATTCTGTGTGACACCCCCTTGCTTTTGGCATGACCACCGTCTTGCATTAATATCTCAAGTTTTGAGACGGGGCAATTTAAAACGGTGTTCTTTGGATGTTTTTGAACCTACCCGGGATTACCTGAAGTCACTGTAGCTGCTGATCACACGGGCGTGGTGCTCTGTGTGCTCTCATGCTGTCTGTGAAGGAGAGGGGAGTGTGAGTGAAGCTGGGTCTTGGTGATGCAGTGTGCGGACAGCTCTTGAGCAGAATGAAGCATGACGGGAAACGTAGGCATGGGTGTGTGGTGGTGCTTTTTGTACAATATATCTGAAGCAAACATGAGCTTTCTCCTTCCAGCTGCTTGTGGAAGTGCACTCAAAACCAAGCCCAGGAGGCCCTTTCCCCAGAGGATTGTGGGAGTGTGCAATAAGCTGCCCAGTCCTGTTGATGAAGCCCCCACCCTGGTGTCTTTCTGAAAATAGCTGGATGAGATCCTTGGATCAATTAGATGCTATCAGGTTCAATGGGCCGAATTGTCTCCTCTTGTATGTAAGCGAATTAATATACCTAATGCTCTATGAGACTGCTCTTTGCTGTCTGCCAGCACATTCACATGTTTGGGGTACAAGACTGCAGCTTGGAACTGTTCAGATTGCAGGAACGCAATGAATCTGACTGCATTACCTCACCACCAGACAGGATGTTAAAGTCAAACCAGACTTTTTTAATAATCCAGTAATCCCATAACACCCTTGAAATGCCCATCTCACCCCTCGAAGTCCACTGCAGCCTCTCACGACATTCTCTGATGAGTGCAGGAGATGATGTGGTAGGGCCGAGGGGAGACTGGGGCGTCTCGGTCAGACTGTCGGTGTGGAAATGGTAGTGACATCTGGGAGGCTGGGAATCGCACGCAGGCCGCGACGTGGCTGGCAGGGGAAGCAGGGTTAGACCACGACTTCTGCTCACTGGGTGTGACGAACACTTCGTGACAGAGCAGCGCAACCGCTGACTTCAAATCGCAGGGATGATGTAGATCATTGTATCACTCGGCCCCTTCGCTCCTTCCTCTGCCCACTGGGAATGATGAACCAAGCAGACAAGTCTCGTGATGTACACATACAGGCACACTTGGAAAGAATGCCTGTTTATCTGGAAGCATTCAGACACCACACTTTAAGAAACATTTTGTAAAGCGCTTCGAGAAGCCACCTTTAAAGGCACTTTATAAAATAGTTTATTATTATTAAAAGTAAGTAGTGCTTTATTTCCATATTACTGCATAACAGCTTCATAATCCCTGCATAACTGCTACAGAAAATGTCATAATCGCCATGCATAGAGCTTCATAGGGACAAGCACAGATGACATCACATAGGTCATGTACCAAGGTCGCATTGTACCAAGCGCTTTAAATGATTCTAAGCCAAATCTTATGACTTCTAATGTCCCTGTAAAGCATGATGCATCTGATTACAACTTCTTGTGTAGCAGTTATGAAGGTGTTGTGCAGCAATGTTCTAACAATTTTTCTTACTGAAAAATACCTGTGAAGGTAAGACTTTGTGATGCTGACATTTCCCTTGTGCATGGCAACAGCTCACATCCTCTTCCTGTGAACAAGGTGAATTGCCCTGGGTGCCACCAGCGCTGACCCAGAGTCTTGTTCTGCAGGAAGTGGTTAAGTGTTGCCCACAGGTGCTTATTGTGGTCCCTAGTGAAGGTGTTTTCTTCATGCATCAGCTTGCAAGCACTGTCAGTGTCCCTCCTCCTCCAAGCAATGAGAAAGACAAAGGAAAAGATGCCATTGTTTGCAAAGGTAGTAATTTGTGATCAGCATTGACATGCAAATGCTGGGAAACCTGCAACCTTTTGGCTTCTGGATTGAGTTAAAACATAATTAGAAACTGATTTTTGAACAAAAAAGCTGACTAGCAATTTTCTTAAGATTTTTCAGGCGCAGTCAGAACTTTTCAGGCTTCATATGCCCTTGAGGCATTGATCTTTTGTAGAGAAAAACTCTTTCATATGCTCACATTTTGTGAGTTCAAAATCCTTAACACTTAATGAAAAGTATTTTCTAAATTTCTCCCTAGCTTGTAAGATATGATTGTATACTAAAGTGATTTAGTTGCTTAAGTTGAAGTCAAGGTTTTCTTTAGTTCTTGCAGTAACCTTGCAATAAATGAAAAAACAATCGAATGATTATGATGCATTACAGTGCAGTGGCATATCTGTAATCAGCTTTATTGAGACAACATGGAGCTGAGAGTCGATTTCCAACTTTTAAAATGCAACAAATAGTTTTTTTTGCAGTGACCACGTCCATAAGGGGTTTTGTAAATTTGTTTGAATTATTGCTTAGTGTGATGTAATGTGAGAGCATTCCACTCCTTGTAAGCCAATTCTTTGATATTGAATTTAAATAACTGGTGATTGTATTAGGCTTGTAAAGTATTACTGTATATAATGTTTAAATTGTATTCAGTACAGTTACACAAATCTGAATATTCTGTTAAAGTCAAAAGGATATTTAAGATGAAATTTTAGTAGTTGCATAATGGAAGGTATAATGTTTTTCTAGTATATATGTTTTATAATTTTTCCCTGTGTCCATTAAATCATAGCTCACAGATGCTCAGATGATGATGAAGATCAAAAATCTAGAAAACAATCATTCCTACATGCTTCAAGCATTCTTGACCCTTGACATGGGCACAATATAAAATATCTAAGTGACCGTTCTTCTTAACTTTCCCCTGGTGAAACGTTTTTACAAAATCTCTGTTTAAATAACACTCATTGTAGCTTGTAGCTCTTGAAGGCAGTTAGAGCACAAATGGTGACCTAGCAACAGATGAGGGGGGTGCCTTCAGGAGAGATTCTTCATTGCTGAGACATTATATCAGCAGTTGAATTTGGAAATATTTGTCCCTCGTTAGTGTCTGTTGCCATTATACTAGGGCATGAAAGCTCAAATGCTCAATTAACAGTATGGGTGTGTTGGAAGACCCACACCTTGGAGGCTCTGTAGCGAAATACTGTCATTTTATTGAAATAAATGACAAGATACCATCTGTGCTATTGAAATTCATAAACATAACCCTCTCTGTATTTTTATTGGTACACCATGTGTCACACAATAACAAGTTGATGAATTTTGTGAGTGGTTTCAGTGACGTTTAATATAATATAAAAATAGGGTTTCTGAGTGGCTAAACCAGTGAAGGCACTACCTCTGAGTGCAAGTTCTGTGGCCCAGACCTGTGAGCATGGAATATAAGCATTTCTGCCCGTCTTCATTCTGCCCTTGCAAGGAATGCATTCTTGTTGTAAGCCTAGATGTAAAGAAGCAATTGAGTACTCTGTCCTGGGTTAAAGTCTGTCAAACACTATGAATCCTTCTTCCCTCCCTCTGCCACTTTCTATCCTCCTCCTCAACATCTTGAAGTCATTTTCTCCATCTTCCCCCTTAGTTCTCATGGATTCAGGTTGAACAGGTTCAGCAGTAGATGGTCTGCATAATTCTGGTGATGTCAAACCTCTTCCTAGAGCAATGGAGATATTCACTGCAGCCCTCAGCTTTAAGCTGGACCCGCAGGGAGCTTTGATATCACTGTGGATGATCATGAAAGCTAGAGGAAGCTGAGCTCCCCATGGCTGCCAAAAGCAATATTCCAGCTTTCAGCTTCCAAGCAGCCACTTTTGTGCCTGTGAAATGGAGCCCCAGACACTTCCAGTCTGAGAAGAGGACCAAGGCAGGTGCCTCACTCTAGGGATCAAGGGAATAACAGGACCCCAGAGGGACCTCCAAGAGGGAAAAATGAGCTGATGGAGTGACAAAATCCTACATGCCTGGCTCCTGTCTCCGAGCTGTGCAGGCATGCTTAAGATCCAAGAAGCCCTGGCCTTCCTGGGGCAGCGTCACGTCGACAAAGTAGCTCCACGCCAGGACTGAGCAGGCTGCCGAGACACAGGGGGCCGGAGAGAATGGAAGGCCTTTGGAGCCTTATCGGGTGTCGCCTAGCGAAGGAAGCCAGTAGGACTCCAAGTTGCTAAATGGTTCGTTTTCTGTAGTGCCCAGTCCACCTTTTTTTTTTCTACAAGGAAGGAAATAATACTCCCATCACATGACAAAATGATTAAAACTAAGTTAAAGCTTTACAAAGGGAATATTGTCTTCCGTGCTTTATTGTTTCCAGTTGCTCCTGATGCCAGGACCAGGTCTCAGATTTCAAAGAAATTGTCATAGCCTCATTCTGTCTGGCTAAGTGTCCCATCCTTCCTTCATTTAACAAGGCTTGTATACTGTGTTCAACCTTGATACCACCTCAGTCATTTTTTTCTGGAATCCTATAATTCAGCAGCAGATTAATAGCTCTAGTAAAGCAGTTCTAAGTTTCTGAGCAGGATCCTGTTTAAAGTCTAGTTGAAAATGGGGGGCGAATACTGCATTGATACAATGGGATGAATCTGTAATCGATTGTGGTTCTGAAGCAAGTGTCTGGCAAACAAATACCACTAAACTAATCAGTTTAGTAAAAAAGAGTGAAATTTGGGGTTTGACACATTAGTTCTCTTGAACTTTTTAAGTTTTGAGGCTTGGCAGTCAGCTTGGGATCGTCAGTTGTACTGGCTGTTTTAGTAAGTACTAAATGGCTGGATTATTACGCTGATGGCACAACAATCCTATAGAAGGATTGCTTTATGAACAACAGCTTTGCTATTCCCTGTATAGGTCATTAAATGTGAACTGTTTCTGGAACACTTACCTCACATCGTTCAGCAAACCCCATAATCTTCTCCAGAGTGCTTGTGAAAAGCTGTATTGGTGGCCAGAGGAGGAGTTACTACAATGTTAACTCCTAATTCACTCTGTATGATACTACAAAATGTCAGCCTACACCGCATTTAAGGAAAAACAGCCAGAGAAATGTTTTTGTTTAGTGGGGCTTCAACCGAAAAGACAACTGCGAGTTTTTTTTTCTGTCCCTGCCTCTCCTCATCCTCTGGATATTCGGCCTGGCATCCAGTTCCTCATCTCTGCGAAGCTGCGTGTTGAATGATTATTGAAGTGGTGCTTTCAGTCCTCTGATTAGGCTGGAGTGTGGATAGGGAGAGCTCTGCGGCAACTTTCTCCGGCTTTGTTTGTGGTCAGGTTAAGGGAGCTGTGACCTGTGGATTGGTCCCTGTGGGAACAATTAGCTCTTGCTGAAGGATTTTACCCGCGCTGAAAGCTGTAGTCTTGTCAACCTCTGGATTCACCCCTCTTACGCTAAAATAACGCCCCCCCCCCCCTCCCCGGCAAGGACTGGGACGATTCCGTCTAATTGCAAGCCCACTTTCACTGCATTGGTCTTTCCAGTCTGCCTGGCTGCCTGTAGCCTAGCCTGCGCAGGTCTGAGGGTGGGCGGCTTCTCCGAGTCTGCTACCAGGACAGAGCAGGGAGCCCACAGAGCAAGTTCTGAGCAGGTACTGAAGTTTCACAGCTTCATCGTGCTCCGACGCGGAGCTGCTCAAAGAACGAGGCCACTCTTGCCATTGTTTCTGGCTTTCTTCTTCTTTCTGTGGAAGCTCTCCAGTATAAAAGCCGCAAACAGGAATTGAAACAGGAAAGCTGTGAGCCTCGGCTGCCATGTTACTACTCTCTTTTGCCATCAGTGATCTTGTTTTTTATTCAGCGTGTTGCAGACCCTGTTCCCAATGCGAAACCGAATGTAAAAACACAATACTCACACAAATGAAGAAAACGATCATCCCTGGACTTCAAGTTTAATATCGGACTTTTTTGACTGATGGGGTTGTGTTCTCGAAGGCATCGAACATCAAGAAATCTGACACGTTTCTTTATTTCAAATGCTTCCACCTCCGGTTTGACAAGTCAGTCTATTTGTTGAAAGCCTTGTAAAAGCTTCACAAGGAAAGCTTGTTCTCAGAACAAAAAGAAAGTCTGTGACAGGAACTTCCTTAGATTAGTAAGGATGTGCAGCGGTTGTTATGGTTACAAGATATAAATAGAGTAGCTGGTCCTGCAGGTGGCAAGCGGGCTTTGAGTTAAAGGATGAAAGACAGCTTAAAGCCATCGTGTTATTAATTTCCATTTCTTAATAGAGGGAACATCTCATCTCATTTATTTTCTATTCTCTTTTTCTCGTTATTTTTTCTTGGGTCTTTTCATATTTGTGCAAGATCCTTCACGTTAATAAGAGTCAAACGTCTTCCTGTGTTTCCTCCCCACACTGGTCCACACGTGTAATTGACTCATCCTGAGAGTTTCAGGGGCCCTTGGTCTTGACACTGTCTGTTGAGCTCGGGTAGTTTTTCAACTTTTATTCGATTAAATGGTGCTCAATGGAGAAACAAAATTCAACATGACATTACTCAGTACATTCATGAGTTAAGGAGATGCAATATCAGGGTCACGCCCGTGGCTTAAAAAACGAGGATGAATATTAAGAGAGGTCGGGATTTGTTATATTATATTATGTTATATCATATTACTGGTGGAAAAGACAGAATTGCATTTTTTATCATCAAACCTTTCTTAGCTGTTTTTCAGGCACCAGTGCTATCATTATAGATGCTGGTTTGAGCAGAAATGTGTCCTTGTCTTGACATTCCAAAGCAATTAGTCTGCGGCACAGTGCGGAGAGGAGAGCAGTTTGGGGGGAAAAAAAGAATATATATGTACATTTGTTTTAGAAAGAACTTGTGTTCCACGCATGAGGGATAAGTTTGACACCTCTTTTGAAGCCCTGCTTTTTTTTTTTTGCTTACATTTCTCATTACTTTTTCCCATCTCTTGCTCTCTCTTCTCTCCTGCCGTTTCGGATTTGTGTTCCTTAAACCCGCCGCCCTGCGCTGAGGGTAAAGATACTGGCGGTAATTAGAAGCGGCTCCCGGATTTAATGAAGGGGAGCTTGCTTGATGGCAGAAGTGCTTGAGACTTTGCCAGTGGCTGCAACTTCAAACGCTACTGATATGGCTTCACAGCAAGCGCCTGGGAAGCTGCAGGGAGATAACAAGTCGTGCCGTTCTTTTGATTCCCTGCATGCCAGGGCACTCAATCTATAGGACTTTGATGAGGGAGAGAGACACAGCGCTCAGGGCAGGGGTAGGGCTTTCCAATTAGGTGCTCCGGTGCTCCGCCGTGTGTGTTCCTTTACATGGAAAGGGTGTAATGACAGTGAGGTGACGGAGCTGCAGTTCCTGGGTCCCCGGGGGGGCGATCGGGCCACCCAGGACAGGCGGCACCGTACTGGACAGCGGTGGGTTGGGGTTTGTCTTGCCCCCGACGCTTCGCAAAGCGAGTCACGTGGCCAGACCTCGCGAGGTGTGTGACGCTCTGAGCACTCCGCCTTGGAGAAGCAGGCGTCGGGATCGGTCTTTTCTCGATGGAGGATAAAGCCAGGCCATACAAGGCCATACAAGGCCATACAAGGCCATACAAGGCCATGCTCAGGAGACGTGTAAAGCTGAAGACAGCTGTCCCACTGACTGACTGATGAGGCTAAATGCTTTGTGCTTTGGGTATTGTTTATCGGGATGCCGCTGCATTCCAATTAAAATTTCACTCTGACCTTCAAGTGTTGATTTGTGTTTTCTTTGTTAAAAAAAAATCCCTGATAACTTTTATGGCTTGTGTTTGTCTGGATGTGGTCTTTTTTTCATTTTCAAAGATTTTGATATTGACTGAATAAATCATTTCTGTGACAAGTAGCTTGTAATAAAGGTTATTTGTCGAAGTTTTAATGTGCTTGATTTCTGTTGTGTGAAGATAATTTGGTCCTTACTGAGCCTATGAAATTGCTGTTGTTGACAGGCAGTATTCAGTAGCTACAATAGTATTGCACTTTTAGAAAACAACATCCTAAAAACCCTGAAAAGTAATTATTTCATTTCATTTTATTAAAAAACTGTAGCAATAGCAATTTTTGGCTTATATCCTGAACATTTAGTGCCAGAATCTTAAAAGAAGCCATCTATCATTTAGCTTTTAATTACCATTAGTTTTTACATGTAATATTTTCTTCTGAATTGTATAGACCTAGTGCACATGTAATTCTGGTCATAAAGAATTCAGTATAAATTAAATGTTGTTGCCAGGTTTCAATCTTTAAAAATGTCAGAGTGCTGTTGTTGTTGTTGTAGTTGTTTCCATTAAGGTTTCCATTAATCATGAAAAATATTTTTTTTAGTAGGCTTTCTGTCTTTCAAAACATTATACCTCCCTCATTATAGTTAAGCTGATCTGTGAGTCTGTTGCCTAATCTGTCCTTTAAACTTTTCAAGAGGGGACAACACCGCTCGTGTTAGGTTGGGCTGTAAGTAGCTTAAGTTTGGGGGATAAGCACTTGGGATGAAACGGAATGATCATAACAAGCTAGATTCTTTGACAGCTCCTGGGATTAAGTGAAGGG
Organism: Lepisosteus oculatus; assembly: GCF_040954835.1. Lineage (NCBI taxonomy): Eukaryota > Metazoa > Chordata > Actinopteri > Semionotiformes > Lepisosteidae > Lepisosteus > Lepisosteus oculatus. The sequence goes on from NC_090715.1 coordinate 15,575,027, forward strand.
AGCTTCTTTAATTCCATCTGTTTTCTAACCTCTTCTTCCACTTCAGGGTCACGGGGACACCCTGGATGGGGCGCCTGTTCATCATCGCGCACACACACATCACGGCCAATTTCACCACAAGCCAATTAGCCTACCAGTATTTTCGACTGTGGGAGGAAACCAATTAATGTTGCTTTATTTGTTGCATACAGAATCTGTACTGGCATTTTTTTCTATTGCTATTTAAAGTTTTTTGGTACATCCATTTTCTAAAACTGTACAGCATCTGGGATGTGTAAACAATACATATACATGTTACATATATACCGCCTCACATCGGGTGTGAACTGCTTACTGAATTTCATCAGGCAGATGCCTGCTTCTGAATACATTGTGCTAAATGTGTTGATTAGGGCAACAGATAACGAAAGGGTTTGTGACTCATTCTTTTTAATCTTCAGCCGATGAAGAACGATTCAGCCGCAGTTAATTTTTTGAGAGTCTTTGATGTTGAAATGACACTGTTGTGTGAGTTTTTAGATAATGATTCATTCTTCATAGCTGTTAACGAAGTATAACTAAAATGACCCTTACCTTTTGCTCTGTGGGATTGCTAAATTATTGGAAATACTTTGAACAACCGAAGCATGACATATTTATGCCAGCTACTGTACGAGTCAGTTTGGCGAAAGTGCTGGCCTTTACTGATGGGAAAAGGGTTGAAACCTTTAGCACACCTGTGTTTTTGAGTGATTTTTTCACCGTACATCAGCAGACAGCTGCTTTAATCATTTTTTCATAGGAAGAGCTGCGCTCATAATCACTGCTGAGCCCTCGCACAGTGCAAACCTAAAAAACATCTTACCTCCCTTCACTATTGCACAGATCCTTTGCAAAGCCTTGTGAAATCTTTTTCCAAACAACAGGCTTTCTTTTTTTAAACCATGGCTTGTTAGGTGTAAAGAATTTATGAATTTTAGGATGAGAGAACCATTTTAACACAATAATCTTTAGTGTCCTAGCTACTGTTTTTCCATGTCCTTGAAGAAGAAAACAGATGTGGCACTCGGGCCGGGCCTGGTCTGCCCCTTGTTTGTTGTGGTGTGTCGTACAGTCTTCAGGACAACAGTGCCAGTGTTTTACAGGTTCCAAAGGCTTGAGCTAGACAGAAAAGCAGTATGGATAAGGTAATTGTCTTTGCCAATAATAAACCCCACAGGTGAAATAAAGCCTTTAGCTGTTTTTTTACTTTAAGAAAATACTTTCTGGGATTTGCAGCAGAATGGGACTTTAATGATTAGAAGTACTGGAAACCCTGTGGCTGGTAGACACTTTCTATCATTTGTAAAAGAGCTTGCCCTGTGTTTGGCTGTGTATACAGCAATGCCCAGAGCTCTTTTTTACAGTTATCGCAAGAGAAGTTTCAGCAGTGGGTATCTCCGTCAGGTTTGGTGAGACTCTGTGTATTGGGTGGTGTGATGGAGCTGTTTTTTTGAAGATTCCTTTGGGACTGGTTAGTTCCCAGACTGGATTCTCAACCCCTTCAGTAAGCATTGCTTGTTTTGGGTTGAGCAGGGAGCTGTATCAGTGGAAGAAGAAAAGGTCTATTTCACCCTGAAGAGTAGAAAGAAAAGGCACAATTTTTCAACTGGTAATCCTTGTTCAGGCATTAACCCTTCTTCAGTATAGCTAAAGAAGGCTTAACCACGAAACATTGTATCTATTCTGTTTGTTTTTCAGTGTGGAATTAGTCTTTACTTCTTCCATTGCTTCTTTTGGGACATGTTGTGGTCTTAAAGTGAAAGGTCTATCAGATTACATGTGTGTTTCCTACTCTTACATGCCTGGTCTCATGCTGGTAATTTTTCCAGGCTTTTAGTCTGAGGGTTATGTTGACTGATGTCTGCCTTCCTGGTCCGCAATATCTTACTGAAATGTACTGTAAATTATTTGAGTCTGATGTGGTCCACGTCACCTTCCCTTTGGTGGTTTTCTGTCTGTAGGAGGCATCTTCTTTATCTAACTGGTGGATCATCCATCTTCAAGCAATGGGTTTGTTAGTCGTGCTTGACTTCAGAACTCGGCCTGAAGTCTTTACTCCCCCTACCACCTCTTCTTGCCTGTCACAGTCTTCCGACTACAGTGCTCATGCCTCCTAGTGCAAAGCCAACTCTGCCCTGAAGGATTTCGCTATTTGTTCATCTAGAAGGATGGGCCTCTTCATTATAGACTTCCTAATATAGCCTACCATGAGACTGTTGATAATGGAAAAGAACACATAATGAGTCAGCCTTTCGTGCTGAATAATCCGTGGTCTAAATGAGCCTAGCAACTACGCCCCCCCGCCTCCACCCCCCTCCGCCTCGTTCCTGAATGTGTCAGTTTGTAAAAGTTGCAAATGAAGTGAAGAAAAATGCTGTGAAAAAAATCTTTTTTTGGCCTTTCTTCTCAGCTGCAGAACGCGCCTTCGACACATCGCAGTTGTTTGACGTCAGACCCATTGCTGGGCTCCCTTTTTAGAGGCGCAGTTCAGGGGCAAAACTCAGATTCTGCCTTTGTTTTCTGCTGTTTACGAAGACGTTAATCAGCCTGGCTTAATTGGTGTGCATGTGTCTCTTTACTGAGTTTAACATGCTGGCCTTCCACGTGTCCTGGCCTTCTGGAGTCTGATTTCTGGTGTAACATTTAACATCGCATTAAAGCCCGTTCGAATTCTTTCACAGAACATGCCTTTCAGCCATGTCGGCTTGTGCAGTCATTATTATCACATGCCTGGGAATGCAGTAAGTTCAGAACTGATTGCTTTCTTTTAATTGTCTTCCTAATGTCCATTTAATTGCAGTCTGCGAGGACATTAAATCATCCAGTAAACGCTCGCCTGTTTTAAAATACATATTTGAACACAACCAAACCCCGGAGCGCAGTCTCGCAGAAATGGAATACAGATGAAGGGGATCTGACCCCTCCTGTTACCAATTAAAACGAGCTTCCTCGTTTCGAGGCACTGGTTTTTTTGTTGTTGCAGTTTTTATCTGGATCTCCTCTGCTCCTAGAGGCGGTTAGAGAGCGGAGGAGGCTGCTGGGATGTCCTGCTGTGGTCAGGTGGCCTGATGGCTGGAAGCCAGGGTGACACACTGCTCCCACGGCTCCTCCCGGGCCTGCGAGGAAGACGCCAGGGATCTTCCCAGTGGGAAGATCTCGGCTTCATTGTCAGCGACTGGATCGGTGCTCCACTGCACATCTTTTCCTGGACGCAGCGAAACATTTTATTGCGCGACAGCCAGACTTTCTCAGATGACAAGACACCCTGTTGCCGCTGCAAATCATTTTGAAATAATTCCAGGGCAATCTTGACAGCAGCGCTTCTTTTTCTGGTCATGGGCCTAAAATGAATCCAGTCCTCGGCCGATCTCCAATCCTGCTGTCCAGCCCTAGCGCTTCAAGGCATCTTCTTATGGGCCATAGCCGACTTCCTTCTTCCCAAAAGCCAAGTGGCGCCCTGCGCCGGACACGCAGTTTGCTTTTCGGTGTGTGGATCGAGGAGTTTGTTCTAAGATTGGAAATCTGCTCTCAAACCCTCTCCGTCCGCTGTTCGTGCTGGGAGTCCCGTGGTGCCTGATGAGATTCCCCCCCGATGAGGACAGGGCACGGCCAGGGTCCGTTGGAGGAGCCCGAGGGCACAGTCGCCAGCTCCAGCCCGCAGTGGAGGAGAGGTGGTCTCGAGTGGTCAGTGTCTTGAATGTCTCGGTCTCCCTGCACCGCCAGTGATTGCCTTACGCTTGTGCCAGAGAGAGCAAAACTCCCAGATAAAGTCGTCCTAGTTTTTTCCATCGTTTTCTTTCGGGAATGATCATATCCGAGTTGGAGAAGAGTTGACTGAATGAACTCAAGTCAGACTTGCCTTAAGAGCACAAGGTTACAAACAGGAGGGGGCCGTTTACCACATCGTGCTCAAATGGTAGCGCAGTTCCTGAGCTCTTTATCTCGTCCTTCAATGTTCTTTTGCCATTGCAGTACTGGAAGAAGTGTTCTGTAACAGTTTCAACCTCATTTAGCCTTCCTAACACTTCTTTTGATTTGACCTTGCAGCATAATGTACTCTTTTTCTTTGTCTTTGACACTTTTAACTTCTTCATAGAGTGCCGCCTCTCCGGCTCTCCTGATATTTTTCTTAACTGAGCTGTTAAACCATTTAGACCAGTAACCTGTGGCATGTTTGTTTTATGCCTGAAGCAGTACACATTCTCTTTTGCTTCCTTTTCTTTTTTTTATCCCATTCTGCTTCCCTTAAGCTCTGTCTCATTCCTTTGTAGTTGGCTTTTTAAAAAAAAATGTAAACCATTACTTTTGACTGTGCATGTGGGTTTCAAAGTTATCTTCAAAATGAATCCCTTTGTGATCACAGTTGGCTGATGGTTTTGTTATTTCTCTCTTGTTAACTCTTTCCCGGTCATTTACAAGTATTAAATCAACACAGACACCTTCTCTTGTCAGTGACCGAACGGATAAGAATGTACTTTGTAACCATTTCTACCACTGAACCATGATTGTTCTGTCTTCCTGGGAGATTTGGGATGATTTTTCCAATCTGTGTGATTGAGATTCCCAGTGAGAACACAACTTCCTTCTTGCTTAACTCCGTACTTGATCAAATCGTTTGGTGGTGTATAACACACTGCTGTTAATAATCCCTTCCAATTGTTCTGCATTAGTCTGACTCGCATAGAGTGATTCCATTCTTAATGGAAATACTATACCTGGTAATATTATATTCATCCCTTTTGTTCTCAGTTAACCAAGTTTCAAAAACTATCATATCACTGTAGTACAATAATCTTTTCTCGCTTTTATATAGTGCTTTTCATTCCAATGTATCCCACAGGATTTCACGTGAAGAAGGGCTGATGTGCAGAAACAAATTCAGTGTTGGCAGCCCCACTACTCAGCATGTTAGGTGGAGGAACTATTTCTCAAATTGAATCAAGGGCGGCCTTTAAGCATGCCAGAGTGCAGTTTAGCCAGGACAGTAGTGTTAGCACCCCTACTTGTTTAAGCACTAGCCTGGGATCTTCAATGATCAATTAACACGGATTTAATGTTTCAACTAAAACGAAATGCACCTCCTACGACACAGTAACCCCGTCACCATAGTGGGGCATCTGCAGAATATATTGCAGAAGGAAGAGCACCACCTACTGGTCCAACAGCACCACTTACAGCGGCAACATGCCCAGATCTGGCTCATAGGCAGTAACTAGGCTGTCTCGTTAGCTGCTTGTGCAGTGGCTTGTAATTATAATATTTTGTTTCGGATAGTCGTTGCAATTAATGGTGGTTTGACTTGAACTGTTTTTGATTTTTTTTAATCCTTCTTCAAACTGAATCCTGCTGGGGAACACCGTGCCTGGAGTGGTGCCTTGTGGCCGTGCCTTCAGTTCAGTGGCTGTGGAGCTTTGTGAGATGCAGGGGAAATCCCACACAGGTCCACTGGGCTGTTTCTGCTCTTCGACCTGCTTGCGTGTTATCTGATGTTGCTTGACTTCTTCAGTGTCTTTTGTTGCCCACGTGAGTCTTCGGCTCAGGCTGGGAGTTTTACGTGTTCTGGAAAGGTCTTCCAGCCGGGCTCCTGAAATTGCAGCTTTAGGCTCAGTGCTGCAGTTTGCAATTGCTGTATTTCTCACAGTGGAGTTCCCCAGCAGCCTCCATGTTCTCTCTTCTTCCTTTTGGGGCTGAGAAAGTTCTGTCATCATGGTATGAGTGTTCAGTTCATTTGTCCTGCCGAGAACATCTGTCTTCCATTGCACTGTGTTGGGACGTGCAGTGTTGATAGAGCACAGATCTGGTGGGGGTTGACGGATTCTATTTCTTGAGTCTTCCAAATACTGATTTTTGGATTCTTTGGTGTCCCAGTGAAGGGGGGTCAGACCTGTTTGTATTCATTAATATTCAGTGGGCTTGGATAGCCTGTTGACATCTTGTTGCTGTCTGAGGCTCTCCAGCCTCTTCGCCTTGTAAATGCAACTTTCCTTGCAGGTTCAGGGTTTTGTTATATTTATCACACATATAGCTCTTCTGTCAGAGTTCTTTGCGGAGTGTTGCTGACCTCACAGGCTGCACAGTTCGTTTGTTGCTGTGTGGTGGTACTAGTGTGTCCATCCTTAGCCTCCATTGGCTGGAAGCTCCCATATACAGTAGTTTCTGTGCTGATGCCATAGGGTCTTCAGGGTGTGGGCCAGTGAGCCGCTGTGCCCTTATATCTGGGGCTGAATCGCTTGCGGTATGGAATAACCCTCCATAGATCAACCTGGACCCCTGCTTGTGTTTCAGCCTGAACACAACTGTTTACAATACTATAATCAGATTCAGAATTGCAGCTTGTAGCTATCTACAACTCAGTAGTGCATTGAATTCACTCTACAACACTGCATGACCTGCAAGACAATGGCTGCTGAAACAATTACACTCAGTGCTAAAACCTCCTCCGTGTTCAGTCTTTCCTTCTTAGAAAGAAATATTTAAACTGCCCGCAGAGCTTTTCGGTTAAGTTCCTGGGAAACTTAACATGCCACTTGCAGAATTTGTGTTTGTATTTGGTCTAAAGCGTGGAAAACCTAGCGTGATGGTTAACGCTTGCAGAATGTTGCCCTGTGTCTTTGAAAGTGCTTGGTTATGAAATGTTATACCCAAGGTCACTTCAAAGTGTGATTTTCCATGACAGATATTGTTAGAGCTGCTGAACATCTGACTCTGCCACCTCAGATGACTTCAAAGCTGAAACTGCCACACGCTGTCCAAACCAATTTGCCAACTGCATCGATTGGATCGAGCCCAGGCCATTTCAAAAATTAAAATAGAATTAAAATCAGAATGGAATCTCAATGGCTTTTAATATTCCGGCTTGTTAGGAAATCCCCTTTTAAATAAACATCTGTCTTGGGTTATGGATGTCAGTAACGCATAATCTGCAGTTAAGAAGGGCTCACTGGGGCTTCAGTCTGTCCAGAATAATCCTTTTCCCTCCCAGCTGTTTAGTTTTGGGTTGGGACATCTGTAAATACAATCTGGGTATAAACGTGGACGTGGTGTATATATTGTTTTCACCTTTCATTCCCACGTGTCTGGATTGAAGTTCTTGGTCTTCAAAGGGGAGTTTGTCCACCTTGGAAAGAAAATCCACCAGCTGTCAAATCTGCTCTATTAAGATTGCAACAAAGTCTTCTTTATTATCTTCAAGTCAACCGACAAAATGTAATTTACTGTATATAAATTTTTCTGTGCGTGCAAGACATTCAAACCTCATGCACATCTACTAGAAGTAACAAATAACACAAAAGCTACAATACAAGCATTCCTGCAGAGCTCTAATGCAGGGCAACTGCGAATCAAACCGATCGCAGGAACATTTTGTTGTTTAGGGGCACCTAATAATAAAATAATAGCAGACAGCAAAACATACAAATCCTCACTAGCAGGTAATAGGAAGGAGCTGTACAAAATTTCCTGTATCCGTGGTTTGCATGTCATGTGGTTAAGATGCACAGATGTTTCACAGACAAAGCACCATCCAAGCAAGGCGATGCTTGTTAATATGATTGCAAACACTGCAAACTACCAAACCCGCAAAAAAAAAAGCCAAATGTCAAACTCCAGCAGAATTCAGCCCATTTATTATTCAACAAGGAAAGCGGCAGTAAAGAACCGAGCAAAGACAGGCAAGGAGCAGTTTCAGTCAAAATGCGTCTTCACTTTTTTCCCCCTATTATTGAGCTCTTTACTTCGTGCTTTTCTTATTAGAAAAGCAGCATTGATCTCTTTCTAAATTTGCCATTCAAGTGACATTTTCCTTTTGCCAATTAGGGATTTTGCAGTGTGCAGATCATCCTGCTTAATAAGCAACTGTGAACAGGGGTCAGCTGTGCTATATATAGTGCCTTTGTAGCGTGGCAAAATACACAATGCAGTATATATCCAGGAGCTGTGGCTTCTGTGTTCTCTCCTTCCAAGTGATCATACATGGAGGTACACAAAAAAAAGGAGTTGTGCAGTTGTCATTGTGTTCTCTGGCTGGAATAGCTCCACTTAGCATGTGGGTGAAGGTTTTGCCAGTTTTGAAGGGTCTGTCTTGACAACCTCGCTGTCTTGTTGTCCACCCTGGCTGTCCGTGACTCGGCGAACGGAGCCCCGGGCCCTTTTGCACCTTCCTCCGCGCTGTGTGTGTGCGCCGCAGTGGTGCAGATGGAGAAATGGCGACATGCTCGGTTACATTCATCAGCTTCAGAGTGACGCTGTTCCCCCTGGCAGTAAGCCTGAGCGGTAAGCCGAGGCGTGCGAACTTGCCAAGTGATTTACAAGGTTTCGAAGGTCTCCCTGCCTTTCTCTATCCCGTTTGTCTTGTCCGGGTCTCCTGCTCGACCTCCCGGCTCTCGCCCATGGCTGTCTCGCAGGGTCTCAGGGCCATTAATAAAATGCCAAACGAGCTGCTCGGGCCACCGTTAGGAAGATCCGTAGGCTGCTTCCGACTCTCGTGAGAGGGGCCGGAATTGACAGTTTTTCTTATTGATGTGAGTGGTTCCTGCCGGTTATCTGGAGGACGGATGGTCTTAGTTAAACTCAAGGATGAAAGGAGGGATAAAAAAATCATCATTTGTGTAAAGCTGCTTTCTGGAACAACAGTAAAGCAAAGCTGTCCCTCAGCCTGCCCAATCTATATTTCATTTAATCTCCCCACCAAAATGCGATGGTCAGACTTTAGATTAGGGCTTGGCAAATTGCAATTTATAAATGGAAAATACATTTCTGAAAAGTTATAGCTGTCTACTGCACACGACCTTTGGGTCTGTGTTAGGCATCTGGTTCAGACTATGATTTAGAATAAGGTGTTGTCACTAACTTGTAAATAATTTACTGTAAAGCTTGTTTATTATCATACAGGGACAATTTCAATGGCCCATTGCCTGGGTAGCTTCTTTCATACTCCCACAGCCCTTTGTGTAAAGCACCGTTTTTTGTTCTCATCTTTACATGCAGATTTAAAAAAAATCTGGAATGGCTTTCTAAATTTAAATTTAAAGGGTGTTTGCTTCCCCTAATCTAAAGTGTAACTTGATCAATTGCAAACATGCCGGTTCCAGCAAATGGAATTAATTGCCTGATGCACGCTAACCACATGACAAAGTCATGTGATCTGGTGGATGGATTAATAAATATACAAATCTTCTCCTCTGAGTCAAAATCAGTACTTTTCGTGATGGTTTTCCATTTGTTTCCCTCTGGTGATAGCAAGGCCTATTAACTGCTGTTGGAGATGGATGAGGTTGAGTGATAATTGTTTCTCTACCACTATGTCTTGTAAACAAAAACCTCTATTTATTAGAGGAGAGGAGCAAGTGTCTTTATGTGGTAATTGCTTTGTATTTTAATTCAGAATCCTTAATTGTGCTTGTGTGGCTTGAGATTCCTAACACATCGCCTGCTGTGCTCCTTTTGCTACGGTTTCCTTTTGAATGTAGGATTTGCTTTTGCAATTTCAAGCTGAAGACAAAAGTGTTTATGTCACTCAGTACAAGTTTATTAACTGTAATGATTTATAAAGGAGAGAAGCTTTTTTTTTTTTAATTTGAAGCTTTTTATACACCTTAGCTTCTAAAGTGTACTAGACCTTTAAAGCTGTACATACCCCTGTAGTTTATAACCATCTGGCACAAAGATGAATCTCCTGTGGAAATCATTATGTGAGTAGTCGATCTTAATATTTAAACGAAAAAGTTTGCAAAAGCTGTGGCATAGTTGGATGTCAGAATTGAGGATGACAGTTGTATTTGTTAGCACATTGATAACTGGAAACAGCCCCCTCCAACTGCAGAACAAAATCCTTGTGTGAATATATCCTTGTTTCCAAGGCCTGAGAATCTCTTTGTTAGGTAGAAATGGCCTTAGACCATCTATTCCTATGGCATTTCTTTGAAAGATGACCTCGTTTCCTTAAAATCCGTCCACGCAAAGGTAGCAGCAGTATCCCAATTAGTGGGTGTCCATCAAAAAAGCTTGACCTTTTCATGTGCGGTGAACGTTGTAGGTCACCCACTAATGTATTATTTATACACGCCTGTGCCGTTAAAGCACGTTTAGCATGAAAACGGTCTGACAAATACAAAGGTCACGGTAGAATCATATTGTAATGAGGTGCTGCACCTTCCCAGTCCCTATGGAGGATACTGTATGGATCACACTTGCAGGAAGGAGGGATTTGGAAAAAGACACAGTGACTTGCCTGCTCTAAAATGCGCTTGGGCAATACAGTAAGGGACTCTGAAGTCATTGCCTGTCTTTCAGTTCTTTATTTTAAGAAATGCCACACACTTATTAAATATGGTTTCTAGAAATGTTCACTTGTCTTATATGATGGGTGTGAGAGGCAGCTGGCAACGAGAAAACAAAACTTCAGGAAGAGAAATGTGTTTTCTCAGTTTGTCTTCAGTACCTACCTAATGCTCATTATACAGTCTTTAAAGATGTGCTGCCATTTGATCTGTCTTTTTTATGTTGATTAAAAGAATGTAAGAGGCATTTTCTCGGCAACGACTCGTAGCAGGGTAGATGGAATTGTTTTGTTGAGCTAACTTGGCAGATGGTGATTTTGAAACTTTTCAAAAGCTTTTTGTCCTTCACGCGCAGCTCTATACTCTTTTGATAAGATCTGTTGTTTTTCCATTTGTTTGCGGTGCTTTCTTTTTTTTTTTAATTGGCAAGAGGAAATGGTCTTTTAAAATTGAATTAAATAGACTGCAATCACAGTGGAATTCAACACAGAGGAAATAGAAATCAGGTACTCTAATAAGATGAAAAACTAAGAGTTGTCAATGAAAAAACAGTTTTGCTTTTGATGTTAAAAAAAAACAGGGCTAGTGTAGTGAGTGCAGCTATCGGCTCTTTGAAATCATCATCATCATTGTCATCCATTATTTAGTCCATCAGTCAGTTTAGAGCAAATTCTTGTGTACAGCGCTGACCTGGCCGAGAGTGACTTACAGCCACACATTGGAGAAAGCAGTGACAGACAGGGAAGAGCACACAGTGAAATACAGCTGGCCAGGGCTGTGTTAACAAGTGTGGGCATCGAGTAGAAGAGATTGAATCACACAGCTGAGAACACCCTCAGAGATGAAGACAGACAGTTTCAGCTCACTGTTCCAGTCACTGGCAGTGGCAAATTGAAATGACTTGCCATCGGAGTTGGTTGGAGTTGCTTTTGGCAAGTTCAGATTTTAGTGCTTCATCTTAAACTGTACAGCAGGATGGTTACAGAGAAGTGCATTAAAATGAGATTGGAAAGTGTTTCCATGTTGATGATTTAAGGTAGTTTGCACAGGGAGACGATCAATCGAAGAATAATGGTCACAATGATGAGTTTCCCACCCAGTCTGTAAAAAGATCACCATGGTTCAGGAGAAGTGTGGACAAGTCAACCGGTGTGTTGCTGAGATCATGTAAAATAAGATCTGTTGTAATGAGGTAAACCAAGTGTAGACTTGCTTTTAGGGCGCATATTAGCAACAGTTTTTAAAAATTAAAGGCCATTGACCTTGGTGCCTTGATATTTAGAAACTACGTCCAGTTAGGTTTAATTTAAAAACTGATTATTAAGAGAGCAGTTAATTTTAATTAAATCCACAACTTTAATTTTATCTTAATTTATTGGTGATACAGTTCACCAAAAACACATTTAAAAGAAAACTATACAGTAATTGGCCATTGCAGAAGATCAAGTGGGTCTGGTTGAGTACGACATGGTGCTGTTGGCTTAGGGGCCGGTAAGAGAGATGCCTAATCCTGAGAAATTGTATTTATATACAGTAAATAGATGGAAAAAAGAGTACAGTACAGGACTGAACCTTGTGGGACACCTTGAAGCAGTTATTTCCCAGTCCTGGTTCTGGAGTACACCTGTGTTTTCTGGAATTCACTTCAAATAATCTTTATTATTATAGTTCATTAACTTGAATTGTTTTGTGTGTATAGTTAAAACAATTTCAGTTCTTAAATAAGCAAATGAGATTAGAAATTAGCATGAAACCTGTGCTAGATGCTGATTTTCAGCTCTTTGCTCTAGACCTGATTGAGTTTAACCATGCGCTGAGCTCTACTTAGTAAGAGCAGTGAGAGTGGTTATGATGTGAGTGTTTGACAGTGTAATTAATAAACAATGAGAGCTGTTTAGCTCGATAAAGGGGAGTAACAGTTTTAAAACACGTTGAAACAGAGCTCTGCTCACTATATTGCTTGGAAACAACACACATTAAGGAGGTAATTTGTGAGATGAAGTCTTCTGTGCAGAAAACGGTTAAAAATCAATCGGTTGGTTCAATTAAGGGTTCAATAAACTTGATTGATTAAGAGTTTAGTTGAAATGAATACCAGATGACACAGGGGTACCACAACACCAGAATTTGGAAACACTGCCCTGAAGTAATGAAGTAATATTGACATCTGATTGTTGTAGAACTTATTGTTACACGTTTTGATTTTGTCCTTAACAAGTCTCAATTTTCCTGTTAATCTTAATGTACTTTAGCGATTCTAGTGTTAAACCTTTCCAAACAGAACAATATAAGTATAAAGTCATGGCATTGGTGGTGTTATATTATTGTTATTATGTTGTGTAATTGTAACAGTTTTGAAGCTAACCAGAGCTGGTAATAACCCAGAAAACCAAAAGCAATTCATAAAAGTATTATCATTGCAGTCAGTTACTTACTGATTTAGCAGCAACTTGAAACATCAGGTCCATATTTTTCTGAAAGTGGCTACACAAAATGTTCAGAACTCCCACAGGAGTACATGTGTAAGACAGCATGGACTTTTGGAAGCATGGTTTTGCCTTATTCTCCGGATGTGTTCACTCCACTTAACATTGGCACGATGGTCCATGATCAGAAAGCTACTTATTCCTGACAAGTTTGGTTTGGTGCTAAAAAAATAACATAATTAGTGTAATTCGATCTTTTTGCAAGCCCTTCATGTTGTAAATGGACTTATTTAGCTGATTTCCACACATCAGCTGGGGGAAGTAGGAAACTAGCTAACTAGCGATGCAATGTGGTGTCGAGATACTGTATCTGTACTAGGTTTGTAATATAAGGTGGAATGATTATATCGTATTGCCCAGTGGACCCTAACCTGATTCATATTTTAGGCAGTGCAAGACTGGAAATACTTAATGTAAATTATAACAAGGGAACAAATTGAATCTGAAACAATTGGAGCAGGGGATTGAAGGAGTAAGAGTGTAATTGGAAATAATTTAGATCGTGATATTGGAAACCAACAGTCTGCTTCTATGACAGAGCACCATGTCTCTGTGTGAATGAATCTAGACTGACAGTATTTGAAGTAATTTTGGTGTGGTCATTATCATGCAGACGTCTGCAGTGATTTTCCCTGTATGATTCCAGATCCAGAGATTAAAAGTACTATCCATTCGGTATGCTCTTTTTTGAAGCTTTATTCTGTTTAAATGTTGGTTTCATTGTAAATAGCGGATCTGGGTCTGAATCAAAATGACCCTGAGTCTAATACCTTGATCAGTGCAATACCCTGCTGTTTCTTTCATGGAGTGATCGCGAACAGCCAGCTCACATCAGCAGTTAAAACACAGGGGCAGGATGTTTTTGCCTCCTAAAGTTCCCGTGACCCACCATGATGCACGAGTAGGTTTTAAATGCTTGTGGTGTTGTGCATAAAATAAGACATACTGCACTTTATTTCAGGCCTTCATCTAAGTGGCTGAAAAGTATAAGTAATCTTAACCAAGGTCTCCGTGTGGATTGGATTATCTCTCCCCTCTTCCTTGGGGGCTGGGACCTGTACCTCTACTGGCTCGCTCAACAAACTCATCTGCTGCCGTCATCTGGATTCTTTGCTGCATCTGTTTTTATTAAACTGTAGAGTGAAGGAAATAATCTTCCTGAGCCCTGTGTCTTCATCGCCTCTTTCACATTTCCTGTTGAATACAGAGAATTGCTGTTGACCTCCATTTCCACCTGAAATTTGATGAATTCTTCCTCGGCTCTAATAGAAGTCCAGTCCGGAAACTGGCAATAGACATGAATACGTACCGGTTGTTTTATATGCAGTATTAATATGTCGAAAACCTTAAATGTACAGTGGTCAAAGATGGAAAGTGATGAAGAACGTGAGTCTCTTGCCTTTGGAGCCTCAGTTTAGTCATTAGTGAAACTTGTTATTGACTCGATTTTAAGCTTAGAGAGCTCACAGATCTGTAATGATTTTGTGACATACCCAAGGATAAGAATTTGAAGGTCTTTGTCCTAATTGCAGTACCAAAAACTTTCTGTGGTTCAAAACGCAAGAATTTGCAGTACAGTATTATGTGCCTTTTTCTTTGGGCAGTTCACCTCCTCAGGCGTGCTAGCTGAACTCCGTGAGTAATTCTCCAGTGGACCTTCAGAGGCAGTGAAGGGGCTGGTTTGCTGAAATGGTTATTATTGATTGACGACAGACCTGCCCTCTGTAAATATCACCCCAGAATCCCCTGTGCCTGCCTCTGAACCGAAAGGGAGCCAAAGGGAGTCACTCATGGTGAACACTGAAAGATATGGTGACATGAATCTCCCAGGAAGTGCAAGGGAATAATTAAAATGTTCTTGAGGTTCCATTTAATCAGAGTAGCCTTTTACCTGCGGAGCGCTGCAGCCCAGAACCCACATTTATTAAATACACCCAATTTGTTTAATACATTCCCAATGAGTCCCAGTAATGTGGCATACTCATCATTTTAAAGAGCACAGTGCAAATAATTCTTAGTTTTCAGCTGCAGTTCTCTATGCGTCTGCTTTGGTTAGGAATGGAGAGAAATGTGCCTGACAGAAATACATTTTCGTCTTCAGCAACAAAGTTGAGTTTGCTTCAGTAAGACAACTGAGACTGACGTTTCTTCTTGAAATGTGTGGTGATGCTAATAAATAAGAGTTATGTTACAAATCTTGAATGTACTGTTTCCTTTGTGCTGGTTATGATTTTTTGTTTTGTGGAGAAATTGGATTTTTTAAGCATTCAGTCTCCTGCCATTTTAATAGTTATTTTAATCTCTGACCAGTTAAACCCTTGTGTGCTCGCAAAAAAAATTTTTGAATTTTAAGTATTGCAAGGACTTCTGTACACTCATGCCTACAGAAGACAGGCCATTGGCTTTTACACTCTGTATTGAAATAACCAGCTCTCTGAGTACAGTGCAACTCATGGCTTTCTGGAAGAGATCTGATACAGATGCTTGGGGGATTTTGCATGCATCCACACTACGGTACAGATGCTCCGTAGGCAGCATGGAATGTACAATCAATTATGTATACATCAAATAACTGGATTTTGACCTGAGAATTGCCCTGTCTGTTATGCTGTAAAACTGCTGGACACTTTTATTGGCCGTACTCTGGCTTTCTGAGTAAAAACGTCCCTCTGGTGTGATTTTCATTGCAGTCTGTTCCAGCATTACTGCTACTCTCGTGGAGGGATGCGCCACACCTCCTATACCTGCATCTGTGGAAGGTAAGACTTCGTTATCCCTGAGTGATATACTGTATGCTGACTCTACGTCCCGCATTGCATGCTTTCCATTGAAGCTTCTGTCATGTTTCTGCACTCTGCCATCATTGAAATCAAATTCCCCAGACCTAATGCTCTCATGTCTTATGGACTGGTGGAGATCTGCTGACTGAGCTCCAGGGAGTTTGTCTGGCGCAGCGAAAAAGCAGTCGAAGTTAGGGAGCCTGGGCCTGGGCTCGTGTCTCTGTTCTGCACAACGCTGAGCGGCAGATCGGGTTGCTGTGGGCTCCAGATGTGAGGGCTCGAAACACAGAGCTAGTTCGACCAGCACTCAAAGTTCCAGGGGCTGGCCGGACTGTCGGCTTCTGCCCGTGACGTGGAGCTTCAAAACAAAAAAGCACTTTGAGAAAAGACAGAGGCCGTGACTCGTCGAGCAAGACATAGGAATGGGCAGCTGTATCGGCAGAATACAGCGTCACTTGTTTCCTTTGGCAGTGAGAGCAGTGCCGTGAAAGACACCGAAACACGGTTTACTAAATCCAGCCAATTAAAGTGTTACATCATGCATACCACAATTCTTTTGAGTGCCCTTGTTTCTGCACTAGAGGGCACTGTAACATCCTGTAAGGCGCTAAGTCACCACGGTGGACTTCTTTCTAATCAACAGTGAAAAGCCATCGGGAGCACACAAGTGGGAAAAGCAGTCAGAAAGAAATGCGCACTGGGGAGTGGAAAATAAAATTTCTTGTTTTATTTTTAATAGCTGAAACCACGAAAAGTAGCCATGTTTTTTACACAATGATTTGCGGGTGCATGGAACGAGCTACCTAGCCGTGTTGTTGAAGCTGATCCCCTGCCTTATTTCAAGAAATAGGTGGCTAAGATCATGGGATCAGTTAACTACTTGTCCCCAAAGGATTGTATTGCTTTCTCTTCTTAATATTTATTATTCTATCTAATTGAGTCTTATAATTATTAGTTTACCTAAGAGATTGTGTATAGAATAAGAAAATGAAACCTGTGTATAGAATGAATGTACCTACAGTACCATTGCCTTTTAGTAATTATTGATAGAATGAAAATGTTTTTTTCAGTGGCCACAACTCTTCCATCCTTCATTATGGCCATGCTGGTGCTCCCAATGACAAGACAATTGAAGATGGAGATATATGGTAAGTCTCTGTATAAGGATGGGGTGATTGTTATGAGGAATAGGAGACAATAGGAGAGATTTTGTTCTTAGTTCTGTTTTGCTGCAATGAAAATCCAATAGAAAAATTAGTCATTATGGCCTTGAAGAGTGAAACTCTTCTGTTTTATAGTTCATACAAGTCTAGCCTGTGTTTCTACATTAATAAATCTGCATCAGTTTAACTATAGACTTGATTAAGTTACCACTATGGCTGTCAGTTTCAACTCAGTGGATGCTATATTAAAAGTTAGTTTTTTTTAAAGCAGGTAAAGGTTGGTTTTTCATTGTTTGAGAGAAGTGTGTGAGCAAGTCTCAGCAGAGTCTTATCGTCTTATCTAACAAATCTCACTGCTTGGATCCCTCACCTGGTGGTCATGATAAAATCGGCTTTAGGAAGGAACTGGCTTAAGGGCTCCCTCTAGTGCAATTTATGTAGTACTGCAGCTTTCTTCTATTTTGTGATTATTATGGAATATGCAATACAGTATACTGTACACTTAAAAACCAAAGCCTTTTAATAACAGTGATTGCAATCAATTATGTAAACACATATAATTCAATAAAACCTACCAAATATATTATGATAACATAGTATGTGGACTTAGAGTTTTGAAGAAAGAAGCAAAAAGTAAAATATCTGAGTACTGTAGCAGGCTAAACAAGTCTGACAACACAGGTACGTTATAAATAACAAGGCATCATCTCAAGCATTTACATGACCTGGGCATGTGAGTTGAAAAGCATGAGTCACTTTGTCAGTCCTGTGCAAGTTGATCATTTTTACTTTTTTGCTGGTGCTGTGACTGCAGGAATGACTTAAAAAAATGGAATTGCATTACAATATATTGTAGAAAATACTTTTAAATTTAAAGTTGTACACTTTAAAAACAAAAACCCTCTTGTCTCCCCTGTGACCCTGAATTGGATGAAACTGGTAGAAAATGGATGTATGAATGCATAAAAAAAATAAGTTCTACAGAAGATATGAATTCTGATGAAAATAGCAGCAATCCTGACTCTGCATTATAATAGAACAACTGCCTTCAGAGTTGTCTGTGCTCGACGCTTGAAGGAAAAGCAGTAATGTGCCACCAGCTATGAAAAATCTCAAAACGTCTGCACTGGGTTTTCAAAACGTATGAATCAGACATTAAGCTGAAGTCTTTCATAATAATCATGTAGCAAATAAAAGCAGGTCAGAGTGCTAATTCCAGTTCCTGAATATCAAATATGCTTGTCCTTTACAAGATTCATTAACCTTCCCCCTAGTGATTCAAAAAAAAAATAGAATGTCTTTGCATACATTTGGAATTGAAACAAGTTAATACATTTTAATTTAACCTTTGGTTTGATTGGTGATTAGTCATCATTCCCAGTTTTGGAGTAAAATGTTTTGGGTTATGAGGTCACTGCTTGCGTTGTTCGGGCTTATTGTAGATGTTAAGAACTATGAATTTTGCACAGTGCAAGCTGTCAGTTGTATCATTGTAAAACATTTTAAAGGCCGTTTTTCCAGACAGGGATGCCTGTTGCAGGTCAAGAGCAGAAAGGAGAGCTCTTGGGCTCTGTTTGTCAGTGTTCAGAAGAGCTGCATGAGAAAGAGCAGGACTGCTCCTGTCAGTCTGGTGGAGCTGCTGTGACAGATTTTGGAAAAGGAGAAAGTGTGGAGTCTTTCTGTTTTCGACCCTGTCGTTGAAAGTGAACTCTTTCTGGCTTTTAGAACTTTCAACTTGAGGATAACATCTTTGTAGGACTGAAATAAAGAAATATGTGTGATGTCAATAAGATGGGGAAATATTGAAATTGAAACTGCCTTGCTGGGATGCAGTATAACTGTACATCTTGTTTGGCTCAGTTATTCCAATATTATTTTGAAAGAAGCATAACATTGTTGTTTGGTAACACTGTATATAGAATATTGTCTCATACAGCCACCATAATGTCTTCTTAGAGGCTACATAAGATGTTATTGTGATATTTCTAATCATCTATTCGTCCAGAAGACATCACTGGTAATTTAATTTCAACACTAATCCTAAACCTGACTAAGGAACAAGTACAAATGTATTCCATGCAGTAAAATGGAAAAGAGAAATACAGCACTTCTGCTGTTAGGGCCTTCTTCACTTTTGAAGTAAAGATGAATTTTGCATTGAGAAATAGAAAAAGAAATACAATGTTTTGGCTGTGGAGCCTTCTTCAGGTTCCTCTTTTGTTTTCAGTGAGGAATTAACATTAACAGTGTTTCTCTGCAGCCAG
Source organism: Lepisosteus oculatus (assembly GCF_040954835.1). Lineage (NCBI taxonomy): Eukaryota > Metazoa > Chordata > Actinopteri > Semionotiformes > Lepisosteidae > Lepisosteus > Lepisosteus oculatus. The sequence continues at coordinate 15,594,018 of NC_090715.1, forward strand.
TGCACGCTGACAGAGATAGCCACTTGAACATGTGAACCTAACGATACCCACAGTATTCCCCGAGACGCACTGTAACACATGCTTTGACAGATGTTCTGAATATTTATACACCTTTTTGGGAAAAGTGCTCAAAGTTTCAGAAATGCTTTTATTGATGTATGTGTTGCCCCTTTGAAAGTGAATCACGATTTTTTTTTTGGGGTTGGATTGCAGTAATTTGCAGAAATGGAAGCTCAGGTCAGACTTTTGTACAATAGGGTATATTTTATATAGTGCTCCTGCATCTGTTATTACTCATGCATAGATGTTTGACAGTAAAAATGAAACCTCTGTTACCTATTAGTCATAAGTATAACAATGTGTCTGCAGCCCTTGGTTTCACGTCATTCGTGAATGACAAGAACATGTCAGAACGCTTGGCCAAGCCCTTGAATTACTCACTAAAGACACACATACCCACCCATATGTGGATGACGTGATAAAGTGCTGGTTTTATAAATCTCTTTTCTTGGAAATGCACTGGGTTTAGTTTCTGTAGTATCCACCCACTTCAAGGTTTCACAAAATTGACCACAGCTTGGGAATTGTACGATAATCGAATAGCTGCAAATATCTCGCAAGAGATTGTACCTTTCCATAGTCCGTGTTTGAAATGTTCCTTGTTATTTTCTCAGGGCTGTACTTTTTGCTTTGTTCTATCCCTCTTGAAAGATTTTGTGAGTCCCGAGTGTTTGTGACAGGCCCAAGCTCTCCACACAGTCCATAATATCGATGCTTCCCATTGCTTATGGACGGGGCTTAAACTGTTGCTGTTGGGAAGACTTAACAAACCATGCAACATCCTTGAGGCTTTGCAGTGAAGTTTAATTGGCAAATTAATGTGTTTGACATATATGCTCGGTGTGTAGACATGGCTCCTCTAATTGACTGCAGTGTTTCAGCTTTATTAAAAAGTAATTCCAGATTGTTTTGTAGCCTGGAACGGACCAGCTGTGCTCATGGCCTTTTAGTAACACTGTGTGTGCATGTGCGCAGAGTTATGAATGGACTCCCAATGCAGGCTGTAATGTTAGTTCTCCACATGGTGGCACTGTTGCACTGAAAAGCAGATACAGAGGTGCAGATTCTCCTTAAAGACTGACTGGAGTAGAACATTTAATAGTTATGGTTTAAATAAAAAAGCCTGTTCCCCACATCCTTTATTTTGTAAAATCTGTTTGTTCCCCAAATGCTTTATTTTGTCAACCTATCACTGTAGAAGAGTTTGACAAAACTGAGAATTACTTGACAGTTTGGCAAGATGTTTCCCCACCAAGAAAAACTTTTGCTGGCTTAAATTGTCTAAAAAGAATTCTCCAAAAACACCTGCAATACTGCTCAATGGATTAAGAGCCATGAATCACTGACAGGACCCAAAGGAACTTCTTATTGTAATCGCTTAATCTGAATTAACCAGAAGAAGGTCTTTCCCAATGTTTTGGATAAAACAGGTTGAATAGTCTTTAAGACAACTGAAAATCTTCCATGTTGCCACATAAGTAATTAAAGACTTAAAAGACACTGGCCAGACTTTTGCTATCTGGACACTGAGATATGAATTCTCTAATTTTCAATAAACCCAGGCTTGTATTTTATTATTAACAACCTATTTTTTTTCTAAAATATTTGTTTTGCTATAATGTGAAACTGGCTTGAATATGGTTTTAAACGATCACCTAACTTAAGATAAATGTATCAGATCTGTTTGATCAAGGTCTGTTAAAGAGGGTGTTGGACAGGTTGCAGTAAAATATCAGATAGAACTGCTTGAAATGGGGCTGTAGGGATGGGTTGTGGTCAATCATGTTTTATGACTAAGAGATAAAAAGAGGCAATAGCATTGAAGATTTCTGAATTGCTGTTAGGTATAGATTTAATTTTGATACTATAAAGAAAAACACATTTACAAGGAGTCTTGGTTTCTTCTAAAGTGATTATTCACAGTTATTTCCAGGAGTTACTATACTTTCAGAATGAAATACAGTCATCGGGGAAGATGTCTTCTAACTCCACATGAAAGTGTTGGTTTTACTAAAACTAAGTTTTATCTTTTCTTCCAGAATACGATTGTGTGCAGCACCTAGTCAATAATTTACCCTTCACAAAAATGAATCTCCCTGCCGAACTAGCGTTTGCAAGGTTCAAGCACTATTTTTGTGCTTTTTACTTTGCAAGAGGTCTTGGTTCAGCTGTATTTCAAACAGCAACTACTGAGTAAATGGTAATAAACTGATATAGATTTACAAATCAGTTCCGTCAACTGCTGTGTATTTTACTTCAACTTTTGTTTCATTCTTTATCACCTTTGGTATTCAGTACTCATGTAAACTGACTCACTCAGTGTAAACTGAGTGATGTCCTCTCATCCAGAAATTTGTAGGGGTTTAGAGTGTAGTTTATACAGTAGCTGGCAAGGCTCAGTAACTATCAAAATGAAAAATATAAGAGGGCTTTTTCAGTTCTAGCTAAGTAAGACTTAGTGGTGCAGTATTACTGTAGGAGAGATCTGTGACCCATTCTGTAGCGAGGATTGTGATAAGGATGATAAAAACGCAAATTCAGCACAAACCTCACTAGGAACTCCACAAAGGGAATATTAAAAAAAACAGTTTGTAGCGCTGTGGTTGGGATTAACATTCACAGTGCTACTTGAAGTTGTTTGTTGATTTTGTGTCTCACGTGTCTTGCGTTGCTCAGCTTTCTTGTAAAGATGTCCTGGAGTCAGTGAAAAATAAGGTGCACCGTGTGACCAGCAAGGAATCAAAGAAGGAGTAATTCTGTGCCTGGATAGAATCTGTCGTTGAACTGCCATTCATGATATCTGATATGATATATATGCCACCAATTAATGCCCACTACATAATAAACCACTTAATCAAATGGGATGTTTGTACACAACCCAGGATAACAAATTACTAAGGAATGCCCACTTTTGTTCGACATCGTGAACTTATACCAGCTGTTCAGTTCAAAGTGCATCTGGTCTCCAGATCATGTGAGGTTGGAGCTAAGGAGTGACCCATGTGACACTGAGTCAGGGTACAGTATTAACTCCTCGAGGACCAGGACACACAGCCTCTCCCTTTGACACTCCACATGGCAGGCTGGTGACTCTTCACCCAGTTTAGTCAGCAGCTGTACTGGTCCTTCAGTGTTTGCTGACTGTGATATTGGCTGATTAATGTAAGTAAATCATTATGTCACTGAAGTGAGATTAAATGTGGGCAGCACTTTTAAAAAGAAATGCACTTCCTTCAGTTTGTATTCATTCTTTGCTTCTCAATCACTCTTTGTCTTTTCAGATATTCTTGATCTAGCCCAGTACCTCAATTTCAGAGAATCTCGATTTAATCTGCATTTTGTCCAGTCCCAGAAAACTTGATAAGCATTGTCTGTCTCTCAGCAAACAGCCCAGAAAAACTTTAGTTTTAGCCTTATTTGTTAAGATTTTACTATCACTTTATAAAAATGTTTTATTATAAGAATAGTAACTTGTAATTTAATATTACATTAAAATGGCATGACTTTGATATCTATAAGAGCATAATTCAGATGATAATGGATAACAAGTTACCAGAAATCTAACATAAACAGATGCTATCCTTTTTGAAGTTAAGAGTTTGCAGTGGAAATATAAACACATTCTGATCTAAAATAAACTACTGTAGATGTGGATTTTTTCATTTGTTTTTCTCCATCTTCATCATGATTTGAAACTTTTTTCTATGCCTGTTTTTGAGACTTTCATAGAAGAAGCTGAATGCAGCAAGCATTGTTCCAAGCAGAATTTTCAAACTTCTAAAACCTTTATGTAATATTTAATTTTTTTGTTTTGCTTTTGTAAAAACTCTAAACAGATTGATAGAGATGCATGTATGCAGAGGTGTTACATGCCATAAGTTATTTTGATTCAAAAATAAAAGATTGGGAGGTGTTTTTTATTACAAATAAGGTTTAGAACACGATTTTACTCTTCAATTTTGATGCACATTATGCTGCTGTTTGAACTTGGCAAATACTACCGTTTTTTTCTTGATCATCATGGTCTGATCAGCCGTTGCAAAAAAACATGTTTTACAGAGTCTGATAGAAAGCAGAGCACATACTGGACTGGAGCTGAGGCTAGAGTTTCATTGCATAAGAACACTGAAAGCTCCTTGCTGGACAAATTCCAACACTACATTCTGCAAAATCAATGAATCATATTACTTTAATCATAAAAGCTCTATCATCATTAAATAAAAAAGTTCAATTGATGAATTATATATTAAAGACTGCATTTATAATGATTACTGTTTCAAGTAGCTTCGCGCAATATTACAACTGTATTCATGTATGAGCACAAGTCAGGTCCTGCAAATTATACTGCTCCTGCAGCCAGCTTCACTCCCTGCAGCCCTTTCTGCTGCTACAGATCATCTGACACTCAGAATTTTGTCTAATTTGCTCTTCTGCACAACCCTAATGACTCGGTCTTGATCAGCAGAAGTGCGCAGTGTCATCTTAAAGCAGAGAGAAGATAGCATAACATCACCTCATAAAAGGGGGTGGCTGGAATTTTGTGGTTAGTCATTAAAGGACTGAGCTTTAAAAGAACGCAGGTGATTCCCTTTTCTGACATTTTGTATTTGATCGTCACTGGCCTATTGGATTGCATAAAGCACATAAACAGACCTTAAGAGCATTAACGTGTAATCAGGTAGTCTTATAAAGAAAGTTCGTGTATTTATCTAGACATCTATATCTAAACGTATGCACGATTGTTTTCATACGGTTCCCCGGTTGCTGTGGAAAGAAATGCTGTAGAAGTTTCTTCTCCTGATTACTATGGAAGCAAGCCTGAAAGCTGCCTGTGCTCTGAGGGATCTACAGCTCTGCTCTGACCTTTATCCTACATTAGCCTAAGTTCTGTTTGAAATGTGTATTAAATAAACACGTCTTTATCAGCTAGACCATTTTGCAGTAATTGAAGTTATTCAAAGGCTATATTTAGCAGCGGAGTTTAAGGCCCTTTGCTTGTGAATCATAGCCCATCTCCGTTGGGCATATACCCTGCTGGGGCTGGACTTTGGCCTCACTCCCTTGGCTGAGCAGCTTTACATTGTGATGTCAGCCCCCCAGTTCTGTTGAGTGTCTGTTTGCATAGGAGATGCACTCGCTGACCCCCTCAAAGCCTGCAAGCCAGCTGAAGTGCAGACCTCTGGTTTTGATGCAACCAAGAAGCAATGTCTCCTGCACAAATGACCGAAGATAGGCAGCAGTTCTGTTAAGGTTATGTTCAAGGCAACATAAGTTATCGGGGCCTCTGATTTCACAATGACTGTGTTCAGTATTCAGGCAAGAAAAGACTGTCAGACAGATAAGAGTAACTCATTTAGAAAAGTTATGGTTATCTAGGGGCATATTTAAAATGATGCATGATGCCTGTGGAGCTGAGAGGTTGAAACGAAACTCATTGGACTGTGTTTGAACCTTCCACCACCCTCTTCTTGGTTGTTGATGCATTTTAAGGCTGGCTGTAATTAGTGAGGACAGTGACGCTACACATGCACATGCAACATGCTTGGGTTCCGCATTGCATGACTGGAACCTCCTTGATGCTTTCATTTGCAGCTATTTGGCTTCTCTTTGCCTGATCCAGTTGCACAGACTTGTCAGACTTTTCTGGGAACTGGCTTTGAGATCGACACGTATCTTTAAAAAGTACTCAGCCGCTGAATGTTCCAGAGACACACATGCCTTGAGAAGCCACTGGAGTGCATAATATGATTTTTATCTGCTCAGCAGCGTGTGCCTTTTAAAAGGCAATTGATGAGGGTCAATAACTGTTTTAGGCCTTAAGGCATTTCGATGTTGTTAGATCATGAACATACAGGGTTTTTATATTTCTAGTGTTTTGATTCAGCACGTATTCTTTATGATACGTTTTCATTGCATACTTTCTATTTGTCCCATCCAGATAACTCAAAAACTGCTATTAAATAGGGAGCTAATCCAGATTTTACTGCAGTTGTGAGACATTTGTGTCCTTGGAAAGCATGACAGTTTTTTTTTACATTTTGAGGGAAACATCGCAGTTTATTGTCTGTACACTCTGCCTCTTAACTGATAGAGAAAGGCAAGTTAATTTTATCCTTATGTAACAGCAATGATTTTCTGACCTATGAGAATGTTCATATGTAAAAAAAAAATCACTGGTACAGGGAGTCAAATACATGCTGGATTCAAAACCCTTCATATATTCTGATAAAAGCTTGACACAACAGAGAAACCCCTAGCTTCTTCAACATCCACCTGTGCAGCAGGTATATACAATATACAAGGTTTTGTCACCACAAGATTTACTTTTTTCCACCTCAGATTCAGGAGTCAAACGTATTGCCTTTTAGAAAAGCATGTAAAATGCCGTACTTAATAACGACAGGAATGTTCCACCCACTACGGCAACAGTAGGATTAGTTTCTTGTTGCTAAAACCTTGTGATAAGTAAGTAAAACAAGTGAGAGAAGGACAAATGCAGAGCTGAAGCTGCAGTACAAGGATAAATGTTTAGCACTGTGTCAGTTGAGCATCTGCTTGTAGAGACAAGGTAGCAGTGTTGCAATTAAGGCTCGTCTTCTGCTTTCCTTGCAGCCTGTTTGACATGGGTGGAGAGTATTACTGCTACTCCTCTGACATCACCTGCTCCTTCCCGGCTAACGGCAAGTTTACCGCTGACCAGCGGGCCATATATGAGGCAGTGCTGAAGTCATCGCGCGCGGTCATGGCTGCCATCAAACCTGGTGAGGAACACTGTGGCATCTTCTCTGTACATTTGCTGACCGGTTAGCTTGTGAGGTTAAAGTCTGTCGTGGTGAGTGAGTCAGGAAGCACGTCGCCGATGGCCTGTGCTCAGACCCTTGCAGATTGCTAAACATTTTTTTCAGAAAGAGGCCTGAGTAATTATTTGTTTCTGTTTAAGGCCTGTGTGTCTTTTTACAGAAAACAAATGCCTTTATTCCCAGGTGATATTCTCAAATGACTCTGCAACCAAACTCTAATAGACCATGGACTTACCTGTGTAGCACAAATTCAAATCTGTCTTGTATTCACGATGCTCTAAAGTCTTCCTGTGTGTTTTCCTTTCACTAAAAAATAAAGACCAAGGGTTTGCCCGGCAGCACAGTGCTCAGCATTGCTGCCTCGCAGGACTGGGGCCTGGGGTTCAGTTCTGGACCTGGGGCGCTATCTAGTGCAACTTGTTTGTTCTCTCTCCGTTTGTGTGAGTTTCCTCCTGACGCTCCAGTTTCCCCCACAGTCGAAAGACATGCCGGTAGGTTGATTGGCTCCAGGGAGGAATTGGTCCTGATGTGAGTGTGTGTGTTTGTGTCTGTGTGTGCCCTGCAATGGGCTGGCGTCCCATCCAGATTGTACCCTGCCTTCCACCTGCTGGTTGGCCAGATAGGCTCCAGCTCCCTCCGGTTACAGGATGGAAGGATAGATGGAATAAAGAACAGGACTTTGCCCCTTCTCCAGATCCTTGTGCCCATAACATGGGACCTTATTCTGTAGGGTTGGCCTGGTTATAGCTGTCTGCTCAAAATCTTTTGATTAACTAGTGTTAAACAAAAATCGAGCTCTGATAAAATACCCGTGTTATAAATAGCAGAGACTGTTCCAGACTATGAGATATGAATGATTTTTCTGCCTCTCATCAAGACGGCGTGGCACAGCTCTGCTAAAGCGTCAGACCTGAGCTGCCTTAACTCCTGGCATCCCTTATTATGCAAACATGACATGTAATAAACCATCATTAGCAGTTCACTACTGTCACTTAGGATCAGTGCTAGAAGTGTCTGTGGGAAATAAAAAAGAGCCTTGATGTGCAAATAGTTTTAGCAGAGTTGCTCTTCTGATGCAGCAGGTACAGGAAATTTATTTGCAGTCTCTATTACTCACTTACTCTATTTCTCTATACAGTATGTTCATAGTTCCTTACCTAAAACGAGCTACTCTGGTCTCATTAGGGTGCCAATAATGCATTGCAGTTATTAACATTGCTCACCCTGTTCCCTTTTCCCCCCTTCAACTCAAGCCTTTTCATGATAGAAAACTTGCTGTGTTCTTGTTGCCCTTGACTTTGGTAAATTCTCCTTTTCCCTATACCACACTCGCTATTACGGCAATCTCCGTCTGATCTTAATTTGCTTTTTGGTGATATTTTTTTGCACTTTGTGTTATGAGTTCTCCAGGGTGACTTTATTCAGAGATTTCTATATAGGCCTGCAAATTAAAGGAAAGGTTATTTTGTTTGTGCCACAGGAGGAAGTCAGTATTTTTACGTCTTGACAGTACACCGGGAGTATGAATCGCAGATGCTGCTTTGGTTCCAACTAAAGTACTCACTTCACTTGGCAGATGCAGTACAATTGTCATTGTGAAAGCCACATTCAGTCTGAAGGGGCCCTAAACTGGCTTAAGTCTGTTGAACATGTTTACAAGCCAAACTACATGTTTATAACCCAAATAAAATACATCTCCAAAAGAAGTGCGTTCACAGAGATCCACTATTGATTCCAGTGTTACAGTTGTGTAATGGACCAGCGTTCAACTGGGTCTTATAGGTTATGTATTGCTTAATTCGACGTACAGCCATTGTTAAACACCTCAACTACAGATGGAATTATTAAATCATTCCGTGTAATCAAATAATTAGATTAGTTAAGGTCTAATAAAAGGACCTGAGTTAAACAAAACTCGGAGAACCTGTTGCCTTTGCAAGAAGAGAGACTGCTGTCTCTTCTACTGGCTGTCCTAAGGTCAGTATTTAACAAAAAAAAAACACTTTTTCAAGAGTTAAGTTTCTTTCTGGCCAGTATTGAAGCAGATAGGTCTTTATGTGCAGTACGTTCCACACCTGAGTATACAGTATGGTTATAATGGACCATGAGCTGCATGAGCTCCCCACATGTCCTTACTGTGTTCCAGGGCAGGCAGTGAGCCTGTGCATGACCATTCATTCACTCTGTGTGCTGCCCTGGACTCTGCCCAGGCTCTTATTGTACAGGACAGTCAGGTGTTCCACCACACTGCTCTGGCCAGAGCTCATCCATTCATTGTCTGACCTCTTTATCCAGTCTGGGCGTGGGGGACACTGGAGCTCTCCCCTGGCTCAAGGCAGGGTACGCCCTGGGGAGGACGCCAGGCCCTCGCAGGCACACACACCGACACACAGACACACACTCACCGGGATCTGTTTCTCCCTCAAGCAAATTAAACCACCAGCATGTGCCTGGACTCTGGGAGGAAACACACCTGAACACGGGGGGGAACATACAAACTCCACCCAGACAGCACCCCAGGAATTGAACCCAGGAACTCAGGACATCTTGATGTATCTCTCTGATGTGACCAGGTGAAACTTGATGAGAAAACTAGTGGATATTTCTGTACTGTTGAGAAGCTGAAATTGTATCACCAACTGAGAGTGGGGGCCAAGGGCCACAATACATTTCACAGTTGTTGTCTAACTGGGGGCCACAGCAGAGTGACAGTTGGATCTCAAAGTGAAAGGACCTTTTTGTTAAGCTCATGCTGTAGCTTCTGTCCATCTTAATCCATCCTTATTAAATTCCCAACCAAAACCAATTATAAATCATTCATTATCCCTTAATTGTGTTGCTGTGAACAGTAACAATAACAATTCATTCCAACGTAATGTTTATTTTGCAGGAAGGTTGTTCATGGATCAGGTTTCTAAAATAAAATCTTAGGCTACATAGGTTATAGTTAAACATGTAGAATTTAAATTCAAAGCATGTTATGTTGTAAATGTATCACGTATTGGTGAGGCCAGATTTAGAATATCGGTCCCCACCTTGTAGCTGCTCTGGAATCAGTCCAGAGAAGAGCAACGTGATACATTCCCGGGATAAAGACAACATCCTACACTGACAGGCGGGAGAAGCCCTGTTAGTTTTTGAACAGAGAAAGACTGCAAGGCAACCTGATACAATTATTAAGAATCCACAAAGGCCACCTAGCAGATTTTCTTAGAATGAACAGTGGAGCCTGAACCAGACCACATTAGTGGAAACTACTGTATGTGGAGGTGAGTTTAAGATGGAAAGCAATTCTTTACCCAGGGCTTTGAGTCTGAATTTGACTTATGTCACCTCTGCGTGAACAGAGGTGAACTGACAGACAACAAGTTGAGAAATGTGAGAAAGTCCTGTGTGTGGCTCTTCAAGGTTGATGTGATAAAGCACCAGTCAGAAAAAAATAGAATTCTTCAGTTCCAAAATTTTGCTTGACAGTTTTTAATAGTTTTCATTTGTCCTTTCACCTTCAAGGTACAATAGCCATGAAGTCTCATTTTATTTCTGTTGCATTTCAGTATTTAACGTTATGTATACTGTAGGTAATAAAGTCACTGTGAAACTTCAAGTGCTGAATGAGAAATACGTGCTGAGACACATTGGACATATCGTTTTGTTATCGAATGGTGACATGTTCAATCAAAATAGCATTATCTCTCGTGGATTTTGGCTAGAATATGTGATACGGTTATGAGCCCGTCATTCTTTCTGTTCTCTGCGAGACGGATTGCGTGGTTGTGTAGCTCCTTTGTGATGTAGGTAGGGGGATTGATTTGGGTGGCAGAATGAGGTCTAGCAGGAATCCTGCAGTTAAATAATTGACATATGAGCAAACAACAGAAACAACTAACTGTTCGTCTCAACAACATCCACAGAAATGTAACTTTATCCTGCTTTGGAGGGAATAGAAAACCGCAAAAAGGCATAAATCTCGAACTTTCTTTCATCACTTGATCTTTGCTTTGTAGATTTCCACTTAAGTCGGGCTCTGTGCCAAGATGATGATAATCTGCCCTTCTCCAGTGATGACAACTGGGCATATTCTGATACACATCTTAGCTTTTGCATTGAAAATGCCGTTTAATTCTGCCTAGTGTGGCAAAACAGAGATATGCTTAAGACTGACACTTTGGCTTGCACACGATCGTTGGAGAATAGCGTTTTTAACTTTTTGTTTTTATGGCTGTGATAATCTGATTGCTTTCAGGTTTTGCTGGTCTCTGCTGAATGTGCACATGTCCTGACTTCACCCTGTCCATAGCTCTGGCAACAGACAGGGCAGCTGTGTAGCCTTACTGCTGCCAAGAGCTGTAACTCTTGCTTGCATGTGACAGTAGCTGGCAGTGGTTGTGCTCATTTGAGTGGCTGTTCATGGTGTGTCACTCTAGCTCGACAACCTACCTATGAACAGCTGAGTTTTCTTTCCTCCACTGAACTGAAGTTAAATATTAATGATAAAATTCAGACAACTGTTTAATACTTTGATATGTGAGATTTGTCTTCCAGTTTTGCTGAAATAGGTTTGGTTCAACAATGAAGAAATAATGGAATAAAAAATAACTGCAGTCCACAGTCACTTACCATGTCTTTATTCTTGCCAAACAGATATACATCTAGGTATAAGCAGTGCCAACTACTGTGCACAAATTCAGATCTCTGAAGGCAGTGAAGAAAAATGCTTGTTTTTGTAGAATTTACCCCAAATGAAATCAGCTCAAAGCACCACTTTGAAACACCATCAGCTTGAGAAGCAGAGCTTAATTCCTAAATTTAACACAAGGAAAAAGCTAAAACAAACCCTTCATCTGAAAATCTTTCTTCATGTTTCACCTGAATGGACCAAATTATTTGGTGGTCAAAAAGGCTGATGTACAATGAAGCCAAGATTACTTGGCAGGCCAGGCAATTATGTATTGTTAGATTTCTCCTTCATGAACAGTTTGGTTTCTTTTTTGTTTCTTATACAAAAGGTTAATACTTCCGCCTTTTTGGAGACCTGTGACATTGTCCATTACCACTCGTAAAACAAAATCTGTAAGTATGAATTATCTTTGAACTTGTAAACTTCAGGAAGAATACAATTCAAGGTAACCAGTGATTATCCATTTCCAGATCAACAGATCTACCATCGTCTTCAGTGACATTTTGATAAAAGACGTTTGTATGAGTCATGTCTGAAGGATTTCAGATAGACTCTGTATTGACTCTTCTGCACCGCTGTTTCTGTAATAGAGGAAGTTGGAGGAAATCGGTTAAGATGCACATCATGCTATTGGCACTGGTCCTCAGCAAGAGGTGTCTAGTGAATTGGTGCTGGAGAGGAAGTACCCTCAAGTGTCCACAGCGTCCCGTAAAGGAAGTGCTGCTGGGTGACAAGTGGTTGCAAGAGGAGGTTTCCCAATCTGCCTTGTAAAGAGTGCGTCACTCTGCGTCAGTACTGCGGTCCAGGTGAAGGGAGGACAGCCGTGGGCGCTTGCTTTATTCTGTCGATCTGTGAACGGCGGGTCGGTGATGACGACCTGGGCAGGACCTCAGGATTACAGCCGGGTCCCCAGTCCTGCTCCTGGAGGACTGCTGTGTCCGCAGGTTTTCCAGGTCTCTGTAAAGCAGCAGCACCTAAAGAGAAGCCCAGTTAAACTCGGAACCCACTTGATTTTGGACTTCAAGAGCTGTGTTGCAATAAAACAACTGTAGACTTGCCAGCCCTCTGGGGCTAGGGATGGAGACACATGGTTTGGAGGGTCAGAATGATTTAGTTGTGCTGTGCTGAGAATCTGCTCAGAACCAGATGACTTTGGTTTGATTCTGGGCTTGATTATTCTTCCGGCTTGAATTAAGTGGTTGCATCTGTATTGTAATTATTTTTTTTTTATTATTTTTTGTTTATTCCACATTAAGTACCATATAGCCTTCTTATTCAAACCTATTAGTTAGCACCTGCTGGATACTGCAAAAATAACCACCCTGCTTCCTTCTCATTTGCCATTTGTACTACCTAGGCAACGATTGATACTTAATAAAGAGCATTTAAAGTGCAAAAGTGCACCTTTGCTTTATAGTCCAGAACAGGCAGGCGATTGTGTTGGAGCAGAAAAGGCTGTCTGTCCTCTTGCCTGCGTATTTCCCTTCAAACACAGACAAGCTAACCAAGGCTTCAACCACACAAGTTTTCTGAAGATGTGGCGGGGGATAGAATCAATTGAACGTCCTTTAGCTAAATTTTGCAAACACAGGAAAAGGTACGAGACAATTAAACATGCAGGCAAAGGATAAACTTTGTTTTTCTCTTCTAAGTCTCCTTCAGCTGTCTACCAATGTAAGAGCCTTAGTTCTAGCTCAACCTCTGCCACTACTCCAGTTCTTGAAGTAAAAGTTCCCTCTGGGCTTATTAAAGTGCTCTCTCAATCATTTACCTTCTCTGTGATCTGATCTCTCTCCAGGAGTTTGTGTTCTCCATGTTTGAAAAAAAATCATTTGTGTATCCTCTCCTTGGCTCCTCTTATGGCTCATATAATTTTTTCCTGGGATTTTTATAGCTACTTTGACTTGTTTGTGATTGCTTCTGCTGTTATCCTTTAGTTTAGCAATTTTGGGGTGTTTTATAAAGAAATTTATTTTTGTGCAGCTCAGTTCTTGCATCTGTTGTATGACCACCTCTTTTCTCACTTGTGTTTCTAAAGCACATGCTTTTCATCTATACTTTTCCAATGTGAAAGATCAAGTATCGTAATTACATCAAAACTTTCAATAAATGGGAAAGTAGTAGGTTGCTAATATTGTTGCTAATAAGTTGATAGAAGTCTGATTTCCAGCACTAAATCTGAAGGTTAGTTGCTGTAAATCTGCAGTAGCACAGTGGTTACCATCACCATGCTGGTTCAGTTCTGGACCTGGAGTGGAGTTTGTATCCTCTCCGTGTTATGTGGGTTTCCTTTGGGTACTCTGGTTTCCCCTCTCAGTCTAGAAACATGCTAGTAGGCTAGTTGGGATTTGGTAAAAAACTGGCCCTGGTGTGAGTGTGTGTGTGTGTCTCTGTCTGTGTGCCCTGTGATGGACTGGCTTCCTGTCCAGGGTGTGTGTGTCTGTGTGTCCTGTCCAGGGTGTGTGTGTCTGTGTGCCCTGCGGTGGACTGATGTCCTGTCCAGGGTGTGTGTGTCTGTGTGTCCTGTCCAGGGTGTGTGTGTGTCTGTGTGTCCTGTCCAGGGTGAACCCTGCCTTGGTCCCGTTGATGCTGGGGTAGACTCTGGCTCCTCTGTGAAAATTAATGGATGGTTGGTTGCTATAAATCTGTAATTCCTTGTTTTTTGCTCTTTCACAATAACGCCAATCCAAACTAATGAGAAATAATTGACTGTTTTTGTAGCACAGTATGTAGAATAGCTTATACCATTATTCACATTGTAATGTTTGCTTCAGGGAGCCTTCCGAAACAAGTCCAGCTAATTGCAAAATCTCTTACAATTGTGTTAGCATTGTTTTACTGCAGTTTGTGTGCAGTTAATAAAAAGCACATATGCACTGATGGACAGAATGTGAAATGTGTGAGAGGACAGAGATACACGAAGGATGTGACTTCCTTGTTCCTCTGGAGATTCTTGCATCTGCTGTGCAACAAAGGAACCACAAGGAGAAGAAATTGTGCAATAAGCAGAGACACTCACAAAGACATTTCCCAACGTAGCTTCCTCAATTACGTGTGGGGAGACATTATCAATTACCAAGGGAGGCAAAAGCCTGAAGAGCTTTTCCTGCCATCTGAATTTTTTTCACAGCACAGTGACTTCTAGACCTCTTCTGGCAGACACCTTAGACACTAACCTGCTCCTGCCTTTTCAGACAAAAGACTGAATCAAAACCACAGTTTCCGAACTCCCCATTTTTGCACATATTCAAGGGCTTATGTTTGTCTGTTGAAAGAGTACAAACCTTCAGATTTATGGAGGACGTTAAAATGTTTTCTTCATTCAGTGTATAAAGGCATATATAACTGCATAACAGGATTTTTTTTTTTGTTGGCAAATATTCAGATATCATAACTACTGCAGATAACTTTATTTGAGAAGTGGGGCTGTAGCACTGAATTACCTCTTTCAGCCTTTTAAGTGTCCCGCAGATTGACAGCGTAACCTGTGCATAGAGGAGGCCCAGCTGCTCACAGTGTGCAATCAGAACCAGATGTACTGTCCAGTGTGCTGCCTGCGTGCTCTACTGTGTGCAGCAATTAGAGCCCAACAGATTAGATATTATTCAAACAGACCCGTATAGACGCATTGCAACAAAATCCCCTTTGAAATAGGCCGTGGGTGATCAGTCCAGTCCAGTTTTGGAGGCATTGAGCAATTGAAAGCCTGCTGGAGAGAGGAGAGGCCCAGTGCCTTTCCAGAATGAGGCGCTCGCCTCAATCTGGTAACCTCTGCACCAATTTGACGGAGTGCTCCCGGGATACAGCCTCATTTGGCCAGACTGGCAAACATTTGTGCTCATTCTTGAAGTGTTTATGTGTCTGACCTGGCGATGAAGCTGCAAAGTCCACTCAGGGCGGATTGGCATCAGAGTCAGACATAGCTCCGGAGCCCAGGGTGTTGTGTTGTCTCTGTTTATGAAGCGTTGTTAGAAATCGCAGTTTAGTTGTGCTTTATTTTTGTTTAGTTGCCTTTTTTTCCATTTCTTGTTTTAACAGTTGGTGATCATATTGGCCTGCTGTGCCTTAAAAAGGGGGCACAAAGGTTATTGAGAAGTGCAAATAAAAGCGATTTTTTTTTTCCACAGTTCCTCCCAATGGTCTGCAGAAATTCTTGACTCATAATGTTCAGGGATTACCGTGTCAGTGCTATCTCTCTAGGTAGAGCAAGGAGAAAGTCAAATGCATCCACATTTTCTTCTGTCTTCTTATTCTTCTGAGTAGTGTGACGAAATCAGTCAGAAAAGTTTAGAAATTATGTACTGTAAAAACTGAGACTAGTATCACGTATGTACTGTCTTCACACTGTTGCCAATTTTCATCTCAGCAAAGGCCTTTTGCCGTATTTACTAATCCCATCAAAGAGCGAGTGAACACAGAGTCATACCCTGCTCATTTAATTATATCACAAAAAAAAACAAATTTATAAAAGATAAAGCATACAGCACCTCTTGAGATATGTATTTTAAGGCTAGCTATACAATTATAAATTTTACGTTGTCTTTTGCTTACCTTAAATGCTGTTCCATGAGCTATTTCTATAGACTTTGTACATGGTGTACCATCATGTCATGAATGAATCATGATCACTGGCACAGCGCGGAGGAATAAAAGATTGTCATACCCAAGTTGTAAAAGGGGAATAGACACTGCTGTAAAGATTCCAGATGTGCATTGAGAGGAAGGGTTGTTTCTGTCCTTGTGTCCTGGGTCACGGCTGGTCAGACTGGTGCAGAAGCTACAGCTCAGTACTTTAAAATCTTCTTACTCTGATGGAAGAAATAACAGCAGTATTTCTGCTGATGGGGTGGTGAGGTGGTGAAGTGGCTCAGGATCTGCGCCTGTGGCTGGAAGGTTGCCGGTTCGTGTCCCGCAGCCAGCAGAGAAATCCTACTCCGTTGGGCCCCTGAGCAAGGCCCTTCACCCCAGCTGCTCCAGGGACCCTGTATAAACAGCTGACCCTGCACTCTGACCCCAAGCTTCTCTCTCTGTCTGTGTGTCTCATGGAGTTGAGGTATGTGAAAAGACAAATTCCTAATACAAGAAATTGCATATGGCCAATAAAGTGATCTTATCTTATTTTATCTTAGTATTCACTGTATTTAGATACAACTGAGCAGCAGAAACACAGCATGAAGGGATAATCCAGCAAATCCTACTCTGCATTGTTGTCTATTTATGAGAGCAATATTTTTGGTGATATTTGAGTAGAAGAACAGTGGGTGTTTTAAGTGAACTTTGTTTTGAACTGTGACACTTTTCAACAACTGCTTGTTTTCATACCACAGGTCTTTATAAAGGTGTATTTTCACCTCCCGTTCTTCTTGCTACTGTAGTCCTGTTAATAGAAAACAGAATGAAGAATATGCATATTAAGATATGGTAACTGTGTACTTCAGTAACCAGTAATCAGGTTCTAGAAACTCTGATACAAATCAAGCAAGTTTGCTTTACCTTTAATTAATGAAGTGCTGATAAAGTAGTTCTTTCTGCCTCTAAAAGGGTCTGCTCTCGTATGTACACTTTATTTGCAGGATTTGGATTCAGAACGCCTTATAACTTTCAAGATAAACAGTGTATTGCAGTCCTGATCAAACTAATTGCTCTTTTATTTCTGTTGTTTTCCCCTTCTTGGCATTGGCCTGACACTGCATATCCTGTCAAACCTTTGGAGGTGAAAAGCATGTATATGGAATGTTTCCCAACATTTAGTCATCAGCTCCATGGAAAACCCAAAAAGGACTTAAATCATTTTTCTTTCCATTTTCCTAATTATGACATGGAGCCATAATCATATGCAGGATACAATGTTAAGTGCATCGATACTTCATTGAAGATTGGCTGCCTCCTCAGGCCTCTGTGTCTTTTAATGTCTGTTCCTGCTTCTCAGCTGGGGGCCTTTTGATCTTTGTGTCCTGTGTGGGTTTCGACGCAAGATCCTTACGAAACTATGCACAAGTTTGTTCGCGTTTCAATCTGTTATTGTTTGTCCACCCCCCAAAAAATAGGAGGAGTAAATTTGCACTGGGTGTGTTGTGTCTTTTATTAGGGATTAGAGAGCTTGGCCTTTTTGCTTTTCGTGTTAATTTCTGTTTCTCTGGGGAGTGAAATCCGTAGATTTTAAATTGTCTCTGCATCCTAATAAAGAAAGAGCACAGGAAACATTTAAGTGACTTACTAAAATTGTGACAAACAGTTGACAGTGTATCATGTCTCCCATTAATTGATTTAATAGCCGCATTGCCCTGCATTCATGACGACAGTGACGATCTCCACAAAGCCCGTCTGAAGTCATGCGGACGGTTATCATCAATGATTTATTTAACAGGCACCACTGGGCGTTTTTTTGGAGCAGTTAGAGCGATGTAACTTGCTCAGGGGTACAGCAACCATACCAATTTGGCATTAACAATCCGAGAGACTTGAACCCACAGCCTGGCCGTTCCTGGCCCTCGAGCCCTGACCCAGTGGCCGTGACCTGGGCAGGCTGGGATCGAAGGCTTTACCTGGGAGAATATACCTGTGAGAGACTCCATGGCTCACCTGCGCTGGATGTTGACCTTTAGCACGGCAGAGCGTGGGTTCCCACTGCCCAGAACCGGATGACAGTGGCCCTGAAAGCAGTTGATGTGGCTCCTGTTTGTTATTGTCTCAGCAAGGCCGTGTTTGGACGGGTGGTGCTTGCTTTGTGCCCTCCGGTAAGCGTGAGCAGAGATAGCCAGTGAACCCATCGACATCCTTAGGGGAATCCAGCTGGAATATGAGCCCTTTGACCCGTGTCTGTAAACTACAGGTTTTCAAGAATGACATAACCTTAGTCCCCTCTGTTCCCCATCCCTCACTGCATGATGTTTAGGTTCATTGGGTTCATACGGTATGTCGCCTTAAACCGACTGACCTGGCTAATTAAAGCCAAAACAAAGGCAGCCTTTCTGCAGAAGAGGAATGTCATGCCATGTTCTACTGCAAGGGGCTGCCAGACAGTTCGTGGGTTTAGCCTGGGTTTACAAATGTAGAGCAACAGTTTTTCTACGTTTCAAAATATGCCCCTGTAAAGTTTAAACAAACAAGCCTTGTTGTACATTTCATTCCAAAGAACGCAACTGAACTGCTACCCACAGGATCACTTTCTAAAATACCCCAGTGCTATCCAGAAAAGGCAAAAATGAGGGTGCCATGTGAATTGTGACAAACTTAGAAAAGGCTGTTCTGATAATACTTAACTGACTCTTATGGCAAAATACAGCAAAGATGGTGAAAAGACATTCTTGCTGGGATAGGCTTCATTTCCCCCAGGACCTTGAATTAGATATAGCAGTTAGAAAATGGATGGATGGTTTGTACATCTACTTTATCTTAAATCAAATGCAAATCTTTTTTCGGGGAGGTTATCAGAAAAGTGTGATAATCAAAAAACTAAATTATCTTTCAGGAATAAATAATGATTTATAATTGTGTTGATCTGTGTTCGAGAAACTACAAGCTCATTTCTGAGCACATGAGTGCAGTCAAATGGAAAGAATTAACATCATCAATTGCTAAAATTTCAATAACCCTTCATTTATGGCGTGAGGCATGTAATAGCTGTAATTGCCAATTAAATGTGTAAAGCTGTAGCACCTTCCCTTTTGTTTCTTCTAGGTTCAAATAGATTACGTTTTCTCTCTCTTTTCAAAGACTCTCTGAGGTTAACACTCTGTGAAACACATGATTAAGAAATTGTAAAATCTGTACAGTCTTCAGAAAAAAAAGGGAAAAGGTTCATACGTAATGCTTTATCGGTGCCATTTTTTTAAAAGATTTTTTTTTAAAGAAAGTTTACCAGAAAGTGTGACACCAGCATGTTACAAACACTGTTGCTCCTGGGAAGGAACTGAACTGAAGCTCTTAGCTATTGAAGGCTAAGCACAATGACAGGTGGCATCACAACTCCATGTTTCATCCAGTGCTGTGTGTGAGCTGCTGGGGAGAGTTCCTGATACTGGTGCTCTTGAGAATAGAAGTGGCTGAGGAAGGAGACCCCAACTTTGCAAACTGGTGTCGAGCTCCTCAGACTGTTTCTTTGTGATAGGTGATAGGTGGTCTAACCACACAGATTGTGTGATTGACCATGCTGCATGTACAGCAGCAAACAGCACAATAAAAACAGCAAGATGCACATCACCACATAATGGTTTCCATGCAGCGTGTAACATGTTGATGGGGGAGAGGCGTTTTGCAGCCGAGTCCAAGTTGAACTGTTTGGCAGTAATCGATGGAATTTTATTTGAACGCGGAGAGCAGTTAATCAATCAGTGTATTGCAAAGAGAAGGAGGGGGCCGGATCAATACAACCATGGGTCTGCCTCTCAGTCAGAGGTGTCAGGAGCTCTGTAACATCAAGGGTACCCTGCCTGCTGAGAGGTCTGGGCAGGCTCTGAGCGCCCATGCTATTTCTACGGGCATATGTCTCATAGGGCAGGGACCCCAAGAATGCTGTCAATGTGGTGGTTGTTCCAATAATTATTTGCAATGCAAGGAGGCTGATTGCAGACTCCCAGAGATACTGAGACCTGCAGACATCCCTGTATGAACACGGTATGCGTGTGCATGGATGCTGGCAAATGGCAACCAAGCAACTTCAATGAATTGTGGAAGGTGTTACAGGATATTTGAAAGAGTCATTCATTGATATACATCATAAGAACATAATAAAACATCATGCCTAACTCTGTAGAAAGGAAGGGGCACCCATACCAAATCCTATATATGTACTTTGCATATTGTCATTAGATGCGTTTTCAGAAATGAAAAACAATTTGCTCAATCTTGGGGTTTTCAAGCACAACCACTAACACAACACCGACAGACCCGTTGTCAAAGGACCTCCTCGCATGTTTATTCCTGATGCCTGACTGGGCAAGAGTCCATCTGCATCAGTGTACGTCAGTACGTTCTGAAGAACAAGACAATACACGTCTGAAGCCTGCACTGCTGATATTAATTTGGCATATTTTGCCATTTGGCATATAATTAGTTATTGTACAATGATTAAACTCTGTCTGAATGGCAAAACAGATTGTCATTTGTTTTAATTTCATTACAGTCACTGCATGACCTTTAACCAAAGGACTGAACAACATGTGCAACATACCTGTCTTTCAGTAGGCTCTGTGAAAGGTTCACAGCAGAATAGTTCATAGCTGGAGAAATGTTTTTTGTGCATGAAGTACAGTATGCGGGAGGGTATGCACTTTGATAATGGACATAAGAGTACAATCAAAGTTTTATTTTTTGTGAGACAATTTTTCTTTATTTTACTGTTTCAAAACATAACAGAGCAAATACTTCCACGACTATTCATCTCCAAATCGCCAGCCATCAGACCCCAAAAGTAAAATTGGACAAACGTCCACTGTCCTGGCCCCGTGAAACCCAGCTCCCTCTAAATATCAAGGACAGGATCCAACATTGTAATGGGAGGGATTGTGGAAGTTCCTCGTGGATCCTTTAAGCCACAGTGATAAAGGTTTTGACGTCTTAACATTTTTTACCAAAACCATTTATGTTAGAAAAACATTTCTTGAAACGTTAGTTCATCAGTCAGTGATTCTTCCACCATTGTGGTTGTCACCAGAAATCAGCGCGAATGGTATCGATGAAACTTGATTTAGCGGAAATCAGCAGCTTAGAGCTCAATAGCGGTGTTTGATTATGTTTGGTCATATCCAGACAGCCCTGCACTTGCTATTTGCTCAAGTTTAATTATTTTCTGACACTCTGTTAAAGACTAGTACATCTTATCATGCTGCTCCCCTTCTGGGACCTTTATTAGTTTGAACTGCGCTTTTATTAAAATAATCAGGTCAACAGCATTAAGATAACAGCAGAATAATAGCCTGTGACTCCAGTGCCTTGTGACCAGGTCAATGCCAGTGTTCATTTGTGATAAAAGTTCTAGTTAATCATACTTTCATTGTTTTGTCCTATTTCATCTGCTTTATGCGTAATAATTGTTTTAAATTTGATTCAGATTGAGTGTGCTTAAGTGAAATCAGAGCTGTGGCAGTGTTAAAGCGTTTCACAATTTCTCTTCATATCCCTTAGACACAGCAGCTGCTGTTGACTTGAGATAGCTTGCATGCTCTTGTGAGCATATATATTCCTCAACGTGTGCACCGCTTGTGTAAAGAAGCATCTATTGCCCACCCCCCTGTCCACAAGAGCTCGCCAATCAGAGCTGAGTAGCCCTCGGTTACTATGCTTTACCCAGTGTGCTCTGTGATTGGGTGCTCTGCTGTTCACTCATTGGCTACGAGGGCCTCTTATGCTGGGTCGCTGGTTTGGCAGCAGAGCGCGAGCTGAACAGACACCTCATCAGCACATTTTCCTGGGCACAGACTTCTCTTGAGTGCTGGAGTCCAAAGTCCAAGGACACTGCCGTCTAGTCTCCTGCGCTGGACCTGTCATCGGGCTTTAGCCGTTTTATTAATTGGTCCCTGGAACATGAATGGGTCAGCCTCTTGGTACATGAAATCCACAGCTTATTGGCAGCTGGAGTGGTTTTTCGGGCTTTGCTGGAATATGTAGTAGACCCTGACCTGAGCAGCACAGCCTCTGCTTAAATATTTCATCATGGCCAGCGTTAGACGGTTTCCAGCTGGACACTGTTCACTGCGGTCACAGCTGAAAGCCTGAAGCTGTCAGTTTAGGGTTACTAATTCTATTATTAACACATTTTGAAATTATCCAACTAAATTGATCATTTTTTTATCCTTTGAGGCCGGTTTAGGTCTCAAGCTCGTAGGCTGGGAGGAGCTTCACTGATTTCACTGCATTTAATAGTTCTTTTGGCAGCCCTGTACAGCTCCTGGTGATACAAAAGACTTGGTTCTTATTAGTGAACCCCTTTTACTAAAGTGTGTTAGACTTCCCTTCTATTACAGGAAAGCACATCTTTGTTGCTTTTCCAATGCAAAAAATGAATGTGTCATGCACGGTTTTGTGACATTATGTATCCACTCAGGCAAAACATTTTAACTGATTTATCCTGCTTGATATGTTGTTCTTAATTAACTCCTGCTCATAATCTGAAGGTGCTATTTAGGATTTGGCAAAACCAAAACTGGATTGCACATACACATGAAATGAAATGTGATGAGTAATGTCTTTTTTTAAATGGGGTATTTTGTAATTCTCTACTAAGCAGTTAAAGAATGTCAGCTCCCCTGTGTTTTGTTCTTTAATTGGATTCACTCTGAAATCAGTCCTGCAGCTTCCAGTCCTGTGTCCGTGCAAGTAATAAAAGTTAATTTCAAAGAATGAAATTCTTTTGGAATGAAGCAAGCAGCGGTTGTAATTTTTTCTGCACGTTGGTTAAATGTATTTGAAGAGGATGTTTTTGGAATAATCACATTTTTTAGCCATTCATGAAAGCAGGAAACATTCCCTAGTCGAGCTGTTGCTTCCCAGTGACTGAAAAGATCTAACTTGTTTTTTTATTGCTTTTCTTTGGTCACCATACTACAAGAAATATTTGACTGCACTAGAATCAGTCCAGAGACGAGCAACTAGGTACATCTACCAGCTCAAAGGAATATCATACTCTGCCAAGCTCAAAGAGCTGAATACTTTTCATTTTGAACCAAGGCTATGGGGGTACTGTACCTTGATCAAGACTACAAAATCTTCATTGGCGTAGACAAAGCCAAGCCAAGGCACTCCTTTAGGATCAACAGTGAAACACAGACCAGAGGACACAAGTGGAGACTACAGGGAAGAGCATTTACAACCGAGAGCAAGAGATGCTTTTTCACACAGAGCTGTGAAGTTCAGAACAACCAGCCATGTTGTCAAAGCCGATGCCTTTGTTTCTTTAGGAAATGGCTGGATGAGATCCTCAGATCAATTAGCTACTTAAAACCGAAAGGCTTCCTCTCGTCTCAAACTTGCTTATGATTGTTTGCAGACTTTTGGAAAATGAGCAATGTCTAGCAGTATCGTTTGATCAATTGGTACTGTAAACACAGACACTGCCTCCACATTGAAGAGGTCCAGCTAGGTTTAAGATTTGAGATTTGTACTGCATGTAACCGAATGTTTTAGTTTTGCGTAACTCTACCTCTGATTATTCCAGTACAGTGTTGAAGGTTATGACTATTGATCTGGACTGCAACAGCACGGGCCAAAACCCCTCGAAAACAGACAGTAAATCTCACTAATGTTGGAATAGGAAAATTCCCAAAACTATAAGGGTCATTTGCTCTCTCTGCAATACACTTGCGTGTGTGTAAGGATAGAAACAAGCAAAGGAGGCTTTTCCCTTTCGATTTTAGCGCAGGGAATTCAAAAATGCATGCTGCTCGTATAAAATTAAATTGGAATGGCATTATCATTTCTGACTGTATTCACAAAACTCTGAAGGCTGAGCTGCACCGCTGAGAGTGAGCACAGAAAGTGCAGCCAGATGTATCTCTAAAAGGAGGGATGGCTACAGTAAGAGGCAAGAAAAGCAAATTCTGTCATCTCTATCTTAACGAGTCCAGAGACGTGTTAAAAGTTCTGCTGAAAATGCATAATCTTTGCAGGAATCAGGACGAAAGCTTTCTGTTTCTGATTGTAACTGGTTGCAAAGTGCAGTTGGTCAGTTTCAGGTGGAGATTCCTTATATAACATGGGCTGGGTTCTGTGTTCTGAAGTGCAGTGTGCGCTTTTCTGTCTGCAAAATCTGTGCGACTGCTTTACACTGTGGGTGTTTCAACAAAGCCTCCTGTCAGGGCTCCTCTGTCAGTGGAAGCTGATCCAGGACTAGCAGTGTGTCTGGAGTGTCAAAACTGTCAGGCATGATACTCCTCGCTTTGTACCATATAGCACTATTCTCCTGTGAGCTCTTCCACACAACCCTGACAGCGTTTATTGAAGTTAATAGAGTGGAAGGTCCACTCACCGATCATTATTTCAACACTCACAGCAGGAAAGGTAGCGAGTTACCTGGGAGACTGCACACAGAATACGAGTACATGGACCCTGCAACTATCAGGGTGAACTGAGAGCTAAAGCTTTTAAACAAATTGGGGGAAAAAATCTCCATTTGTGCACTAATACGCTGCACGTTCCCAAGATTTCACTAGGTGTCACCTTCTGCTGTTCGGCCTTTCACATAGAGGCTTTCTTTATAGTCTATAATGTGTAAAATATTGTTTAAGGTGTTGTGGAAAAAAAAAAAACAATTTAAAAAAGCAGATAAAATGGTAAAAAACAAGTCAAAAAGGGTCATTTGTACGTTCTTCTCTCTTGCTAATGCTTGCACAGCCCAGAACTTTGTCTGTTTCCATGAGTGGCGTCTGCTGACGGTGACATTACAATATGACAAGCGACAACCTGTAAACAGAGGTTCTGAGGCCTGATTTCTTCACCTGCAGTGGTTCACAATTTGTATTGTGAGAAAGTAAAGGTGTTAGCACAATGTCCTCCGTTTCTGCCATTCAAGACAAGAATGTATACAGATGCATTTTTTTTAATGGACTGACTGTAGGGCATTATTTTCCTCTTGGCACATCTACAGTAGGTCGGTATGAGAGAGGTGCCCTTGAGACTGTATTCCCATTTGGGGGGGTAAACCCACATTGGTGAAGCAATCAGCTGTACCTGTTACCATATTTGTGATGCCTTAACACTATTGTGTAATTATTCCTTACATTATGTCTCACAACCTCACAATGCTTACAAATTAAAAATGCAAGCATGCAAGCATTACCTGTGTTTTAAGAGATCATCTGTAAAAGGATATTGAGGCTGCTCTGGCACAAGCTGGACCCATGGAATTGTTGCCTGCAGATATCAGCATACATGAAATGCCATGCATTTCTGGAGTTGAGCTCTGCGCAAGTACTTTCTTCATCCCAGCCTTAAAACAACTACTGCCACTAAAGCATTCCTACATGTAGTCTGTACCTTGGGCCCATAGTATTGGACTGAGACCATGGATGCTTTGTGTTCTTAATGTTCTTAACAAAAATAGAGAATTACAGAAATAGCAAACTGGGATAATCAATAAGTAAAATAACGAATACCCCTAATTGTAAAGATTAGGCCAAGAATATGCCTGAGCAGTTGTTATAATTTCAGGCGCTTGAGTTCTTTGTTCTATTGCACAGCTTTAGCGAAAAGAGTAATCAATCAGACACACTGCGTTAACAAATATTTATTAAGTTCAAGCAGGTAGCTGAGTCAGCGTGCGTAGGCTGCAAAGGAACAGTTAAAGGTTTATTCTACACTGAAAAGAAAAGAGACACAACATTTCGACTGCTGGGCCTTCTTCAGGTGTGACACAACTGTAACATTGAGTCTCTTTTCTTTTCCTTTCAGCAGGGAATAAACCTTTACTTGTTCCTTTGCAGCCTACGCATGCTGATGCAGCTGCCTGCTTGAGCTACATACAACGTACACTATTTACAAACAAGGTTTCTAAGAGGCCTATGTCCTGACCAACCAGAAAAATCCCCAACTGCTTTCTGTGGTTTTTCTGGTTGGTCAGAATGTAGAATATGTTAAAACATGCTTTAGAATACCTACACAGGTAAACAAGAGAGATAAACCTGCCTTCTATGCAAAAGAGTTAAATCTCTCTATATAAAAATCTGAATGCTGCAATGAGAATGGAGTCCTGGATTCTCTACACAGGAAACCAGTTTCCTAAAAATCAACAGATTGAACCTCTTACAAGGTTCAAAGCTCAACTTGAATCTGGTTCTTAAGGTTGATCTGAATAAGCACCTCTTGTCTCTGGTGTCTCCCTCTTCTCTCTCCTGTGCTGTTCTTTCTCCACTCTTCTCTACCTGTCTTTATATCCTGTATTCCTGCACTGTTGATGACTCTTAATGATCTACCCAAAACTTAATTAACTAAGGCAAACCAAGGATATTTTTCATCTCAGACCCCCTACAGCTCCACAGACAACCTCGGTTCCTGTTCTTGCTTTTGATGCTCCTGAGAACTGCAAATGTTGACACTAGCCGGGTGTTTGACCATTGTCTCTAAATGCTGCCACGCCTCAGACAGCTCCTTCCATAGATGAAAAACAGAGTATAAGGCAGAGCTTTGGAGGGACAGACTGATTCAGGGCCATTATTCAGGACTCTATTTCATTTTACTTCTCTCACAGACCACAACTGGTGCATAAATGCTGTGGTTACTTTGATAGAGGGACATGAAATTAGACATGAAAATGCACAGTGCTTATATATAGAATTGTACATGGATTAATAAAATGTTCATATTCAAGTGAGAGAGATGATTTTAGGTCACCTGCTTGTTTGCCATACATATCTTATTTCCTATGCGTATTTAAGGGCGATACAGCGTCACAGTGGTTAACGTGTAAACAGCCGTGTGGTGCTGGGGCCCTGGGTTCAGCGTGGAGTTTGTATGTGTGGGTTTCTTCCAGGTGCTCCGGTTTCCTCCCTCAGTCAAACACGTACTGCTAGGTGCGTTGGCTTCTGGGAAAACTGGCCCCAGTGTGCGTGTGCCAGTCCTGCGAGGACTCTCGTCTCCACCAGGGTGTATCCCGTCGACCTGCTGGCAGAGGCTCTGGCTTCCCCGCGGCCCAGATCTGGAAGAAGCGGTCGGTTAGCTGTTAAGACGGAGGGATGGCTGCATGCGTTCTCAGCAGCATGGTCTCGGTATGACCCGCGTTTCGGCCTTCTGTCCCCCAGGGGTGGCGTGGCCGGACATGCACCGCCTGGCTGACCGCGTCCACCTGGAGGAGCTGCTGAGGATTGGCATCCTGCGGGGCAGCGTGGACGACATGGTGAAGGCACACCTGGGCGCCGTGTTCATGCCACACGGCCTGGGCCACCTGCTGGGCATCGACGTGCACGATGTCGGGGGATATCCGGAGGTCAGTCCCTGGCGTGACGCCATTGCTCTTGCCTTCCTGCTGATGCTGGGCGCAGATTATAGACAACCTCTCCTGCAGGCTGCCGGCTGTAAAGCTCTCCCTGAATGCCAGCTTTGGGAATTCAGGGAGAGCTGGGAATTCGGTGGGATCTTCTTCGATACATGGCTTCCTCTGTCTTTCCTGTGCTCCTTTCAGTGAGAGAAATGCTGCTTCGCTCTCTCACTCCACATCGGGTTTCACGGGAGGTCAGTGGCATCTGGTACAAGATGCTAAAAGTGAAGACAAGCAGCTCTTCCAGTCTTCTAGCAGTTGTCATAATAAAAAGAATCCAGCCAACAAGCTGTTTGCTTGTGGGAACATCGTTCCCACAATTCTATTATTGTCAACTTGAGTGTGTTTGAAGACACACCTTCCAATATGTTTTTTTTTTTTGCTTTTTTGCTTCTTAAATATACAGTACACTGTGGTTTGGGGGTTAAAAGAAAATGTATCAATTGCCAGGTACACAGTGTTCTAAATAAATTGCTTCCAGCCCTTGTGTTTAGTTTGATTAGCTATTGTTCCCTGGCCAGAATACTGCGAATGAAAATATTTCTGAATTGGCATTGCTCACTGCATGTAGTTCTGTGATTTATTTTTGGGTGACTGTTCTCGGATGTGAGAGTCATTCATTAGTGTGAAGAACAGAGCACTCTCCCCTTTCTTAGTTGAAGCACAGAAACGTTTTAAACGTCCAGCCGTGTCCACAGGCATCATTTTATACCTGAAGAGCACTGTAATGTGGATACATGCACTGTACACCTATGGGAGGTTTTAAGGTATAGTCTAACTAAATACGCCTGGCATGCCTTTTGGAGCTGCATTAAAAAGGAAGTTATACAGACTTTTTCACAGGGCTGTAAACAAATCAATAAAAAGAGAAACTATTTTGAGTTTGTGGGACGATTGCCATGAAAGAGGGGAAAAAACAACTAAACAGATGTGGGATGTCACTCCCTTTGTGTTTTCTATTGGACAGGCTGCACTTTCCAGACTTGTCATCTGCTGCTTCCAGGCTCTCATGCGATGAATGTGTGAGAATTTCCAGCCATAGTGGGGGATTTCAATTAGATTTATTCTGCACTGAGTGAGGTTTCGGCTGGGTTACTCCCTTCATCTAATTTGCCCATTTATCTCTAGCTGGTGATAGTCAATGCTGTGTCTGCACAAATTTAACATTATTGGCAGCGAAAACCAAGAAGCACCAAATGACTCTGAAGAAGGGATGGTGTTTCTAGGGCACGTGTGCTGTGTCAGGTCTGTAGGAGTGTTTTTCCTGGCCGAGGGATCTGATGTTCTGTATAAAGCTGGACATCCTTTGGTTTGCTTCTTAGCATTGCAACAAATAACTCTCTGTGACCTAAACCCCAGAAATTAATGAGTTTCTTTTAATAATGAAAGTCGGTAAATTGCCCTAGATACAGTCTGTCATAATTTAGCTTCTCTTTGGCAGAATTGAAATTCCCATTGTTCACAGCAAAAGTGCCAGATATTTTATTTAAGAACATGTATTCAAGATGTAATGATCAGAGCAATTTAGTGTCTGATAAAGTGAACCACAGTTCTAAGAAAAAAACAATCCTAAGTCAGTAAGTACTAAGGTAGTTATTTATGCTACAAAACCCCTTTGCTGTTTAACTTAAAACTGGTAGGTGCATGCCTTTTTCTTTCCAAAAAGAATGACCGTATGTTTTGGAAAGGATAACATTCCACTTTGTCATAATGGCTTCCAAAATATACCTCTGTGTCTTGCCCTATCTGAACTGTTCAATGAAACTAAATGTTCTTGGCTCCTGAGGTAAAGACACTCTGTCACTGCTGACAGCAGTACACAACTGTTTGATGAGTGACGCTGCATGAATGAAAGTTTATTGAAACTAATGTCCCTAACTTTATGCTAAATTATGAAAACCATTAAGGGCTTTGAGTTTAAAAAGAATCATGATAAAAAGAAATCTGAAGACATGTTTTCCAGATGTTCCTCTGCTACAGCTTGCGTGCCAGAGACTTTGAGGAGGTTCACTTTAAACTCGCTCATCTTGGCATCATGGCTACACAAAGCCTCATTCAGAAAATGCTTGTTGTGCTTTTCTCTGTTTAAGTTCTTCCTTTCAGCACTTAAATTTTCGTTTTGAAGATGATTTAGATCACTAGTATTGTGCTTTTTTTGTAGCAATAATATAGGACACAAGTGGCCTGCATCTTCGGTGCTTTGTTCAAAGGCAGTGCTAGGCAGCAGCACACAGCCTTGGATAACATGCTTGTGGCTTTACTATTACAGTTTTGATAGTAAATATGGGGTGCCGTGGTCCGGTCTGCTAACTGTGCTCCGGGTCTGGGCCTGTCAGGGCGTGGAGCGGATCGACGAGCCGGGCCTGCGGAGCCTGCGCACGGGCCGCGTGCTGCAGGAGCGCATGGTGCTGACGGTGGAGCCCGGGATCTACTTCATCGACCACCTGCTGGACCAGGCGCTGGCCTCCCCGGCCCAGAGCTGCTTCATCAACCGCGACGTGCTGAGCCGGTTCCGGGGCTTCGGAGGGGTGAGTCCGCCGGCACCGCGCCGTGCACATGGGCCCTCCAGCCCTGCGCAGCGCCGCCTTCCGCTCCTGTGCTGGATGGGAGTAGCCCCTTGCTCGTCTCAGTTAGCTAAAGCCACTGTTTTCTTCTGCCCCCAAACCCTTTTTTCTTTTTTCTTCAAAATGCACGTTAGAAAGCTCAACGGCTCAGAGTAGCTGCCTCAACAAGGGCAGCCTTTGCTTTGAGGGAGCAGACTATTAAAATGCCAAATCCCTGGTTTCGCACTGAGCGACAGCTTGCCTGAATCCTCTTGCTGTGGAAGTGCAGTGACCGATTACGTTTCCTGTTGATGTCAGGATTTCCTGGAACTATTCTGTGCTCACCTCCTCTGGGCCGTGCGTCTAAAACCCAAGACTCCTTATTCAGTGTGGTTAGGTAGACAAGCGATAAGCTGTGATGTATGTCTGAAGTGGTTGAAAATGTCTCCTGTTTATCAGAATCTCAGGCCTCTTTGATAAACACTTCAGAAATGCTTCAGAAGCCAAGTACAAACTGTCTTTTGGTTCCTCCTCCTGTTACCAGAAGTCTACCCCCATGAAGCCAACTTCAGCTTCATTATTCTAATGAAAAAACAGTTTAAACATAAAAACTAAGAATGTTTATAAATGAGAGGGGGCATCCAGTTAATTCCAGTTAAGTTCCATTCAAAGCACGTAATGGACCCAAGAATCCTATCTATTTGTTGGCTTCAGGAACACTGTCTCTTTTTGTACTAAATATACCTCACAATCCTGTGTGCGAGTTTATAATCACTTTCCTCATTTCTATTGAAAATACCTGGACGAGGATTTTAGAAAATAATGCGGTGAAATTTTTACTTACTGTTTCTTCTCAGTCAGTTAAATGAGTAGGAAGGGTTAAACGCTTAACGTATGAAAAGTACAGTGAAAAAGGAATACCCGATTTCAATGACAGGGTTGCATCTGATGTTAAACATAATGCAAAACATTCCAGTTGTATTAAGAGCATTAAGAGCTGCTTTCTGTTGCAATGTGAAAGGACAGGTAATAATGGGTTCAAACTGGGGTAAGGAAACTAGTGGAGTACCACAGGTAACGTACAAGGCCCATTATTCCTCTTAATTTATATCAACTTTCTCTATTCTGGTATTGTGTTAGTGAGCTAGTGAAGTTTTCAGATGATGCCGAAATAGGAGGATTAGCAAACACTGTAAAAGCGGCAAAGGAAATTAAAAAAACAGAATTCAGGATTGGGCAAACACCTGACAGGTGACATTTAATGTAGATAAGAGCAGATTTGGTAGGTAGCAAATTAAAATGTAAAATGGGAAATAGCCTGAAGAACTGCCTACGAAAAAGACCTAGGTGTTTATATTGCCAAATCAATTTTGAAATCTAGACAATGTGGGGAAACAAAAATGATTTTAGACAAACACAGTAGTTAAAAACAAGTTTTGGCCAAGGTGATATAAGAGATTAGGACAGTGGTGCAGTGGTTAGCTTTAATGCCTCTCAGCACTGGGGTCCTGGGTTCAATTTCGGACCTGGGGTGCTGTCTGTGTGGAGTATGCATGTTCTGCCCTGTTCTCATGTGTTTCCTTGGGGTGCTCCGGTTTCCTGCCACAGTCCAAGGACACACTGGTTGGTTAAGTGGCTTCTGGGAAAACTGAGAGCCCAGGTATTCAACCCCTTCCAATGATGTTTCATATCTTTTTATTCTGGCTTATTTTTATTCATATTTTTTCCTGACATCTTCTGAACCACTACTATAACACACAGACAGCGTTCAAATAGTTGTGTGATTTGCCATTTCAAACACCTGAATTAATTTATATTCAACGTGGAAAAAGGGGGTGAATACTGTACAAGATTTTGATTTTTCCTTTCTATTTAACTTCTTTCATCTTTTAAAAGTGTTCGGTTTGAGCATTCAAGTTCTGACAAAAAATATTTACTTTAAAAGATGTCTGCACATCCCAAATGGGGCAGCATTAGTAGGGATGAATGCTTCTGCCAGGCACCGTGCATTCTCTGGATCAGTGGAGTGTCAAACACTAACGGGATAAAATAATGGATCAGTTCAGTCTTGAGGATAGAAGACTGTGAGTGAACTTGATTCAAGTATCAACACATCCCAAAAGACACAAATAGAAACTAAGGGGGAGTGCAGTTGAAAATAGGTCATTCCTTTACAGTGTTGAGGTCTTTGTATAAAGATTCTTCATAGCTGAAATTCCTGCTGTAGGTTCAGCATACAAACCACACCTCTCACATTCCTTCATTATGAAATTTAAACAGTGAGGCTTTGATTTCTCAGGAAAAGTGTGATGAATCTACTTAGCCTGCATATATCTTGATTTTTGCATATTTAACTATTGAAATAATTGTTAAATGCATAGAATTACACAAATGCAAATAACATCATATATATAGGAACATTAATTTATCAGCAGCAAAACCAGGAATTTGGAATAAAATTTATACTACATGCTCTATCAGGCTTATGTTATCTTACAGCCCATTATTACTTAAGCTTAAGCAAAGTTATCAGCCTTATAAATCACAGGATAAGCAGGGATTTATCAGAGTGTGAGTCTTGAAAAGTCAGGAGCAAACACCTTTTCTTAATGCAAATAAAGAAATCAGTCAGTTTCAATGACAAAGCATTCCTCAGGTCAAAGAGAACAAAGCAATATAGCTGGGTCTATTTTTAGATAAATGTGTCAGAAGATCAATATTTGAAAAGTATATTTATAGTAACATTATGGGTGATTTATTCCTGCACCGTAGTTTTATACCATGTTCATAATCTCATTGTATGGTTTTTCTGCTGGGCTTGTAACCTGTCAGGGGGTATGGACATTTTTACTGTAGAAAGTGTAGTATTTTGTTTCCTTCGTTTATTTTTTCAGTTTTCCTTTTAATTTTTTCCAGTGAAGTATTTCTTTTAAGGTCTTGCTGGCTTGTGTTTCATAAATCATCACACCTTATCAATAATATACATGCAAGATGTTTTTAGAAGCGCAGAGAGACATTTAGAATGTTTATGTACAGTGCTTCTTTGTTTAGTTTTATTCAGGCCATTATCCTGCCATCAGAACTAGAGAATTTCATTGTAATATCTGCCAGTTTTATAAAATGGGAAATGTTTTCCTACCTGTGTGCAAAACACTGCACATGACCAAATTAAACATCATCTGCCAGGTGTCTATTCAGTCTTGAATTTCATCTAAAGCACAGGGAAGTGTCCAGGGGAGTATGATTTTTTTCCCTGTGCACTGTGGTTATGTTCTTATTTTAGGTCAGTACTATTCCATAGTTACAATCATGTGCGGTGACCTACTTCTGTGTGAGAACACCGTGTTATCTGAAGTGCTGCCTTTGAGCCAATGTGTGAAAGAGCATGGAGGGGCTGAAGGCCTCATGTTTGCTTTTGTATTGTACTGTTTATCTTTTCTTGAACTGCTGTTTGACCAGAGAGCATGTTCCGTCTGCTGCTGGCAGCTCAGCCTGGCACTGGTGCGTTCGGCCGCTGGCGTGGTGTGGCAGGGCAGGGCGAATCGCCGCGGTGGCAAGGCCGGCGTGCTCGGCGATCGGCGGCTGGAGGGCGCGCTCATCCTGCCCTGCGCGACCGCCGCGAGCAGGCGGTTTCTCCCGCTGCTCAGTCTTGTCTGCGAAAGGGAGGCACTTGTGGAGGCTGCCTGTTGCGTAGGGACAGCAGATACATAGGAAGGCTGGAGGACAGGATAGCAGGACAAGCAGGAGAGCAGACACATGAGTGGAAATATAGTAAAGAAGATGGTACGTAGAAGACATACTATTGTCATTCTTCCTTAGGAAAGTGGCCACAAGGCCTCAGATCACACCTACTGTACTGTCATCATGCAGGCAGAGCCTAGAGGAGCAGGAAGTGCTCTGTGGAGCCTTGTGAGATCGTGTGAGAGACCACAGTTTTAACACTGTCCCTTAAACTGGGGAAAAAAATATACATATGAAGCATTTCAAGCATTTCATCTTTTCTGCGGTAATATTGGTGCCCAATAAACAAGAGCCGTAAAATTAACTTAGATTGGTATGAACTGATCAACGTTACAGATTTGGTTTTATACGCTACTGTTATATTAAATATTATATATAGCTTTGTTGTTAGATCAAATTAAATAATAGGAACTAATAGGAACAACATGATAAACCTGGATCTTTTCAAATAAAACTATACTTCATGAATTAATTTTTTTCTTATTTCTCTTCCGGGTAATCAAGCAGCAGTATTCATTCTGACAGAGGTGTTGTGCTTAAATTATACGTGAGAGGAGTTCTGTTTCGAGGGGAATTATCTGTGTCCTGGGGCACAGTGAGCGATCTGGCCTTCCTGGCCACCGCACCTCAGACAGGAGTCGTCTCCACGCTGAGCTCCGTCTCCTGTCGCCCAGGTCCGTATCGAGGATGACATCGCTGTGACTGCTGAGGGAATGGAGCTGCTCACCTGTGTCCCGCGCACCGTGGAGGAAGTCGAGGCCTTCATGGCGGAGGGGCAGGGCTCTGCCAAGTCCTTCGACTGCCTGGCCAGCCAGAAACTCTGAGCGCCTCGGCCCCGCCCCCCACTCCCAACTGCATTCATTAGCATTGCGCATCACGGCACTAATTCAGCTTTTATCCTTCTGTAAAACAAGACGCCAGGTCTTGAAATAAAGGCTAAGATGCTTCAAGGGAAAGATCCAAGACTCTGATCAAATCTGCGTTGTCAGCCACAGCTTTAAAAGAGATTAATCATAATGAGAAAAGAATTGCCGAATTTCAGAAACCTGCCTTTGATCTTGCGGAGAAGTGAAAATGAAGATTCGGTGGATGCTGGCTCCTTTCAGGGCGCTTGCAATTTTTAAAGAAAGTATGAAAAAAGGTGAAAACAAGAGAAGTGTAATCTGCACCTGCCTGTGGGGGTACAGTTAGTATACACTCTTCATTGTGTAATATCATTTATCACTTGCACTGCAGATTGTAGTACTGATTTTTCAAGATGAGCAAAGATCATCACTGTGGCTAGACTGTGTCAGGAACTGTGAAAAGCAAACAGCTGTTATTAGAAACCACTTATGCAACAGTTTTTCAGGTGGATTTCTTTGTCAGCGGATATAATCGTGAATCCAGAAGGAGGTGACAAAGAACAATCCAGCAATGTTACTTTCTATGACAGCAGAAAACCAGCCACGCTTACTTGATCTCGTAGCATCTTACATATATGATACATTATAATTTTTCTAGCCCTAATAAGGTGCTTTATGGAGAGCATTTATCAAACTAGTTTACTCTGCTTTGTATTCATCGACAGCATGATTTTTACAAATTGCAAAAAACGTTTTTCAGTTTGACTAATAAACTTCATATATAACTGCATGTTCCTGTGTCTGTTTCTGCCTCTTGCTTAACACTGTCTGAAGAAATGTAGAGTGGGTTTGGCCAGTTCTGGAGTTTTACAGTGTTGTGGTTCAGAAGCAGACAACATGCATCTTGCATTTATCACTGATAGTGGAGCTTTGTAGTTACCAGACCATCTCGCCTGGACCTCCCCATAGATCTCGGGGGGGGGGTATTGCGACTTGTGATCTCCCACAACAGCGTATCATTGTTGTACCCTGCTTGGCTGTAATGTCTTAGCAGGGTAGAGTTTGCTGGCTGTGACTGTCCCAGACGATGAGCAACAGTTCCATCTGGTCCAGCGTCCAGCACCCCGATGGCAGGAAGGTGTACGCAGGGCCTATGGGTTCCTTTTATTCTGGTTTTCTTATCACCAGCGTCCAGCTCAGCTTGCTTACTAATGAGGGGAGTTCACATTCATTTTTCACTCACTCTCCCTCGCTTACGATGGACCAGCTGGTCAAAATGACATCCAGAACACTTCATCAATAATCAAATTCTGCGTACGCTTTTCTCTCAGATCCTCCATGCACTGATAGGTTGATGAGTGGACAAGGGTGTAAGAGCACTGCACCCGATTCACGTTTTTAAACCTGTGTTAACTGGGAGAGGAGAGATCCGACTTCAACACCTGCCACCGTAAGCACGTGGACAGTTTGGTTGCCCGATATTCAGGGTCGCTGGGAAACCCTGGCCGTGTTCCCAGCAGTCTGCAGTGTTCCTGCAGGCACTTATCGTCCGGGACGGGCTGGGCACTCCTCTGGCAGGCCAAAGTCCACATCGCCGAGGGAGCCACGCCTTCGCGCTGGCACGCAGGCTGGCTGGGACCTTGCCCAACTCCTCAGCCCCTTGTCCCTCGTGACTCCATGCCTCGCTTACCCTCTCACTCAACTGAAGCACCCAGAGCGATTTTTAAGGGATGTCAGCCCACTTGTTGCCTACCAATCCTTCGTTGATTGGGAGCTGTCTTCGATAAAACCACTTGAAAAGAATTGTCACTGAAGCAGACAGACTGAACATAGCAGCCCTAAGAGCAGGACGGGCGTCTCTCACCACAGATGGACGGATTGTCAGGCAGGGGACAGAACGTCTGTCCTGCAGGAATCAGGGTGAGGACCCCTGTGAGTCTGGGCTTTATCATGTGGCATTTTTCTTGATTTTTATACGATATTTTTACTATTATTGAAAAGCAAAAACAAACATTCATTTAAGCTTGTTTTATCTGTAAAAGTGGTGCTGTGGACAATTTGTGCAGAGGACTTGTACAAACAGGTTGTATTCAACAAAAAAATGCCCAATCCAGGCTCAAGGTTTTTGTATCCTGTGACAAGATGGCTAAACATATCACAAAAAAAGCAAGAACTCTTGCTAATGAGTGTGAAATCTCCAAACATTATCCTCCACATACCAAAACAGAATGACTAAGTGGAATATCGGTTCTCCTGTTTAATCCACAAATGTTTGTGGGGTTGGCTGCTAACATCGCATAACCTCAGAGCTGTGGAAGAATTAAGAAGCCATTTCAGATAGATACAGAGTGGTCACAGAAATAATAATTGCTTCTACTTATATAGCGCTTTTCTGGACACACCACTCAAAGCGCTTTACAGGTAATGGGGATCCCCTCCACCACCACCAATGTGCAGCCCCACCTGGATGATGCGACAGCAGCCATAGTGCGCCAGAACGCTCCCCACACACCAACTCTCAGTGGGGAGGAGAACAGAGGGATGAAGCCAGTTCATAGATGGGGATTATTTGGAGGCTGTGATTGATAACGGCCAATGGGAAATTTGGCCAGGACGCTGGGGTCACACCCCTACTCTTTTCAAGAAATGCCCTGGGATTTTTTATGACCACAGAGAGTCAGGACCTCGGTTTTACGTCTCACCCGATGGACGGTGCCTGTTTACAGTATAGTGTCCCCGTCATTATACTGGGGCATTAGGACCCACATGAACCGCAAGGTGAGCGCCCCCAGCTGGCCCCACTAACACCTCTTCCAGCAGCAGCATTAGTTTTTCCCAGGAGTCTCCCATCCAGGTACTCACCAGGCTCACACCTCCTAAGCTTCAGCGGGCTGCCAGTTGTGAACTGCAGGGTGATATGGCTGCTCGCTGTTGCCTCTTGTAGTAAACGTACCAGGGCTTTCAAACACCAGCCTCTACATCTGAGGCCGAACTCGAGATAAACTAAAATATTTTTTTCCAAAAAACTGCCAAAGGGCACTTTGTTCTAGCAATCCTTTCAAAGTGATTTAGCCGGGGGAGGGGGCACTGATATAAAATAGCCCAGTGTACTTATGGGCAACTAAAAACAAGGAGGAGAGGTTTGTACCTCTGGGGGGAGGTGCAACCGAGGACTTGGCAAATAGATATTTGCTCTTTCTGGAGGCTGATTTTATTGTCTTTTATTTATAAATTGCCTCGCCCTGTTCCCTGCAACTTTATTTGCTCTGCTTAAATAAGCTGCTTCAATTTACACAGCCTTGAAAGCAAGCAGAAATAAAAATAGATCTTGGCACAGCCTCACCGGGTGACGGAATGAAAGTCTAATCAAAGGTACAGCCTCCAATACGGCCCTACAGGGCGCATGTCTGTTGTTCTCACACGGGATTTCGTAAGACCTTATTTAAAAATTAACTGCAGAAAATTTGGTGTTGAAATATTTCCCCTGATCGGCACTCATTGTATGTTAATTAAAATCCTATTTTGATTCTGAAAGCAGATGCTATTTAGAAGCTCTTCTGCAGGGCATGTTCAAACACAAATGGAAACACTGTTGCCTCCCTCCTAGACTGGCCCTTAGCTTTTTCATGCTGCTAAAGAGTATAACGACTAAGAGAGAAAAGCTTAAAAATACATTTGTTCTAGTGTCTTTAGACTAGACTAAACATTAAAGGAACCAAACTTTTAACACCAAAAAGCACAAGCAAACTTCAAGACCTCGCCAACAACTGCTAAAGCCTCCTTATTTGGGCCCATCCTCTGTGACGACCTGAATGTCTTTTCCCTTTGTGTTGATGTTGTAGAAATTCTTTGTGTTATTTCTGTGCGTTCTGAGATAAAATGGTGCATTTATGGAATTGTTTTTTGCGTTTGAAATGAACTGGACTCAAGCTCCTGGCCCACACTGTACAAAGCATTTTTCATAAATTTTCATGAAGACTTTACAGTATATAACAACTTATCCATCACAAATGACTGGTCCTGTGGGAGACATCCATTAAGACTGGAGAATTCATGCCGGTGGTTAAAATGACAACACTTTCCGTTGTTGCTATTTTAGCACTTTTTGTCCCCTCTTAAGGGAACAGTATCTCAAGAATGTGGATCGCAAAGTGAGCTTCACCTTGGGAGCTCCCTACGTGCTCGTTGTTAAAAGGTCCTCCTCGGAGCACAGGGAGAGTCCTGAAGTCCGAGCTGGACAGCCCTCTTCCGCTCTCTGCCCATCTCCAGATGTGTCTGGGGTTCCCCCGAGCTGCAGTGTGCGCCGCCTGGCTTGGGGCGTGTTTGAGATCTTTTGGGGGTGTCCTCACCGTGAAACAGCGACCCCTGCTGCAGCCTGCTGTACTGCTGTGAAAAAAAACACAGACAACGCGCAGAAGAAATGGTGGAAGGTTCAGCCTTTTACCAAGTTCCAGAGGAAAGTATGAGGAAATCTTCAGCCGGACTACAGTGGAATGAGGGTTGTAGGATCGAGGATCGTGGTGATGAGCCAAGTAGATGATCCCTCATTCCAAAATAACTGGGAAAACAATCAAGGACAAATAACTCCCCAAAACTCACAACTGGCTAAAAGCAATAGAAAAATCTTATGTCACAATCATAAAAAAGGAACACTGAGGTCATCTGCAACCAAACTTTATTAATTTACAGTGCACCTAACCCCAGTTATTCAGTAAAAAAGAGTCACAACTTATACATAAATGCTGCCCAGCAACATTAGTAGCAAAATAGGTCAATCAAAATTTGTAATGGAAACATACAGAAATTGGATTCTGGGGACAATTTTATATAAAACACTTCCCAATCTCAATTTAATTTCATGCAGGTTTGCAAACTGAACTGACGTCTGCATTTCAGGTGCACTTGTTTGAATTACACAGTTCTCCGATAAGCAGTACAGCTCGCGTTTCACTGGACATCGATCCATCTTGCTAGTATATAATTACTTTCCCATTTTGTACTTCTTCTTGACAGTAGGTGAAAAAAGCATATTCAGCCTCTTTTTTCCAGGCAAGTCCTTCTCCTGACATAACACGCTGCTTTTAATTACATTGTTCAAACAGAAAAAAATCCAAGATACAAAATTGATCTGTGACCAGTACAGTACAGGTCATAAAATCTCTTCAGCCTGGAACTATCTTTAATCCTCGCACACAGAATGCTGAAAGGAAATTGTGTGACTGAGACTGTTCACACAAACCAAACCTTGATGACGACATGTCTGTACCAAGTTTGTTTTAGTCTTTAGTGCTTCAAGATTGCACAACTACCTGAAGACAGATAAGCTCCCATTTATGACTTTTTCCTAACCTACATAAATCCGACCTTTACACAAGAACGTCAGGTTAGTATTGGAGGTCATGGGTATATATCGAAGTGGGTTTAGAATTGTTTTTCAGCGTCATCACCAAGTCAACAGATATGGGAGAGGATCACTGATACATACTGTGGAGACTGTTTTCACTCTGTGTGAGTGCACCTTTCACAGACAGGGCCAGCAAGTGCTAACATGATCCACTGAACCCCTGGTAAAGATCCACCCAGGCAAAGACATCGTTTTGCTTTCGCTTAGTAAACCAGAAATAATTTCTTTTCAGATGTCATACTCAGCAAGCAAAGTGACCCTTAAAACACTTGTAACAACGGCAGACAAAAGCCAGCTGTAGGATTAAATCAGTTCCAGCAGGTTGGTCACATCTGGGTGTGTGTCAGTCAGTTGGAATCTATGATTTTAGACAATGTTTTTGTATTTTGAAAACTTCTCAATGAAATCCTCACTATTTTAACTGGATAAGTTCTCCGGCCCTACTGCACACGCAGTCCACAGCATGCGTTCACTGTGCCCGATTTGAAAAAGAGGGCAGTCCAAAAACAGAAAAGTTGAGCAAGCATCTGATTTAAAAGTCCATTATGGAAAAGTGCACAAATACCATCTGCATACACAGAAAAGTTACAGACGTAGTAGTATGAAATACTACGAACAGTTACGTTTCATAGCCAAAAACAGCTCTTAACCCCTTGAATCACTGAGTTAAAGCAGACATCCAAAACACAACTAAAATGTGACATTTTCAACCTCTGTGATCTACATTTGAATTGTATCTAGCAAATTTGCCATTTGATAAGGAAAACAAGTATTCATTAAATTTATGCACCATGTTGCACCAGCTCAGAACAAGAAAAAAACAACTTAATGGTAGAAAAGCAGATTATAGAGTGAAGTTATTGACTGCAGCAGCACCAACGTCTAGTCTAGTTTTCTAGATCTCAGAGGCTAAACTAGGCTGGTCAGTACTGGGATAGGAGACTTCTACAGGAAAATAGATTGCTGAATTAAATCAAGATTAGGTAACAGTGGCTCTTCCACTATATACCATTACAAGACTTTGAACCTTCCAGTACATTAATTCCTAAACTGATCCTTAACGGAGGATTGCAGCTAACTGCTAATCTTCAATTAAGGATTAGCTGGGACAAAGTTGTTAGTGATGTTGGAGGTGATGGACCAGAGCTCTTCCCTCTCGACCTGCATTTCCTCACCAGAGCCCCAGTATGGTGACTTGGGGTCACTGTCCTGCAGGAGGCGCTGTTCTTTGGAAGAAGACAACCTGAGGTCCTGGCTAGGTGGTCATTAAAGATCCTGGGGGCACTGTTCTTAAGAGCAGGGGTGTTAACCCCAAATTCCAGGCCGGCCTCCCTAAACTGCCCCCCAATTCAACTAGTGTAGGAATTTCTCGCTCCTCCCATCCTTTGTAAGGCACTTCGGGACGGAAAGAGCAACTGAAACGTGAGGAATTATCATCATCATCAGAAAGCGGAACCCGGGGTTTTGAAAATTAAAACACAGAGAGGTTATAAAGGTAACATTCCTAGGCCTGAAGCTCTTTACCATTCCGCCGGGATCACCCTGGAGCTGATGGGGGGGAAAAAAACTCCATTCTAACGCAACGTCTTCGCAGGCTTTCAGGGAACAAGCACGCCGAGCGCCGCACGGCCCCTCTTCCCCGGCAGAGGGGGGAGAAGAGCGGCCCGGCCCGGCCCGGCTACCCCGCGTGGTGCTGATGCCCACTGCCGTTCTGCGCGGGGCCGGGCGCCTCCGTGCTGGGGGGCTGCACGTTGTCCGCCAGGTTGTGGGCGTGCTCCAGGAACAGGTCCTTGAGCACGCTCAGCTCCTTGCTCAGCAGCTTGATCTTGGCCTCCAGCCGCTCGTTCTCCTCCTTGAGCTCGTTCACGCGCTGCTGGGTGTCCTGGGCCTTCTGCTTGCTGCGCATGCGGCTCTTCTTCACCGCCAGGTTGTTGCGTTCGCGCCGCATGCGGTACTCGTCGCTGTCCTTGTCCGGGTTGGACTTCTTGGACTTGCTGGGCGGCATGGCCTTGCCCCCCCCCGCGGGGCTGACCGGCACCAGCTGGGGCACCTGCTGCAGGCCGCTGGTCTGGGCCTGGATGACACTCACTCCGTTCTGGTCCGCGTGGGGCTTCTGCTGCGAAGGCTTGCTCATTTGGACCGCCGGCCCCTGCCCCGTTCGGCCCCCCACTGCGCCGTTACCTCGCGGATCTGTCTTGGGAGAGAGGGGCGCTGGCGCGGCCGTCGCGGCCTGGGCTGAACATACAGGCGCCTCCAGAAACCTGATCCGGGGACAGAAAGGGCGAGTTTTACAAGACAAGCTCCGCGTCGGGACAGTCACGTGCTACAGTAGCTTTCAGAGCCCCAGAAGGAATCTTGAATTGGTGGCCTAGAAACTCAGATTATAAATAAAAACTTTATCAGTTAACTGAAAGAAGATTTATTCCTCTACGGTCGAACCTAAGAAAAAAAACTTCTCTGGACATGAAACGTATTATCACAACTGCAGTGAAGTACTGGTTTTGTTTACAAGACTGGATTAAACATTAACCCTCCCATCTGCAATGTCACAGTGACTCCTGTTACTATCTCCATAAGATATACGGCAGAAAGCAGACCAGCACAGCGATCTGTGCTTTTGTTTGGGCAGGACTGATGTGATGTGAGCTTTGCTCACTTGCTTAACTGACAGAGCAGCGTCTAGGTGCCTGGTCCTGCAGAGACTCTGAGCAGCGATTCTTATAGGTCGGCCCACATCACCAGTTTCTTACAGGTCAGGAACAATCTGTGTTGCAGATCAATTCAAACAAGTAACATGTCCAGTCAAGGCAATTCTGGTCCCTAAGGACTGACAATTTCTGCTCCGATTGATTTCTAAATGATGTCATTTGACAAATTAACTTAAGAAACTTCCTATGGATGTCTAAATAACTAATTATGTTAACTGTTTAATTAGCTATTCAGCTTGGAATAGAAACCAGAAGACACCAGGTCCTCCAGGAACTCAGTTTTAAAGCCCCTGCTCTAGATCACACTAGATCAGCAAGAGGACTGAGGACTCCTGGGCTCTAAAATGAAGATAATCCAGCCCAGGTCTTGAATGGATAAAAATCCATCCCTCCCATTTTCTAACTGCTTCTTCCAATTCGAGGTCGTGGGGGCGCTGGAGCCTATCCCAGGAAGCAATGGGTGGAAGGCAGGATACACCATGGACAGGACACCAGTCCATTGCAGGGCACACACAGACACAGACTCACACCAGGGCCAGTTTTCCCAAGAGCCAATTAATCTACCAGCAAGTCTTTGGGCTGGAGGAGGAAACTGCAGCACAGAGGAAACCCATACAAACTCCATACAGACAGCACCTCAGGTCTGGATTTAAACTCGGGTCCCCAGCGCTGGGAAAACACTGTGCCACCATAGATGCAAAATCAACTTTTTATTCACTTGTTCTCTCAGTTATGTAATGGATCCATAGCCCTGGTCCTGGAAACCTCAAGTCCAATTAATCTTCCAAAGCCATTAAAAGTTATTAATTATCAGGAAGGCGTGTTGGTTAGTGATGAATTAAACAAGTAATCTGTTCCATTAAGGGAACTCAGGTTTCAGTGATCATAGTTAAATTGTTCCAAGTGTACTGAAATCTTTTAAGGATTACACCTGGCCTACAATGATGTGCTTGTGAGCCAATGACTGAAGGTACCCATGAACCCAGAAGGACTGGGACTGTACAGATTTAGAGATCAGCAGGGCTAGGCATCTACACCTTGTGGGTTGTCTGATGCAGTCATCCCAGCCTGCGCCTCGATCAGCCAGGAAGAGCTGTTTATTCAGAAAGAAGGGCAGGACAGCTGAGTTAAGGTCTGTTGTCTCCAGCTGCGGGACACGGTTCCCTCTATAAGTTGGGTATTTCTGACACTCGGGACGGAGCAATCAAGGTGGATCTGCGCGGGTGGCTCCAGGAAGCCCTCGGGCAGCACTGGAGAGTGAAGACCAGCAGAGACAGGTTCTCCAGGAGCAGGGCTGGGAAACGCTGCCACCTGGAACAGCTTCCCAAACGCAGTCCTGGAGGGCAGCAGCTCTGCAGCTTTTCACTCCAGCCCGGTTCTTAATCTAATTATTGGCTTAACTGCAACTGTTTCACAATTTCTCATCAGGCTCTGCTTCGTTTAAACTGGACTACAAAACCTGCATGACTCCAGCCCTCCAGTACTGGAGTTCAAAACCTCTGCTGGGTGGCCTGGACTGCTCCACCCCTCCTGATCGACCCCCAACAACCCCAGGCTCTTGCCCATATCCTTCCCTCTTGAGACCAGTGTCTGTTTCTGGATGCAACAGCAACACTGTGCTGTCAAAATGACCACGCGTAGGGCCTTCCGATAGCAACCAGGGGATGCGGTTTTCAAATCCCATCTGGAAATATTCATGACTAATTTTGATTATGGCAATGTACAGGTTTTCAGATCATTTTTACAGTTTTTGTTCATTTTGCTGTCGTTTCAGGCTGTGCAGCCACTGCGTAAGTCTCTGCAATTGAGTCAAAGCACGAGATATGAGAAAGCAAAGTTGCCAGTACAGTGGCACCAAGAGATTTCTGTTTTGAAATGCTGCTCTAAAAAGCGTGTTAGCACATCCAGTATTATCCCATCAATTGCATCAGGCATAGAAGTGGTACTTTATTTTCATGGAACAAGTAATAGGTTTACTTCCCTGCTGAAAAGAGAAGAAAGAAAACACAACGTTTCGGCCGTGGAGCCTTCTTCAGGTGTCATTTTTTTTACACACTAGCTTTGCCCTGTACATTGAATAGGGAGTGTCAGTTTCTGGGTGGTTACCCAGCACTTGGTCCTTCGCTGTGCAGCTAGCAGGGCTGTCTGTTCCAAGAAGCTGTTAATATCAGTTGAATT
Source organism: Lepisosteus oculatus (assembly GCF_040954835.1). Classification (NCBI taxonomy): domain Eukaryota; kingdom Metazoa; phylum Chordata; class Actinopteri; order Semionotiformes; family Lepisosteidae; genus Lepisosteus; species Lepisosteus oculatus. The sequence continues at coordinate 15,638,942 of NC_090715.1, forward strand.
CAAACCCGCTGTAGCAACTTAAAAAAGCTTTATATAATCTCAGTGACATAATGAAGATGTTCCCCCACTAATTAAATGTAACTGGGAGGCACAGTGGTGCAGTGGTCAGTACTGCTGCCTTGCAGCGCTGGGGCCCTGCATTCAGTTCTGGGCCTGATGAGCTGTCTGTGTGGAGTCTGCATGTTCTCTCCCCGGGTTCATGTGGGTTTCCTCCTGGTGCTCAGGTTCTCTCACAGTCCACACACTGGTAGGTCAACTGGCCTCTGAGAAAGGGGCCACAGTGTTGCGTGTGCCCTGCCATGGACTGGTACCCCACCTTGTCTGCCTGGACAGGCCCCGGCTCCCAGATGACACTGTACTGGGAGAAGCGATGAGAAAATGGATGGATGGGTAACGCAACAGGATCCGAGCTCAAATTAAGACGTCTGCGCTGGGTTTTCATTAACTTTATTTGGTCCCTCCATCGGCAACCAATTAACTATATAAAAAAGCAAATATAGGAGGAACACCTCCATCTTTCGCGTCTACTTCCGGGTTCCCAAATTCACCTGCATCCCATGTGACCAAACCCCATAAGTCACATGACCGCGCGGCGCAGAGACTCGACGTCGCTCGCGAGTCTGGGGAGCTGGTGCCGAGTTTAGATAAATCAAATGTCAACTTTGGAGTTTGGGTTATCTCTCTATAACCCTGGACGAAATACGTATTGGATATGTAGAAATCGTGTTGCCCACGACAAGCAGGCTCAGGTAAGCCGGTCACAGTTTCTTCCTAGAAAACAACATAAACTGTGTGCAGACGATTCTCGTGTCTTGTTTAATCAAGGGGATATATATCCAAATACAAGTCAATCGCTGGGTACTCATGTCAGCCTGCGAATGCGTAAACGATGACTTAGCGTCGTGTGTACATCATTTAAGATGCCCTGCGCATTCGCGCTGCCGTAAAGTGGCGACGAGGTTAAATCCCACGCTGAAAAGAACACAAGTTAAATGTTTCGGCTGTGAAGTCTTCCTCCACTGCGTGGACGAGAAGAAGAAATACGTGGCCTCTCCCCCCCACCACCACCACAGACACACACAGACACACACAGACACACACACACACACACCTGAAGAAGGCTCCACAGGCAAAACACTTCAGCGTGGATCTGGACTCCCAGCTCCCCCGCCTGCCCTTAAACCCCCAGCGCTCATCTACACATTCTGGCGCTGTTTTAGGTGTTGTTGTTGGCTATTCGAAGACACTAAAAGGGGCCAGGCAGCAGGGCAGAGATGACTGGAGATAAACCCCAGCGGGCGACGTGAACACGTGTGCGGCGTGCATGTGTGTCGCCCGGATTACATCAGCGCGCGTACCCGCCGTGTTGCTCCTGGTTGCATCATCGGCCTCTTCCCCTCGCGCTCCCTGCAGCCTCGGGAAGGGAAAGGGAAACTCCGCGCGCCGCCGCACGAGAGAGCACCGGCACGGGGCAGCTCGCTCCGCGCTCCGCGCGCCCCCCCTCCCCTCACTCTCGCTCTCGCTCCGCCGACCCGCGGCCGAATTTTACATTTAAACGGGTCTTTTCTTTTTTTAAAAAGACACTAATCACAATAAATGACTCGCCGGGTGCGTGTGTGTGTGTGGGGGGGGGGGTACCAGCTGCATGGATCCGCCCACTGTTCAATAACACGTCGGGTAGCTTCGCTCCAAACGCTCCTAACAGCCCGAAACGAGCCTAAAACCGCCGCGACCCCGCCGCCATGACATCCCCACAGACCGATATACCCACCGAGGTCATCGTAAGACGCCTGTTCCTGGTTAAAACTCCGATCCTGGACCGCGTAGTCCTCCCTGAACCCGCGAGTCGACAGCCCACAAGCCTGGGCTCGCTGCTTAGATCGCAAGAGGAAAACAACGAGAACAGAAATCCTGGTCGGCAGGGAAAATAACCCTCTCTCGCCACTTACCTGGGGCGCTCGCCGGTCCACCCGAATCTTTAATCGAGGCTCGAAGTCTTTTAATTTTCTCTTTTTTTTTTTTTCCCCCCTCGATACCAAAAAAAAAAGTGTGTGTGCGTGTGTGTAAGGGGGGGTCCTGTTTCTGTTTTGGTGTGGTACGGGAGCTGGTGTCAGTATTGCGAAATCGAGCTCCCCGTGTAGGGGAATCTGTCAGCTGAGCCAATGGCCGGGGCGCGTCAGCCCGGGGTGACGCAAGGCGCCCGCTGAGCGGCAGCCCGGCCGGCCAATCCGGGGAGGCCGCCGCGGCGCCGGGGGGGAGGGCGCTGCTGCGGGATATGCGCGCAACTTCCGCATAGACGCGCAGGGTGTCAACAGCGAAAGCTCCCAGTCACAGGTCAAATAAGGAGCGTGTGCGTCCGAACAATGCCCATACTGTACCTTCACTGTTTAGATTCAGACGCATGTTCAGTTGGAAGGGTGGAGGGGAGATATTTGAAGGAAGTCTCAGTTCTGGGAATCCGGCTGTTAAGAAAATAAGACTCGGTTATTGTTTGTCTGGTTCTCAGAGAGGTGCTGAAAGCTCGCCTCATCGTTTAAAATGTAGACACGGGTGTTGTTGGGGTTTTTTTTATACCATCTTTGACCCTTGGGTTTCGAGAACATTATGGAACGATGACGCGGATTCCGGAGAAGGTCTCTTAAAATAATAAAACTGAAACTGTAACGTTTAAACATAGTGTAGCTTTCTTTTTACAGGACAGGGGAATAGTACAGATTAAACGAGCAAAATAGCAGGTGCGGCAACAGCATGCCCTTTAAACAGTAAGAGTACAGATGTTTTAACTTTTTTTCGCACGGATTTTACATTTTGTCGCTTTAAAACAAGCGGTCATGACACTTTGGAATATCGGTATTTATGTACACAATCTATTCCACACCTTCCAACACAAAATTCAGTGGAAAAGGGTTAATAAAAATATTAAGGAAAAGGGAAAACTCGTGATTGCATGAAATATTCGAACCATATGCTCTAACCAGGTGCCCAAAATTACTTTCACATTGCCACACAAGAAGTTCATTGGGCTCTGTGTCCAATGATAATTCTTCACCATAAATGCATCTGTCCCATTCAGGTAGTGAATTTCATGCAAGGATTCAGCCACGAAGACCAAGGAGGTCTCAAAATATTGCAGAGATGTTGTAGAAAAGCACAAATCAGGAGAAAGCTATAAGGAATTCAAAAACACTGTATATCCCTGAGCCCTGTGAAGTCACTCATTAAGAAGTGGGATTTGTATCATACAGATGGCATGGTGGTGCAGCTATTAGCATTGCTGCCTTGCAGTGCTGGGGCCCTGGGTTCAGTTCTGGACCTGGGGTGCTGTCTATATGGAGTTTGCATGTTCTTGCTGTGTTGGCGCTGGTTTCTTTCAGGTCCTCTGGTTCCCTCCCACAGTCCCAAACATACTGCCAGATTAATTGGCTTCCCATACAGGGTGCACCCTGCCTTGCGCACTTTGCTTGCCACAATAGGCTCTGGCTTCTCTGTGACCCTGAATTGGCTGAAGAGATTAGATGGATGTGTATCGTACCACCCAGACACTGTCTAGAGGGTGCCGTCCCTGCTAAGTGAGAAGCCAGGCAAGGAGGAAACTGGAAGGGAGGGAACCGTGAGGCCAACTGTGACTTTGAAAGGGTTTCAGACTTCCTTGTTGTTGTTGTTGTTGTTGTCCGAGATGGAAGAAAATGTGTGCGAGTCAACAATACCCCAGCCGCTCCTCAAAGGGGGCCTGTATGGAAGAGTGGGGAAAATCCACGTCCGTTCCCACATGGGAGGATGCAGCAGCGTTTAAGTGATTCTGCAAACGTGCGACAAAAGGTTTTGTGGGCAGGCAAGACAAAAGCGGAACTTGGTGGCCTAAATCGCAAAGTGTAAACATGGTGCATCATTCAGTCAGTACGATACCTACTGTCAGGCTTGGCTGTGGCGGCTTTATGTGAAGAGTCCTGACTCGAATCCTATTGATAAACTATAATCGCAGGGGGTTCGGCATGCCAGTTCCTGCCAGGCACTCACTCCTATGGCACAGGACCACTATACTGCTCCCCTTTGAGGTCTGAACATCCTCTTGGGATAGCCCACGCCACCCCTACAGCAGCTGAAGGTGCTGGGCTTCTCTGTGCGCAGTCATGTAGAATACTCTTGTGCTGAAAGTTGTGCCTCAGTCATGCTTGAAGTCTGAAAGATCCAAATTTCTAATTGCACTTTTTAAAACAGCTCCAGACGTCTACTATTTTTTTTTTCCCCAAAACAATTCTGGAAAGAGGACGTTGCCGTGGTGAAGTTCAGGACTGTGAGCAGGGCAGAACCCTCTAGGGTGGGATGTGGACAGATCAGAAATGGGGAAAAGGTCGTTCTGTCAAAAGAAATTTCCAATTAAGGTAAGTCCACTGCATTTCTAATGTGACTTCTCCCTTTATTTTTTTTAAAAAGAAACAAACCTATGAAGATTTCATGAGCTTTTTTATTAATCAATTGCTTCGCCCTTGGGGAGATAGTGAAGATACATTTACAGTTTAACAGAAACTTAGTTACTATTAATAATTTACTTCCCTTTGACTTTTTCCATACCTTACAGTTTTCACAAGGAAAGTGTTCAATAACAAAAGAAACAAGATTGTTTAGTCCAAAATGATTAAGAAGAGTAATAAAAACACCCCTTAGTGTACATTAGTTTAATGCTGTAGTTGACAAATATGTACGAATTAGCAGAGCCGCAGTGAAACACAATTAGGCAGGTATTGGTGCTTTACTTCACTCCCCTGACATAAATGATGATTGCAAAGGAACAAGTCAGGGTTTACTCCATGCTGAAAAGAGAAGAAAGAAAACACAATGTTTTGGGTGTGGAGTCTTCTTTGGGCGTCATAAATGATGACCTGCAGGCATGATGTGTCACATAACAAGCTGTTCTTCAAAGAGTGGAGGAAGGGGTTAAGTTGTAAAAGCACAAATGATACACACCAACATATTTAGCATTTCACAAATTAATCGATCAATGTCAGCGTGTGGAAATGTAGTATTTGTGGATTTGTAACCCCCCTGGTACCCCCAAACTCTTTCCAACTCTGAGTTCTGTAACTTTCTGAAAAAGGACTTACTAGATATCTGGATCTAAACCTAAACACAAAAGGGTTACATGATCTAAACCAAATATAAAGAAACTGTTGGTAATATCTGAAAAACAATGCTCTCTGGATGCCAGGGAGTATCACCCCATTGTGTTTTCTAACAGGGAGAACAAAGGCCATTTAGAGGTCTCTTCTGTCTATCATATATATTCTTTGGGTGAAAATTAATTTGAGATGGATCATTAGATGAACCAGGAAACAGGAGATGAACCTTATGGTATTTCTTACACCATAAGGTGAGTATTAACATTATTAGGCCAAAGATAGGAGAGACAGAGCACTGGTCCTGAAAATAAAACTTAATAAGCAATAAGCAATAATAACTGATAACTGAAAGTAATACCGAGATGTATATTTACTGGTACGTGCTCTTGGTTTCTTGCATTTTCTTCTAACAATCACCCATCGTTTTCAGCACCTGCTTTTTTTCCTGAACGGCGACGCAGAACATTGCCCACAGTAAAAATGTTACTAATGAGATGTTTTTTATCGTCGTTATGAACACCGCCATGCTTAAATCTCTACTGTGTTTGGGGACCTCCACCTGAAACACTGAGTCCACAGGGACACTGTGCACAGCCCTCGCACAGAGCGCTCGTACCTTTTATAGAATTTTCTGTTGTCGACACTTGGATGTTCAGAACACGTTTTTCGAAACATGTTTTCAAACAGCTGTGCAAAGGGTACTAGAAAGTGAAAACCTAAAAAAAAAGTCAGAATCTCACTAACCTCCTTAGAGTCGGGTCGATAATCAACAGACAATCTTTTTGACATCTTGCCCTCTGTTGACTTTGAGCGAGTCTGTGTTTCATTGCTCTTACGGTTGCTTTTGAATACTTAACGGATATCGTCTGTTTCAGTTGAGCAATTCAGAATCCAGCCTGATAAAAGGAATGCTCTGTGATACAGCAACACGCCAGATCGGAGGCACCTTTGTTATTTTATAGTCTCGGTTGCTTTCCGATGAGCGCACGCAGGGCACCGTTTGCGGTCACCGTTGAAATTCAATGGTTGGTTAATCAGGACTTCAGAAAAAGCGTAAAGCGGGGTAACCCGAGTGTATTCGCTCTCAGTGCTTGAGGCTACAGACTTCCTCCAGCAGTAACAAGTTCTCCGCGAAACAACAGAGGGAGCTCCCCGCTCAGGAAAGGCAGAGTCACGATTCAGGCCGTCGCTAGCTAGGAGTCTGACTTGTGCCAAGTCTCGGAGAGCGAGCTTCAGGTCACCGGCTGAATCGCAGCCGTTGTAGTCGATTTCACACAGCACATTGAGATTACTATGATAGCATCATGTACAATCATCTCACTCGAATAATAAAGGTGATATCATAAAAGCCTCAAGTTTTCTTGAAATATAGTGTTTTTTATATTATTCATTGTTGCCTTTTCCTTACTAAAACATTACCGCAGTGCTTGAAAACAAAGAACTATCAACATCTGTTCAATTGTATTGTTTTAATTTAATAACGGAAATTACCTCCATAGTGTTTTCATTATTTTCTCTTCATTATTAGTATATTATTACTTACATGTAATAGTATGCAAGTTTCTACATTACACCACGGTGTACATATACAGCTAGAAAATATCTGGGAAATATCGGACTTTTGTTCATCTGCCTTCATTATTTCCTTAAAATGTGAAATTATGAGGATTGTATTTTTAAGCTTTTAAGTCGAAAATGTGTCCTTTGACTTCTTAACAGACAATTCCAACAATTGTCTCGAAAAAGCGATTTGCAGGCAGACAAAATATATTTAAGTGCCAAATGCCAAAATGTTGCAATGTTGGCAAAATATAGTACAGCCACCCTAACGTGAATCAATTGCATTTATTAAGCAATTTCACTACTCCGCGATTCTAACAAGTAACTAGAAGAAACCTTTAACCTTGTTTTCTTGATGCTGGTTAATGTGTGTATTAATAATAATAAGAAGAAGAAGGATGCATCATCATTTCATTTTTACTTGAATGTAATGTCGAAGATACACTACCACACTTCGCTACGCACACATATGCTTTTGTACGGAGACGTTAAATTTTCAAGAAAACGATCAGCTTTCAGAATAAATCAGTTTGTTCGCACAATGCAGTTTACGCGGAATAAATCAAGCAATGCTGGTACAGTTTCAGCACAAGAACTAACTTGTTACTGTGACCGAGAATGATTCGGTGAAAGCGTTTCAGTAATTCGTCCAAGCTTGGTGTAGAAGTGGAGTTCGGTGACAGCGTTGTGACTAAGGGATATGTACCTACACTCAGATAACAGGATGTGAAAAGACTGGCTGACTGTCGGGGGGGAGTTTAAAATTCCCAACACAGCTTATTGCTTCTCTGGTTAAGTACAGGTTGATGTTCCCTGCACCCTAGCTGCCGCATACTGGGCTAACCATGGGCTCCTGGGACCTCTCTTGTAGTAGCAGCCCATGGGAAACTCACCTAGGCGTTTGTCTTTAGGTTCCCAACTCTTACAGTTGCCTAGAAACCTATAGGTCATCTACAGATTCTTTTTTCCCTAAGGGACAAATATGCAAATCCGCAAAACAAAGTGTAGAAAAAAAAAACTCCCCACCGGGGCTCTTGATTTAGAAACAAAATCCCTTCATCAGACATAACGGGTACAGGGAATTCCATCTGCCGTGTGGTAAAATACAGTTACAAACCGACACTCCGAGGTAGCCCTTCGTGTGGTACTGTGCAGTGAAGTCATACTTATAGGGGAAAATCTCGTTATACTGTAGAGTAACTACTAATAGACAATCAATGAAGATCGACTCTCGACTTGAAGTATTGTCTGGAAAACGGTCTAATGCAATAGTGCATATTTTAAAGTCCTCCCTCCCCAATGACACGCCGCAGATATTGAAATCATTGTAGCGGTATTTAATCAGCTGTAGTTCACATTCAAGGGGAGGAGCGCCGCTGGAACACTCTGTGCGTTTCGACAAGTCACGTCGGCGTGTCGAGGAGGTCTGTCCGGGCTGATCGCGGTATGGGAAGATACCCAGACACGGCAGGTTTGCGCTGGCTGGCTGGCTGGCGGGGGGACGGACCGCAGCAACAGGAACATCAAACAGTAGAAAGAAAAAAAGAAGTAAACGAAATTGTCCTCGTGTCCCCTTTTCCCAGCCCGCTGTCACCTGAATTTTTTTAAATCGGAATTGTGATTCGGAGCCGCTATTGCAAACAAAGCAGAGAAGGGCTATTCATTAATACTTTCTTCTTTGAGAGCGTTTGTAAAAGAGCTGCAGTGTCACTCTGTCACATCAATTAAAATGTTCACCTAGGCACCAGCCCCTTCTTCAAGGTGCACGGTTTTCATTATGACTTTTACTGTAGTTTTAGCCCTCACTCGGTGCTTGGATCCCTGAAGAAAATGAGTTGCTGGTAGTATAGTATACCCTGCAATGCACAGTTTTGCATTGTAATTTAACCTGAGTTGGGTACATACAATTTATACAGTAGCGTATATAAAAATAACACACCTATTGCAAAATTCGCATACCCAACAGCAATTACTGTTTATTCCTGTTCTACCTCGACTCCTGCTATAAAGAACACTCATGTTTAGCGATATTAATATAGCATTTTCCAACGACTCTTTCACTTATATAGGCGGACTTTTATATTGCTAATCTAATTGTTGCCAAATCTTACGAAGGGACCACTTAACCAATATTGCTATTCAGTTTTATTACATTATGTAGTATAAAGTGAAACCGACGGTATTATACCGCATACAGAATATAAGAGACTCGTACTCGTATGTACTTAAACTGTTAGGCAAATTTGCCCACATATATGTGTGTATATCATACACTTATCGATATGATTTTTCGAAGCTAACTTACATTCATAGCTATAATACATACATAAGGCTCGCAGATATCATAACGATTTCGCAGCGTCAAACCCATATTTTTATGGGATATCGATTACATCTAAATACATCCAGGCAATACATCATGCACTTTTTCGACAGAATGTTTAATCCTGAATGAACATGATATCGAATGAATATTCAATTTGGGGGGGGGTATCCGTATTCATTGCAATGTATTTTAGAATTCCATCAGCCAAGGTATGTTCCTAAAAATAAAATCCCTTTGAATGTTTAAAGTTAATTTATTTTACATGCACTTATTTTAGACGGTTCTAGGGGAACTGCCCCCGCTCTTTTAAAGTACCCTCGGGTAAAGTTCAGTCGGGAGGGAATTCTGTTCCAGGCGCACTAGGACCCTGAAGAGCAGGCGGCCTCCTCTACAGCACGGTATATATATCACTGAGTCGGGAGAGTAAATCAGTTGTGAGCTACTGGGGCTTACAAACCAAGTGAGACTAAGGAACTGCCTTTTGGAAAGCATTCCTGTTTCAGTTTGCACTGTCGAAGCCCGCCCGATCTATAGCGGCAGACCAGACCTGAACTGCTTCTCACCCAGCCACTCACCTACAGTACCTGGCCGCAACCTGAGCTTGCTTGAATTCCCCGAGCCATCGCGGCTTTCTGCGGCACTGCGAGCAAGCTGGATTCTCGGAGCTCTTCACCATGCCTGGCTGGTTTTAGATACTCCATGGAGCAGCCCAATTTCTACGAGGTCGACCCTCGGCCCCTGATGAGCAGCATTCCCCCGAACCAGCAAAGTGCCTTCTGCTACAAAGAGCCTCCAGCGGCCGGAGACATCAGCGAGATCTGCGAGAACGAGAACTCCATAGACATCAGTGCCTACATCGACCCCGCGGCCTTTAACGACGAGTTTCTGGCTGATTTATTCCACAACAGTGCGAAGCAAGACAAAGCCAAGCTGGCTAGCGGCGAGTTCGGCTACGCCAGCGGCGGCCACGGCGGCCCCGTGACCCACCCGCAGGTCTACGGCTGCATGTCGAACTACATGGACACGGCAAAGCTGGACCCCATCTACGACCACCCTTCCGCCACGAGAATCCGACCTGTGGCGATCAAGCAAGAGCCCAGGGAGGACGAAGACACTAGCCAGTCTGCCATGCCGCCGACCTACCATCACCCCCAGCACCACCCCCACTCCCACCCCCAGCACCTCTCGCATCTCCAGTACCAGATCGCGCACTGCGCCCAGACCACCATGCACCTGCAGCCCGGCCACCCGACGCCCCCCCCGACCCCGGTACCCAGCCCGCACCACCAGCAGAACAGCCTCCCGGGGGGCTCCATGAAGATGATGGGCGGCGGAGACCGGAGCAAAGCCAAGAAGCACGTCGACAAGAACAGCACGGAGTACCGCCTTCGGAGAGAGCGCAATAACATAGCGGTCAGGAAAAGCAGGGACAAGGCGAAGATGCGCAATGTAGAAACCCAGCAGAAGGTGATCGAGTTGTCAACCGACAACGAAAGACTGCGAAAGAGGGTGGAGCACCTCACCAGAGAGTTGGAGACATTAAGGGGCATCTTCAGGCAACTCCCCGATGGCTCCTTGGTCAAGGCTATGGGCAACTGTGCGTAAAAAGGAACTCGGAACTTTGCAGGACTCTTCACTGGTATGATTTCTGCTGGGTCTTATAGCCACAGATGTGACAGATTCTCGAACCTTTATTTTTTTAAGGAGCCAGGCAGCTGAGGTATACATGTATGTGCCTTTTGTACAAAACGATAAGCTCATTTTTTCCCACACTTTTAAGTGTTATCAGTGGAGGTTTTAAGTGTTTTCGTGCCTTAAATGTAAGAAAGCGCCCGCCAGTGTGTTTGTTAGCTAAGCAAAAACATATCAGTGCAGCTAAGGTAGGCTACAATTGTAATTTTTAATCTTTGTTCATGTTTTAAAACTTCAGATCTCCTCATAATGCCTATTTTTGTCAAAATACCATATGCGCTGTGCCTTAAGAAAACTATTTAAAAATAATATGCGCACGATATTTCTAAATATGCTGTTTTTGTGCTTGTCAACACCAATATTAAGTACTTAAGCTTTAAGGAATTTCTTGACGTGCGCAAAAAGTTGAAAATCTTTTGCTTTTTCACACCTGTCCGAAAACAGCATATTTAAATTTTGAGTACATTTGCCTTAAACGTTTCAGTCAAGGTCTAAGAATTAACTTTTTATTTTCATGCGCGGTGGAAGGGGAAAGAACGACTGAATTATGAGACGCCAAAGTAAAGGACTGGAACGCAAGTGCTATAATCTTGTTTCTGTTTCTGCTTCATATAAGCAGGTTGTCAATGCACTATACTGTATGTCGTCAGAATACGAGTAAATGAAGCACATTGTGTTTTCGAAATGGCAATAGACTCGGGTGTAGTTCTATTAAACGTCTCTCAATGTATGCTTTTGGATTTTAGCCTTACATTTATACTGTACAATTCAGAATGTGAAAGAATGCCTTACACAGTGTCTGTTGCCATCTACATGATTCCATATAAATATCACTTTGGTGTGCTTTCTCACTGATTTTGCAGTGAAATACTGTTCTCTAGAAATCCGCTCGATGATGTTGGTTTCTGCGCACTGTTTCGTTCTCTCGAGCAGAAGCCCGGATTAAGTGCCTTCTCCACCTTTCTTTTTCTTCACGATATCACTGGTCGAAAGTTTTGGAAATAAAAGTAAAGCAAGCACTTTTTACAAATGACATTTTGCCGTGTAATACAAATATTTTAAGTACGTTTAAATTGTAAAATAAAAATATACATGATATATGCCAAAAATTATTGAAAAATATAATAAATGAAAGCCTTGTGTTATATCTTGTTGTTACGTCTCTTTTATTCTAAGACCAAATTGATTTTTTTGTTATTTTTGCTGCTTTTCTACACCCGCGAAGTAAGTCAATAGTATTTTATCATTGAACTCAGCAGAAGGTAAAAAAAAAAACATTGGATTAATTTCACTTCAGTTGTCCGACAAGCGCAGCTATCAATTTACCACGTACATTATTTTAAATCTAAATATTATTTCTTTAAAATGCTTCGCCATTACGCTATATAATGTATAAAATAAAATCGAATAACATACTTACAATTATGTAATTTATTGGGATTAGTTTTTATTAATTCGGTATATCTTCTTATTAAATATTCCTGTAAAATCTCTGTCACAGTTGTGGTAGTGCTCCAAAAAGTGTCGGTAGATGGCGCTTTATAAACACTAGTAAGTAGAGGTTGGCGATCATCGCTTTTCCAATAGTAGCAATTTAAATTCGGGTTATTGATAGGGTGACATTAATTTTTCAATGTTTATTATTTTGTGCAACACGTTGTGCGCATAACCATTAAACAGACTCATATCATATTGTCAAAAGTGTGTATAATTTTAAATATTTGTGCACCTGTAAAGTGTAAATGTGGTATGACAAAGACATACGTTTTTGGAAAGATCAGATATTTACAGCAGTCGTTAATAGTAAATTATTGCTTTATATGTTCTCTTAAAATATCTGCAACAAAACCTTTATATTCAGAAAAGGAACTTTCTGATGACTGTTTTCTTTGCAATTTAACAAGGGGAAACATCTCAAGATTTATACTTTTTCTGCACGAAACATCAAAGTACTTTAAATCATGGAAGAATGTAAAACATTCAAACAACTTTTCCATTCAAACCTGGCAATGCATATATGAACGTGTCATTCTCTGTTCATTCTAAACATTATGGTGATTTCTTTCTGTTTACTTCAAATGAACATGCACGCATTTTAAACGACAAGCATACGCTGCTACATCATGTTCTCCGACTGATGGGGAGACAGAACTTGTGTTTCCTAGTATAGATCGTAACCTAATGAACCATATTTTGTGGTGCAGTGGATTCTGTGAAAGTGAATCCTTTCAGCAATGTCAGTTGTTTAAACCTAATACAAAGTTAGTACATTATTTAAATTTTGGACCATAGTTCCACCTTTAAAATGAGCATTTTGTTAATGTACATTATATTAATCTAGTGGCTGTGCGTTGTCTGGCTTTGTGCCAGTACTGGGGTGAAATAATTGCATGTGGAAGATTATGCACTTAGACGTGGGCATTACGGAGTGGCACAGTAAGTATTACTGCTGTCTCGCAGCTCGTGAGTCCCGGGTTCGATTCCACCCAGGAGTACCTTCTCCATGGAGCCTGCCTGGTTTCCACATGTTGGGTTTTCACCAGGTGCTCCAGATTCCTTCCACAGCCAGAAGCCGTGCTGTCTGGGTTATCTGAAGTCTGTAAATTGCCCCCTGTGTGTGCCCAGCATTGCCCATTATTTGCTGGACTCATCGTGAGCCTGTACTTGACTATGCAGTTACTGAAGATGAATGGGCAAATGAATGGGCATGCTTTTTCTCCAACACGGCTTTTGAAAATTAGCTTTCAATTTTAGAAAAATGCTCGTTAAAGTAGTTGAAAATGTACAGCTGGATTGATTGGAATACAAGTTCCATTGCCTTATACCGGATATAAAATTGGAAACATCTGTAAAAACATCTGTCTGAACTGAAAGAGAACAGTTAGTGACAGCAGACAATATTTTCTGTATTATAGGCAAGGTTAACCAAATTTGGCACTTGAATTCATTTGCAAGTTTTAATTCCAACAACAAAGTGACCTTTAGCAGCAGAGCTTTTTAAATATTAATTAATTTTAAGCATTGATTGGAGCAGAGGGCAGCTGATTGAAGGACACTTGCTAATAGAAACTACCTGAAAGGAAGTCAGGGAGAGCAGTGAGATGTGAGCTCTGTGCCCTGAGCTTGATGGGAGCCCACTGCTTTCAGAATACCAGTATAAACAACAGACTGGCTAGAACATACACATGGGTCTGCATTTCTGGGTCAAGGAGTCCAGTAGCAAATTGGGTGAAAAAACAAATCTGAATTTAAACAGCAACCATAAATGTCTGATCTAATTTGTTAATTAATGTTTTATTGAAGTGTTTTGGCAACTTTAATGCCCTGCTGAGAACCTCTAGAGACTGCAGTTGCTTCTAATTGAGGCACCCGACATGAGTATGGAACAGCTCATTGTAGTTCACGTCATGCAGCTCAGTGGGCTATTGATTCCCAGCTGGCCATTTCAGTTTGGTTGGCATTATTTTTCAAATGTTTAAGATTCAAACACCTGGTGTTGCATACAAAGTTACAGCCTTTCAGACTGTGCGGTAGACTAGGGTATAGTTTTATTACACTTTTGTTAACTGATATTTTAATTCTTTTAAAAAGGTTGCTTTTGCCTGATCTTTTCTGGTTGAAGCTAAATCCCTGGAAGAATCTTCTCCACCCAGACTTGCAAGGCAACAGCTTGCTTTTTCCCTGCCTAATGCTGCTTCACTGTAACCTGTACCCTGTCCTAGGAAGCATAAGGCATCACAGCGCACAGGGACATATCAAAAGCACACAGAAATGTAACATACAGTAGCATGTTTTTGGGAGGTAAGAGGAAACCACACTACCTGGAGAAAGCCCATGTTTTCGCTTAAGACAGGGGTAGTACACAGGGACTGGAGAATTGCTCATGTAGCAAACCATCCATGAAAAGGTTGAGAGAACTTAAGTTAATTATAGATAAATAAATCTGACTTTTCATACATGTAAGGTAATGGAAACAATTATAAACTCTGAACTGGACAATAGCAGGTACGGACATAATATTCTAGGGAACAGTCAACACGGATTTAGAAAAGGCAGGTCTTGCCTGACCAGCTTGTTGGAATTCTTTGAGCTAGCGCTGCAGTGATGGGTACACATAGAGCATATGATATGGTATACATAGACGTTCAAATGGCATTTGATTATGAGAAACTTTAATGATTAGTTCTAAAATCGCTGGCATTTTGGATTGAGAATTGGGTTTTAAATAATAAATAGATACAGATATGGGAGGAATACTAAAATCTGGGTGATGGTGATGTAACTATCTGATTACTTGATTTAACTGATTATCTGATTGTGTTAAGACAACTGCTTCTTGGTTTGCATCAATGATATTGTGTCTGCAATAGTCACATATGCATGCAATACCAAATTAGGAGGACTGGCAAACACTGTAGAAGAAGCAAATAGAAATCTAAAAAAATAGATGTTAAGATTGGGCATATACTGTACATTATATACTGATGACATTTAATGCAGACAAGAAGAAAATGCTCATCTCGGAGCTAAAAGAAGCTGGTTTTGAAAAGACTTAAGTGTTTGTGTCAACTGATTCTTTACATGTTTTAGGCAATGTAGGGAAGCAAAATGCTAGAGCACAGAGTGACAGTGTGGCATGTTTGTGAAGTGGTGTTATGACAAAATTGTTTATCACTCTAGTAAGGCCTAGTGTTCAAATATTGTGCATTTAACATTTTGGCTGCTACGTTATAGAAAAGATATCACTGCACTGGAAGCAGTCTGGAGAAGAGCGACCTTCTGGGGCTGAAGGGACTGAGCCACACTGACAGGTAGTCCGGATCAGAGTCGATTCCAAGGGAATCCGAGACAGGCATACAAAATCTTCAGAAGGTGGAGACAGGCTTAACCCTGCAGACGTCTTCAGGGAGAACGGTGAAGCACGAGCAGTGGAGACAGTGGAAACTACAACAGAAGTGCCTTTAAAGCATTTCAGAGAACACCAGGCGCATCTTTATGGCATTGAGAGATTCTTGGGTCAATTCATACTGACTACAGATTCTTGGGTCAATTCATACTGACTACAGATCCTTGGGTCAATTCAAACTGACTAATGAAAGGCTAAATGGGTCGAATCACCTCGGCTTGTTTTTGAACTTTTCTGAAGTTCTTAGTGAAACTAGAGAGAACATATAAATTCCTACTGTAGTTCTGGCTTCCTGCTTCTGCATGCAGAAGGACACAGAGCTAATCACCTCACTACTGTGCTCTATCCATATCATAGAAATGTACCTGATTGTTAAAATTGGTTGTTTTTTTACATAATATAATTCAATAAACCAGTCAGTGAGCTCAGATTCCAAGAGGTTCAAGTACAGTATGAAAACATCATGCCCAGCAGAATCTGGCCCTGACATCATCACTTTTCCACATTACCACTTCACTCGCTGCTGCTAGGAGATACTTTCATTTCATTGACAGCTGAACCCAGTCACCCAGCTTTCCCAGTGGGGTCCCAGCTACTGTACTGATGGCAACAGGCAGTTAATAACAGGTTTTTCTCTCCCCATCACTCGCAGGAGGGAAGAACGTGAAAGATTTGGTTTCACACATGCATTGAGTAACACTTCATAAATCATTTAATGTCCATTGCAAAAGAGAAAATCTCCTTTTTGGCAGTATTTAAGAACACAGATACACAACATCTAAAATATTGCAAAGAAGTCATTCTGGGTCATTTTGGCCACTTTGTTCATATATTTAGTAGGACCTTATCAAAACTATTAGAACAGTGTTCCTGCTATTTCGGCCCTGCGGTCTGTCCAATGAGTTATCACCATTGTTCAGCTGTGCCAGAGCAGCTTCTAACCTAAACGAACAAGTGTCTGCTTCTCCGATGTCTTGAGTGGGATACGGGAGCTTTTCTGAAGGATCAGCGAGTCCTCCTCATCTTTCAACACCGGAGTGTACATACTCATATCGCCTGAGGGCTTTGAGGCACTTGGGTATTCAAATCATTATATTAATTTCAGCCTGTTGTGAAAAATATTATGCAATAATTGCAATATGATTGGTTTTGCAGAAAAAGGCTGGCTGCATTATTTCAAACTAGTTCATTTGGATGACGAGAATTTTTATTTAGGAAAATAATGCACCCCTGTTGACACCTTGAAGAGATCAAGCTATTACTTCACACTGTGGTGGTAATAGACTGTCTTTTGTGCCTTCCAGTGGTTAAGATCTTTGCACAGCATCCCCAAAATTATGCCTTCAGTACGTGCAGCCTCAGCCTGCGTGAGGTCAAGCTAAAATGAACAAAGTCCTACAGGGCAATCTCTTCAGGAACTGGGCAATTTTTGTGTGTGTGCCTATGCCTGTGTTTGGACTGTTTGAAGACACTTTTTAATGTTTGCCTTTTGATAAAATTTAACCAGACCTTCCCATCAGTGCAGTGCCTCAGTGCCGTTTCAGCTGTTTTTGTGCCATATTTAGACAACGCCAGGCAAGAAGATGAAAGGTTATGCCTGATTTCCAGCCATTTGCTTCACCTGTTTATTTCTACCTTGGCGATTTCATAAAATTGCTGTGACAGTTTTAAACTGCATAAATAGTGCCTTCTGTAGCAGCATTTGATTGTTATTCAAATAATGTTTTAAGCATATGGTTGCATTTGGCTGTCAAATAGCAGGATGTAGGCATCCAAATATTAATACTGGAGTATTTTTTTAAACTGTTTTAAGAGACAGGTGGAAGCGTGATTTTATTCCTTTTTGAGATGGCAGAAACACTTCCAAAACGTTCTTGTTTATAAAAATACTAATTGAAATAAATGGGACACTACAGAATCACTTTGGACTGCATTACTGTTATTGTTCATTGGTTGTCATGAACTGTTGGTTTCATGATCTGTGTTTTATTCAGTTCTGCAGTTTTTTGGGATATGCATGCATTCATGCTGTATGAATGGTCTTGCTAGCTTGCACTCTGGCTATGTGACTTCATATTTCAAGACACTTTAGCAAGGTCAGAGTCTTAAAACAACTGCAGTGATCCCAGATGTCCTTCCATTTCAATTCTGTATTTGTAGTTTACGTTAGTTTTACATGTCTGTACTTCCTGGTACTTTTTCCTCACTTAAAAACTTAATGGGGTGTCTGCTTATCATGAGGATTTTAGATGAATTCTGTATGAGGAATTTTTCTACATTTCCCTTTCATTAAGTCTCCATGCATTCAGCCTTTGTACATATACTCCTTATTTACTATAAGCCTGCCCTGTTAATCTTTATTCCAGTAAAACCTTGCATTCTGCACTTAGAGCACTAGATGATATACAGTACATAGGCACAGAAGATCTTGGTGAAGTATCCTGTGAAGTATCAGTGCTTTAGAGGAACTCCATTATGTGTTGTGCCTACAGTATGTTTATCACTACAAGGATCTAATACGGTAAGTGTGCAATTTGTGTGTCTATTTACCAAAAATAAAGTTTCCCTTCTTCTTAAAGCGGATTCAGAAGCCCCAGTACTTGGTTCTAAACTTTTCAGATTCAGATTATATCTATTAGCAAATACTTTGTCGTGTGTCATGTTTATATCATCATCTGGGCATGTAATTGGCTCACTGACTTGAAGCCCGTCTATATTGTAAAATAGTTGACAAGGTCCTCTGTACATCTGCTGAGTGCACATAACTTTGCAGAATAGTACAGAAATGGAGAAGATTGCTGCATCTTTAATTTACAGTAAAACTCTTTCTCCAGGAGCTACTATCAAAAGTATATGCCTTAACAATATGTTTAGCTTTTATACATTGCAATTGTTTATGCAAACATTCTAATTGGTTTAATCTGATTAGAAAAGTGTGTGAGAAAAAACATGACTTATAAGCTATTATTTAACCAGCAAGTCACCTGCATGAGTGTGGCATACTGCTGTGTGAACTGCTGTCAGGGTTTCATTCCGATCTTGGAGTTCTTGTTTTCTTCTTTATGCTAAATTGTAGCCTGTATGTCTCAGTTTTTTGAGTCCAAAAACAACTGCTTGACCTGCAATGCATTCAAGGATAGCAGGGCCCTTTTCTGTGCTATTTCCAATGTCTTATCTGAATCTTACAATCATGCAGGAGTTGAATATAGGAGATACTCAGGGTTATCACAACACGTAGGTTGAACAAAGTTTACAAGGCACCAGCACACATCAGATTGCTCTGCCTCATGTCACAGATGTCACACAGAAACTACATGCATTAAATACAGACTGCTATTTTTATTAGAAAAGACAAAGAATTAGAATATTATATAAAGACGTATAAGTTAAACTTATATTCTGAGAAAGGAAAAATGTGATTCATCAATCAATCTTTTTATTAACAAAATAAGTGGTGGTTGCTATTTTGATTGCAAGGTCTGAACTCCACCTGGAGCATTCTTTTATTTTTTCACTATATAAATTCATCTTTATTATTTATTTCATTACACTTCCACTAGTAATACTATTATCGTTTTTTTGGATTTTGCTTATATCAAGGCAAAGTGCAATTATAATTTACATGCTCATAATAGGTGAAACAATTTTGTAGTATAATATGTGGAATGGTCTAGCACATTGCAGGAACATTCAAAACCCATTAGTTACTTATTGGAAGTAAAATATTAATTTTGGGCAACAAGAATAATGTACAGGGTGATGATGTAAGCATGGATGACAATATAAATGTGCAAAGCTGTTAGCATATAAGGTAAAGGTGATCAGATCACCTTAAATTAATATTTCTTTGAGTGGATAACTGAGTTCAAGCACCTGAAGCTTGAAAAGTCCCTATTGCATCTGCCAGTCTGGACCCCTCAAGTACTATGATTGCCCTCAGGTGATTTAAAGAGTAATGTTTGCAAGCTCAGCTCTCCTGCTAGTCTCAGTCTATTGTTAGTTAAATGGGTATGTGTGTATAGGCAGCCTTTGGTAATTGAAAATGAACAATGTCTTCAAAGTCAAAATATTATCTTAAAATAAGCACCACCTATTCTATTATCCTGTACCTGGTTAAGGAAGGACCATAAAACACAGAAAACATCCTTCTTCATGGTTCAGCTGAAATGTCTGTTTTGCCTTAACACAATGAACACTCCTGTTGGAAACTGCTGTCCATTAGAAGCTCCTCCTGGGATTAAGGCTTATTAATTAAAACAGACATCCAGCTAAAAGGCTGCAAACGTCTGGACTGAGGAGGAAAAAAAAGGTCCATATATCTCACTCAACCAAGAATCGTATTTAAATCCGTTTTCTAATTTATGCCAGCTTCATATTTTACTTTGACATTGTGGTTACAGACAACAGACTTAATGCCCCTCAGAAGGAAAAAAAACACAAAAACTGGCAAGAAGTTTTTTGTGCCCAATTACAGGTTATGTTAGGTCTTTTATACCAAAGGGCTTACGAAAATATCCAGTGATTCCAATAATAATGAAAAAAGGTCTGGATTGCAGGAGAAAAATGGGTTTAATAGGGAGCCTTGGGAATTGTAGCAGTTTTTTGTTTTGTTTTATTTTGTTTTTAGTGGCAAAGCATTGGGTGTTATTCCTTACGCAGTTATGCAGCGTGAAGAAAATGATAACATCTCGGGTTGTTAAAGGAGGACTTCACAAACACTATTGCCTTGCTGAGATGCATAACGCTGCCATTAAGAGAGCTTTAATGCTGTGCCACATTGCTGCTCTGTCACAGTAGATTGAAAGATATCCTCTCCAGCAAACATGAGTGTGTCTGCACAGGACTTTCAGATGAAACTTTCTGCCCTCCTAAATTAGACTGCCTGTACTGGGCGTGTGAAGGTGACAACGATGTACTCACCTGGGGACTTCTTCCTTTCTGTTTCATGGAACCGTTACATGAAACAGTTTTCTGTCCCTTAACAGATTTTCCTCATTTCACTTCATTCTGAGAGTAACTTGAAAGATTTGTTTTTGCTTGTTTCTTTTATGAGAAACAAATCCCTCTTTGTAAATGAACGTTGGGACCAGAGAAGCATGGATTCTGATGGGATTGTGTATGGGCTAATACCCATAGCATGTAAGTCAGATATACTGAAGGTGCAGTGTCCCTTTTACAAATGTATGTAATTACGAACATAAGAATAGTTACCAGTGAGGGGACATAGGTAATCATTCAGAGTATTTCATCCAGCCCTGCTATCAGTTACTACATGGGGGGGGTAGCTCGTTCCACACTCCCACAGCTCTTTGGGTAAAGAAGTGCCTCCTATTCTCAGAGAACTTCTACATGGTCTCCACTTTCCTCTGGTTTATGTTTCAAGGTTCTGAAGCACTCTGCTTGCTTGACTTTGTCAGGGCCTTCCGAGGATTTTGTAATTCCTGTGGCAGGTGAAGGATCTAGATGGGTATCACACAGAATGTGGAAGAAATAAAGCAGACTCAGCGGTAATGGGATATTCTCGCTGTGCCCTAGAAAATGAGCCTGAGCTTTGCACTTTGGGGACCACCAATGGGTTACATTAACCATGAGGTCCACCACCCCTCTTTGTATGTTTTCTGTGATGTGGAGCTGTGTTTCAAAGACACTTCCAGCCAGTCCTTAATTCACTGTTTTTTGGACCAAATGTGACTCTTGATTACTTTTACTTACTTTCCCAGACAAGGGAGGCTAGGCAATTAGCTGAATTTGACTGCTGGCCATCTATCTTTCTATAGTCCTGGAAAATATATGGCTTTTTGTCGTGATCTTTTCTTTTTCTTTTGCTATTTTCCAGAACAGAGCCACAGGGGCTCATCGCCTGAGAAGGGGATTGTTGTAAGTGTGGTTTGTCTCAACAGCCAAATGAGGAAGAGGTTAGAACACAGGCTCTGTTATCATGGCAATACAGTGTTTCTCCCAGTGTTGCCGCATGACACTACAAGACTGCGGCTATTTTCGGCTTGCAGATCAGATCGAGGTGATGATCTGCTCAGCTCCATGCCTTCATTTGGTTGATGAACAGTTGGACATGTTGAAATCTGGGCTGTACAGTGGTGTGGTGCTTAGCATTGCTGCCTTGTAGCACTGGGGCCCTGGGTTCAGTTCTAGACCTGGCTGCTATCTCCACAGAGTTTTTAGGTTTCCTTGTATTTGCGTGGGTTTCGTCTAGATGCTACAGCTTCCTCCCACAGTCCAAAAACGTACTGGTCCTGGTGGAAATTAGCCCAGGCGAGAGTGTGTGAGTGTGTGTGTTTGTGCCTGTCTGCCCTGCAGTGGACTGGAGTCCCACAGGATCTGCACCTGTGGCTGGAAGGTTGCTGGTTCAAATCCTGCAGCTGGCAGAGGAATCCTACTCCATTGGGCCCCTGAGCAAAGCCCTTCACCCCAGCTGCTCCAAGGGCGCTGTACAATGGCAGACCCTGCGCTCTGACCCCAGGCTTCTCTCCCTGTCTGTGTGTCTCATGGAGAGCAAGCTGGGGTATGCGAAAAGATGAATTCCTAATGAAAGAAATTGTATAGGGCTGATAAAGTGATGTTATGTATCCTGCCTTGTGACTGTTTCTTATCAGGAAAAGCTTTGGCTCCCCTGCGAACCTGCATTGGAAAATGAGTGGATGGATATTTTGAAACTCCATTAAATCGTAAGAATTGTCTTGATAGCGATACTAGAAGGCTAAATAAAAAGGTCCTAATTTGGAAGTCCGTTTACATCACAAATTGTTCTCCCAGCCCTCTAGAATTCATATCATTGTAGGTAACAGACCTGCTGTTTGTGTGTATCTGTACCCTCAAGATGAAGCTGGGTATAGAAAGTGAGGTTGAGGGAATTAAAAAGAGATTACATTTTCAAGCAAAATGACACCAGATTATCTTTCAACATAACTTCAACTGTTCTTAGATCTTTTTTTCCAACAAACATTTGCAAATGTCGCTGCCACATCACAGTCATGGAATGGAGGAACTCACAAGGATGCCCTCCAAGTGTGTTTTGAATACGGTCGTCATTTGCCTTCCAAGAAGGCTAGCCTAGCTTTGGAAAATGAAAAAACAAGTTCCAAGATCAGGCTGTGATTTTGATTGGCCTGCTGTCAAGCATGCTGTTATTGCTGTAAAAGCAAACAGAGTGGGAGTCAATGTGTGGAAAAGACACATCAGTTGTCAGGCAATTATTATTTTTTATTTTGGTTGAAAATGCAAATACCTGCAACTTGTGCCTGGATGAACCGCTCTACAGCAGAATGTCAACCACACAGCAGCAAGCAGGGGCGTATTTTTCCAATCAGCGCTCTTCAGTTGGACTATCTGTGAGAAAGCCTGCCAGTTTGAGGTATTGTAGCGTTTCAGTGGGGCTGCAGAGGCGTGCGTCCCATATGAGTTGTCCATGATGCGGTAGGTCAGTTCAGCAGGAAGTGTGGTCAGACTGGACAGGGGTGCACCTAGGTTATGAAATCACAGAAATATTTGCATGCTGGTCGGAACTTTTTTGTGATGCCATAGCGTTCTCAATTGTGTCACAAGGGAGACTAGAGATTTATTCCCAGTGCTTCTCATGTCTGGAAAAGTTTATGGAGAACCGAACGATAAACACATCACCCTCACAGGCTCCTAGCCTGATAATGCCTACTATTTTGTAATAGATATGTTTACTTCCAGATGAGTTTGATGGTTTTGTGTGAGCTAGGTTTGTTATTGTGTGGGAATTGAGTGGGAAAGCTAAGCTGGGATAGACTCAGATCAGGACATACTCTACCTGTGAAAGCCTTCTCTCCCTCCCTTCATTCCACTAGACAGGATAATTAAGAAGAAACCCTGGCTAAGCCACACCTGTTGCTTCACGTGCATTGTGGTAGTCTCTCTTCCCTTGTTTGTGATTAGCCCCTTGGAAAAATGCAAGGCTTCATCCAGTGTGGAATGAGCCTCGTGTTGCTGTAATGTTCATGCCTAGAGTAATTGACAGCTGTTGTCCTCCAGTGTTGGCATTTTACCCGAGTTGTAGAAATTAAAATTGCACAATTAATGGTGATTCACCTGGTCCCTAATTAAGACACATAAAATTATGAGCGCACGTGTGTGTGTGGAGTACTTTATGGTATGTTTCTAATTAAATATCAATCTCAGTAGTTATACTCCAAATTTTTAACAAGAAGTTAAAAGGAAACAAATTGCTAAATTGGTCCTTGTTTTCCTGATCTAAAAGACAATTAAAAGCCTTTAAGACATTTTTCTCCTTTATGTTTTATAAGATTTATGAAAAAAAAATAGTTTTTTTTAATTTATGGGGGTCATTATCTTTCTTTATGTAGATAACAATTAAATGTTTACTTTCTTAGACTAATTCCTTTAGGATGCAGTAACATTACCAACTTTGTTTAGCTTGTGTATCTGAATTAACGCATCCTGAGATCAGGACAGAACACGAGATTCATGCTGATTCTTGTACAGATAATAAGATTAGTTACACATGCTAATATGCATTTACATGTTTTGAAAATCAAAGTCAAAAGCTAAATAACTAAAAAATATGCTGCAAAAATTCGACATAATCTTTTGAGTGAGTTGCAAAAAATTGTAGGTTAAAGTGACTTGTTACAAGTTGCCATCTGGACTGAAAACATAATTGCCAGTATGACTTTAGCAATATTTCTTATTAGTTATTCATGTTCACAAATCCAAAAGCTTTAGTTCTGGGTTCATGTTTCCTGCACACATCGGGTAAGGACTGCTTGGCTACAGTAAGAGTGGGTAAGCAGAAAACAAACCCATTGAGGTTTATGACTCCTGGCAGTTTCAGCATTTTCTTTCCCTCCTTCACGGTAATTCCAGACTCTCCTTGACTATGAGCTTCCACCATTAGTTTTGATGTGGAGCACCACGCCTTTACTTTACACCTCTGAAGTAATTGAGGCCTGTGACCACAGCCCAAACACTGGAGCCTTGCAGGTCTCCAGCCGTGTCAGAAACTCTTCACGTATAATCGGATTTAATGAGAAAGCACAGATACAGGAAAGAGTATCTTAAGCTCCTTCAGGGGTGACTGTTCTCATGAAGGTTTCACAGTCCTAAATCTAAGGCCTGGGTGGTGCTTCTCCCTGGTTGTTGAAATGTGTTTTTTGGCCTCAGCTTTTCTTTCCTTTGTAGTTTTATTTTTTTTTTTGTGCTCCGTAATTTTAACAGCAGGTGGTGTGGTGCAGAGCAGGTCACGGGCTGTCTGTCATTCGATTCACAGACGTCTTGCATCGGGGTGACCCACTACCCAAGCAACCCCAATTGAAAATAAAGGGTTTGCTCTCAAAAGGGTTTGCAATAAGTCTGATTCATTAAATATTACTTTTCCACTGATTATAGGTCAGAGCATGGATCTAGGAATTCATTCTGTTTACTACCCATGTCAGTAAAGGCAAAAGGTTAAATGCAATAGAAAAAAAGAATGTTATGTTTGCAAGCAACAGTTGTGCATGCACTGAAGTGTTAGGCTTTATTTTTGTTGTTATTTTTAATCTGTCACAGGCAATGAGACGGTAAATGTGTCTATTTATTTCAGTGCAGAAAACTGGAAATAATAACTGCATGTGTAAGTATCATATCCTTCTCAGTTCATATCAGTTGGCCCTTTACTTAAATGTATTGCTGTCCATTGCAAGATGCAGACTGTAAAATGTATGTATATATACACATACAGTGCACACATATGCTTTAAGTCACACAGGTTATTCACAAGTCCTTCACAAGTCAGCATTGGCAAGATAAGTTAAAGCCGTAGACCATGTGTTCTGAAAACGTTTTGTAAGGGCTTCCTTCCATTGAAAATAAACAAAATGTTTAAAGGGGCCCAAACACGGTTAAGGTAAGGAATATATTTAAGAGTTATTTCACATTTCTCCTGGAGCTGCAAGATCTTTCAGTCGTCGTTTGAAAGACTACATTCCGCGCTATCCCATATTCCTTCATTACTGGTATTTTATTGCTTTAATAACAAATTTGAATCTGAAAATAGAGTAAAAGGAAATGATTCATAAATCAGTGCAGTGAAAACATAAACAGAAATAAATTATTCCACAGCCATATGAACGTAAAACAGTGACCTCCTCCTGTTTGTCGCCTTTCTTAAAGCGAGTGGGTTTTATTGGGCCTTATGGGACAGCTCTCTTTCAGCAGACAGAGGCCAAGAAGCAGTTGTCACTGAAGTTCACTTCCCAAGAAGAAAGACAGGACATGAATCCAGTTTGATTATGAGGGAGGGGGGGTCAAACAATTTGAGAGGTTAGCGGTGAAAATGTGTCACGAGGACACAAGAAGACAGTAAGAGGAAGTGTGCTAAGCATTGAAACGGGCACACAGTTCTTACTCAAAGGGTTGCGGGGGTCTGAAAAAACGACTCTTTGCTCTTGTTGAAGCTGATACCCTGGGATCCTTCATGTACTGTTTGGATGCGATCCTTGGATCATTACGCAGTTACAAATCAGAGGAGGCTGAAATCTAACCCAGCCACTTCTTGAAAGAAGCCAGGGTAGTAACAGACTCCTGCAACCCTTTGTACAAAGAAGGGCCTCCTTTTCTTAGTTTTATACTCACAAAAATATGATACTATATTAATATGAGTGCCCTTTCTATTAGCAGAGTTGTCAAAATATCACTTCATTAACATAACAAAGAACTTCTTCGCATACTGTATACCAAGCTAAAACCTTTCAGTTCCGTAGGTTTAAATGATGGTGCTGATTTATTAAGAAACTCAGGTTAATGCCTGACCAGCAGGGATAAACATCTCCAATGGAAAAAGCTCCCAAACCTCAGTGGTGTGCCTCTGCGTTTATGCCTCTACAGCAATATATTGTAAAGGACCAGAGGAAAGAGGCAGCTGGCAGAATGATGCATTTGGACAGCACCCAGCGATCCCTGTGGGCTCCAGCTGGGAAGCAGCGCTGAAACGAGGATGTTGTTCTGTCCCCCCGTGGTTATGCCTCTTAAGAGGAGAAGCTGGGCAGTGTCAGATGTGGCGCGACTAGTCTAACGAACTCTTGGGGTTGAGAATCCACGAAAGCCGTTCCTTTCAATTACGTTGAGCCCCGCTCTGCCCCAGATTCGGAATATTGGTATTCCGAATCTGGGACAGACCCTGGATAGCCTCGCCCCTTCCCGGGAATAAGCAGCTTTCCGGTGATGGATGGGTGGAAAAAAATGGTTTGCAAATAATTGTTTTAAGCTCGCCGGACTCGTTAGCTTTCTTTCAACATTCTTTTTTTTTCCACCACAGTAGACAATTGAGTGTTCGGCGACCGATAATCTGGCTTCCAGCACTTTCTGGCACTTGTGATCTAATGAAAAGTATATCATACTGTATTTACAAACAATATTTGATTTCTCGTTAATCACGTACTTGCACTGTTTCTGCAAAACTACTTTAAATGGCATGTCGTCTGTGTTTTTAAATACTCTATGCTTTATTTGCAGCAAATGCATTTTACACAGTAAAAACCTTCAAATCACTAAAAACCAACACACATCACCGAAAAGACAATGATAGAGAAGAATACACAAAAAGAAGCTACTAGAAAACTGATTATTACTTCCATTTTACTGATTATTACATTTATTTAATTTATAGTAATTTATAATTATTGTGTTAAAAGGCTGTCTTTACAAATGAAATCAGTACAAGTGGAACAAGTTTATTTTAAAAATGTCATCAGATGGTTTCATGTAATTTTTTTCCCATAAATTGAAAACAGAAAATTATTTTTTTGTGAGGAAGAACATCTGCCAGTTACGGGAATGTCAGAAAGCAGTCTGTGGCAGTGAATTTTGAAGGCTAAAAGGTATATTATAGGAACAGGTGGGGATCTGGCTGTGAGAGCCTGTTGTGTTTGCCCAGGGAGGGGTTCTGCTAATGAAAACAAGGCTTTTTTCTGTGCAGATCCTTTAGGCCCCAGGATGGCTTTAGAGTTATCAAAGTCAAGATCTAAACGTGCGCAGAAAATAAAGTTCCATAACCGTGTGTGTGTGTGTGTGTGTGTGTGTGTGTGTGTTGTTCAAGTCTGATAACATTCGCAACACTTAAACCCAGCGAGATAGCAAATCCAGATGAGTGGTGTAAGAGAACCTCTTGCCTGTTAACTGATGTGAGATCAACAGACCAGCCTGGCCCTAGAACGCTGTGGTACAAGACACACTGTTCACATCTCCATTGATTTCTTTTCCATAATCACGCGGCAAAGGCCCTCTGGAGAGACGTTAGGCCTTCTCCCATGATCCTCCTCCTTGATGGCAGCTCTTCACGAAATGTTTGCATTTTCGGACACAGGTTTGCCAGACTGTTTCTTTCATGATAGAAATGATTTATTACCTGGAAGAAAATGCAACCGTAAGGCAACGTCTCAGAACCCAAAAGTGAATGGAATGTTAACATGGATTGTGTTTCTTTATGGGTTTTTTTTTAACTCTGATAACTATAAAACGTGCGGCACATTATGGTTTTTTTTTTAACTCTGATAACTATAAAAAGTGCGGCACATTTCGAACTGGAGAAACACAAATGTCAATAGCTTCATTTTTGGACTCATTATAACATTGAGTGAGTGTCACATTTTATTACACAATTCCGCAAGCTCTCATGGATGTTTTGTATCTTATTACCCATTTATATGTTATATATTAGTGCAATACTTTTAAAGAACATATGAGGTTACTTTTTCACACAAAGGCAGAGCTGGTAAAAGAATTATAGTTTCTACCTGTTTATTATTTATTCAAGACAGTTGTCTTACTATGCCCTGTATCCTCATATGATCCATCAGCAGAAGAAGCTCCATTCACCCATGATATTTTCTGTAGCTCAATGCACATACAGGACATAAGACTGCTAAATGGTGTTTTAAATAATATTTAATAATATTAAAGTTTTAAATATTTAAAAGATCAGAGCTGAACCATTGCAGTCCTTCATTGGGCTCAAAGATCACAATGTTTTTTTTAGTCAGCTCATGCGATATCATGAGCCAAATGTATATGGTGTTTTGGGTGGGATTTTTTTCTCTACGTATGGGCTGTGGTACCACCTGCCCAAATCCTGACCAGCTGAGCAGTGGTTGGATCTGAGTCAGCTTCAGTTGAACTATTTCAGAGCTTGTGTGGAGGAAAAAGTAATCAATACCTGTAACACAGCAGTGCATATTGAGAGAAAAAAATCCATGCATATGAAAGCTTTTTGTAAGGGAACAGCTTAGGTATGGAGAAGCAGCTTGTTGAAAAGGATCACTTCCTATTATCTATAAACAGTGTTTTCTTGGCTGAACTCCCTCACAGAAAGAGTTAAGAATCTCCCAGAGTGTCAGCGCTGTGTATTTGTGTGATTAATAAATTTGTTAGTGTGTCCATTAGCCCCACAGTGATTGATGGTATTGTTTTAAGCCAGGGAGGTTTGGAAGACAGCATGATTGTTTCAGTTCTTGGCAATGTCTTTGAAAAGGAGAAAAAAAACGGAGAAACTGAGACGTGAAATACAAATGTAGTGAGAGTGCGAGAGGGGGTGAATGTTCTCTTTAGAGTTATCATTAAGCTTGTTGAAATATTTGTAAATCACCCTTATGGGTTTGCTTGTTTGGGAGTTTTTTGATTGTTGACATTTTACATATTTCACCAAGTACTCGAGAAAGGGGGTAACTGAGCCCACTCCAGACCCGTTCTGAGCCAAGCCTCTTCCCTCTGCAGGAACATGAGCCTCTATTGACCAGAAAGCTTAGGGATTCATCTCGACTCACCACTGTTGCCATCTGTAATGCAAAGAATTTGCAATAGATAAACAAGCCATGATATGCATTATTTTGTGTTTAGATTTTGTTTTGTTTTATTATTAGCATTATTATTCCAAGACTTTTAAAATTCCGCTTATCCTTGCCGACATGGACCGCAGCATTTCCGACACTTCTTTTCCCCTGGAAGCATTTTACTAACAAAGAAACCAAAATAAAAAAACATCCCGCAACACTCTCACGGTGGTCTTTGCAAAGTATGTATAGACATTCCTGATGGAAGTCAGAAAATCCCAGCTGCATATAAAGATGTTGATTCCACACTAAAAAGTAGACAAAGAAACACAATGTTTCGGCTGTTGAGTGTTCTTTAAACTTATACTTTCACACCTAAAGAATGATCAAGAGCCAAATCATGATGATTTTTTTCTTTGTTTTTGCTTTTCAGCATGAAATTAACCTCTGCTTGTTCCTTTGTAGATCATACATTGTCACAGCTGCCCATTCTTCGGTTCTTGAAGGATTTGTGATTATAATTGGTATTTCCCACTTTTAATGCATCTCAATTATTCTACACTTTATAAATGAGTTTTCTTTGATTATTGATTTGACTATTTCATTTTTTCTACAAACGTCTTATTTTATTGCACATTTACAGTACATGTAATCTAACCTCTTTTTCCTAATCAATGGATGAATACATGTCAGTCTTCAATTGCCAATCAGACCTCAACAGCATGGCCTGGGGAGGTGGGAGCAAACTCCACACAGACAGATGCTGGAACCCTGGACTCCCTTATGTTTTACTGTAGGATAGCCAGGGGCTTTTTAAGGAGAGTCTTTATTGTCAACAAGCTATGCAGGGAAAGTTTCAAGGAAAAGTCATTGTCACAAAGAATGTTTATAACTGCATTTTTAAAACCAAAGAGATGCAAAATGCAGGGCTTCTTAGTAGCTCAACCAGACATGGCTCCAGACAGGACCCTGTAGTCCAGTGATTAGTGGTTCAGATCAGGCCATAGTTTCAGCCAGGGACAACAGTTCCTGGGATTCTACTTGGTGCTGTGAATCTGGCCAAGGTCAGCCAGTGTTGGGTGAGTTGACAATGGCTAGTGTCCTTTGACCATGACCATGTTTTACTTTCTAACGGCTTGAACGTTTTTCAGAGTGTCCAGTCAGACCCCCCTGTGAAGTCTAAGCTCTCACCTTGGCGAAGGGGGCTTGCAGTTTGAAATTGCAGCTTTTGGAACACATGCTTATGTTGTTATCATCTCTAACGCGCTAGTAAGAATCTCAAAGCACAGAAATATCCCCTTTGTCTCCGGCACAGCTAGCCCTCGATCGTCCTCTGAAAGGTCTTACACTTACCTCAGCAAAATGACCGTATCCACCATTACTAATGCTGCAGGTCTGGTTTGTTTTTTGTTCATTTACACTTGGCAAATCAAAATGGAGAGAAAATGGGTATATAAAAAAATCAGCAATTCAGAAATTAACGAAATACAAGATCAACCACAGTTTCTCATGTGGTGGGAACCTATACTACACTGTTGCTTGATCCAGGGTTGAGAATGAGTTTTAATCGGGCAAATCGACACCTTTTCAGTCCTGTTGGAAAAGCGAACAATGAACCTTAGTTAGCAGCTCTGGGTGTGTGGGACAAGGGGTTAATGTGAGGTGAAAAAGAAAAAAGCCGAAAAGCAAATTTTAAGCCTTTTGCAAATTCATCATTCTAGTTTGACGTATCAGGTGCCACCGCTGTAAGTGTCAGCAGCCTATTAACACTTTTGTTGAGGTACACAAACACTCCTTGGTCCCTCATCAGCTGTCTACTTTAAGCTCCTTCATCTGTGTTACACTGTTCTTAGCCCTGGAGCAAAGATGGTCACGTGACCCCGCAGCTGAAACTCTGCCAGTGTACATATCCCTGCCATGTTGGTTTTCCTTTGTCTGATTAAATAGAATGTAGAACTGGGAAGGACACATTTTTTTATCCTGTCCTGTTTACTTTATTTCAGTTGGACAATTTAAAAATGATATGTGAAATATTTCAGTCCTGGCTTGGGATGGCGAGCTGAGTTTTTTTTAGGCCACAAATCCCTTGTTGGTTCTCATTTTGCGGTCGAACTGCAATTTTACAATTCTCACTGTTTTGGGTTCTTTCCCAGTATCCTCACTGGAAAACATAAATATTCGGTGCAGAAAACAAAATAAAACAAACCAAATCCTTGATGCTGTGTGGATGTTCTGTTCTGCTGAGGCTCTGGCCTGAATGGAGCATCTTACACAAAGTTGCACATTTCGCCTCATCAGTGAAGGCGTTTGGCTAGCATTCTGATTCTTATTGCACATCTACTTTAAATGACTTAACTGAAGCTTTTATTTAATTGTTTGATTGGATTGGCTTGTATGATTTGAGAATGTTGTTGAACGTTTTTCCCCCCAGTAGCCAAAATTTACAGTGAGCACAGCAGTGTCTTAATGCAGTGCTTAAAGTAACAGCATGTACTATACACAGACAGTGGCTAATTGCTGTGAGCTGGTGGAGGGTGGATATTTTCTGAAAAGAATTCACAGCTGATTCAGAACATGTGGTGCTGTAAGGTGGGATCAGTTAAGGTAATCTGTTAGGTATTCGTCCATTACCAGCACAGCTGGTGATCAAGTAAGATGTGAGATTGATCAGATCATACCTGACTAGATCTCTAGAGGAACAAGTAATAGGTCTGTTCCATGCTGAAAAGAGAAAAAAGAAAACACAACGTTTTCGGCTGTGGAGCCTTCTTCAGGTTTGCTCCACAGCCGAAAACATTCCGTTCTTTTTTCTCTTTTCAGCATGGAACAGACCTATTACTTGTTCCTTTGCAGCTACCACCTGAACTACTAGATCTCTAGAGATCATACATACAGCAACATGTAGGTAGTGTCTGCAATAGAATCTCTGCAGTGTACTTTACTCTCTTATGGTGCTGAGGGGCTCGCTTAATGCTTCTTCGTAAAATGTCAACCTCAGTAAGTATACTGAAAAAGACAAGTCAAAACTTCCTTTGTAGTTGCTTGATGTTTATTATAGACCGGTGCTCCACACTCACTCCTGAAGGGCTGCAGTCCGCCAGGTTTTGTAAAGACCTGGAAACTGTGGTAATTTGGACAAATAAAGTGGATAAGTGGTTCAAATAAAGTCATTAATAATCCAGGGTGGATTGAAAACCATAAAATGTCAGCCCTTGAGGACAAGGAGTGAGAGCCAAGGGCTGAAAGAAACCTTTAACTTCTGCCCTGAAGGTGATTAGTCTAAGTCTATTGAAGGACAAATGCACTACATTTGGTTGCAGACTCTATAAAATCCATGAAAAAGCCACAATTAATCGATTAAGTTTTGCTTTTGTGAAGAATGTGTTCCTGGCTTGATTGGATAAGTGTGAAGTCTTTGGGGCGTTCCAGCGCTTGCAAGTCCCGTGTCTACCGTGTGGAAAACAACACCACTTTATTCCTTTTCCTTCACCGGCACAGCAGCCCTTCGTCCTGTCCGTCCAACGCCTCAGAGCTGCACCCTTTCGAAATTTCGAAAACAATCGCTGTAATTTATCTCTGCGTCCTGACATCCAAATTATCTTTGTACCATTTTTGTGGATTTTTACTGTTTTAGGAATATGTAGATAGAGGTGTTAGTGGGCAGACTAATTTTATTAATTGCTCTCTGCTCATTTCACAATAATAGATCTCTGGGAAAACAATGGTTATTATTAATGACTATTATTTTCTCTGATTGAGTCCCCACCCTTCGAACCCAGGCCATTGGCTGTGCTCAATCCTAAATGATCCTGCAGGGCTGTAAAAAGGGCATGGCACCTCTAAGCTAGTACTTATGGTTAACAGAGTAGGAGGAAGGCTCTCCATTCAACACGGATAATAGTCTATTCTGTCTACTCTGCTGTCTGGTTAATTTTTTTTATGATGTTCATTATCACAGTCTAAGGGAATGGAAGATAGCCAGACAGTGTATACACTTACACCCCTAGGGCAGTTCTCTCTTTCTCATCATCAGACTGGTTTATGAGCCTGTCTTACAGAAATATGACTGATGTTGGCAGCATTCGAAGTGTAATTTAAAGCAACACGTTCCTGTTTCACCTGTTCATTTGTTTTTGTTTCATTTCACTGGCTGCTTCAACAGAGTAGAGACACTTGGTCAGGGGCAGAAAATGGTTTATATTTGGGGGTGAAGAGGTTTCAGGGCTGGGAGCATCCCAGAAAATAGGGTGAAACAGGACACCGTGGTTGTGTTGCAAGATTTGTGCAGTTGTCTTGTTAGATATCCTGAGTTTATCTGGTCCACAATAACAACATTGATATCTGAAAGTTTCCTGAAATTGCTGAATGTGCAACAAATTAGTTGTTTATTGGCTTGATGTATTTCACTCAAACACTGTGTTTCTTTACAGTTTTCAGGAATAAGAAATGTAGCTTGGTTAAGTGACACGTAAAGGAAATGTTTTGTGAAATGGTCTTTATTACTTTTAGGGAGCAAGAAGGGAATTCATATTCCCAGTGAATTCTGAATGTAGTGTTAAATGATTCTGTATTGTCAAATGTGGGTTTAGTCTATGAATAGTCACGTAACATTAAATCTCTTTCTCCCATGTGCTCAGAACATCAGTCATTACTGTGTGACAGGTATTGAAACACGTGGTTTGCTTTGCTTACACCCCAAACGTCATTGAGCTTCCTTACCTCAAACAACATACTGTAAATTTCATAAAATAAAAACAAACACCAACATGTAATCTTGGTTATTAGGTTGATTTCACTAATGGGGACCAAAGAGTAGCTATTTGACAAGCCCCCAAATCCTCACCTGGTGATGCATGCACTGAATGAGGTATAACTGCTAATTATTGAAAATCTGGGCTTATTAACATTCATGATTCATAAGAATAAGGGTGGAAAATTCTCACACCCTGCACATCAGTCAATTACCCAGTACGTGACAGGAGCTTAAAGTAATAACACACGGCTTGCAGCCCAAAGACATTCCCTCGGGCCATTGATGTTCTTTTAACAAAGGAGTGGAATATGGGACCTTATCAGTCCTTCGCCAGTTCTCAGTGCATCATCCCGGGTCCAGCCTGAGTACTTTGAAACGATAGATATGCCAAAAAGCTGGCACATCAAATTCAAACCTGCTTAGGAGATGGGAAATGTGACCTCTGCTTACAGCTTTATCATTGATCAATTTAAAAAGAAATAATAAACTGAAGCATTGACACATCACCTGAAGCTTTCTTGCTTTTGCTTTACTAGTTTTCCATACAATGAGAACTTGAGAACTCTGTCATATTAGTTTCAGAGTATTCCTGGAGAAAAGGGGCAATTGTTCTTGTAATAACACAGTTTTATGATCCCCCTGGGGTTTTTATCTGACATAATTGTACATTTGCATGTTGGAGCTCAGATGGTAGGATGAGGACTAGTTTGGGCTTAACGTTAAGTTAGGACAAGCAGACGTCTGAATTAAATTGTCTGTGCTGCCTGTTTGTGTTTTTTTGTTTCCCAGTCTCCTGCAGAGGCCCCTGCATATGATAGAACAAGTCCCGATAATAAATAATGTACTGTACAGAAAGTCAATGCCCATGAGTTTGTTTGATCTCCGAGAAAGCAAGCAAGCAGGCAGGCCAAGAGCAGCCAGCTGCCATATCTTGAACACACAGTGGTGATGCAGAACAAGCGGTTCTGTTCTGAAAACATCTGGCTGTAATCAGAGTTGATGGAGATGGTGGGGGAGGTGGGGGGATTCTTGTCTGATAAAGCACAAGTGACCAGGCTCTCATAAAAAGGTTATTAAAGCCACCATAGGGCATAGTCTGAAAGATCAGATCTGCGTATTATATAGATTAGTGGATCTGTAAATTTCATGGTTTGTATTTAGGGATAAGCGTACAACTTTCTTCCTTTAATCACTGACGAGGGATTGTCTCATTGGAGTTATCGTTCCATCCTCTATTCTGTTCACCTCTTCTCATTCAGGGTCATGGTGGAGCCAGAGCCCATTCCGACAAGCAACTGGTGCAATTTAGGACACACCCTGGACAGGACAGGAATTAATCACAGGGCAGACAGGCGCAAAGACAGACGCACTTGCACCAGGGCCAGATTTCCCTCAAGCCTATTCACCTATCAGCGTGTGTTCGAGTTGTGGGAGGAAATCGGAGCTCCCAGAGGAAACCCACATGAAACCAGGGAGAACATACAAACTCCACACAGACGGTACCCCAGATCCGGAGCTGATTCCAGGGCCTTGGCGCTGAGAAGTATGCTCTCCCCATGTGCATGGGAGTCTCCTCCAGGTGCTCCGGTGTCCCCCCACAGACCAAACACACACTGGCAAGTAGTTTGGCATCTGGGAAAGTTGGTCCTGGTGTGAAAGTCTGTGTCCTGCCATGCACCGGCGTCCGGTCTGGAATATACCCTGCCAGGATAGGCTCTGGCTCCCCCATCTCCCTGAGTTGGCTGAAATGGTTAGAAAATGGAGGGATGTGTGCAGTAATCGAGGCATATTTAAACAAAGGAATTGTGGGGTTGGCTTACAACAAGCTAGTTTTTGCGGGATGAGGAAAACCCAGGGCAACACACTGAACAAGCTTGAAACAAACACATATGCTGTTTTAACAGCTTATAACTTAATGCTATAAGCATAGGGAATAAATTGCAAAACCACGAGGCTATTGCATTTACAAGTAATTATGATATTTTAGCAATAACTGAAAGGAGGATTTGAAAGGCGGCAGCATGGTAGCACAGTGGTTAACATTGCAGCCTTGCAGCACTGAGGCCCAAAGTCCAGGTCCAGATCTGGGGTGCTGTCTGAGTCACATTTGTATGTTCAACCTGAGTTTGTGTATTTTTCCTCTAGGTGCTCCAGTTACCCCCCACAGCCCAGAGACATGCTGGTAGGCTAATTGGCTTCTGGGAAAATTGGCCCTTGTCAGTGTGTGCTTGTGTGCTTGTGTGTCTGCGTGTGCCCTGTGAAGGACTGGTGTCCTGTCCTGGGTGTGTGTGTCTCTGTGTCCTGTCCAGGGTCTGTGTGTCTGCATGTGCCCTGTGAAGGACTGGTGTCCTGTCCAGGGTGTGTGTGTGTCTGTGTGTGCCCTGTGAAGGACTGGTGTCCTGTCCAGGGTGTGTGGGTCTGCGTGTGCCCTGTGAAGGACTGGCGTCCTGTCCAGGGTGTGTGGGTCTGCGTGTGCCCTGTGAAGGACTGGTGTCCTGTCCAGGGTGTGTGGGTCTGCGTGTGCCCTGTGAAGGACTGGTGTCCTGTCCAGGGTGTGTGGGTCTGCGTGTGCCCTGTGAAGGACTGGTGTCCTGTCCAGGGTGTGTGTGTCTCTGTGTCCTGTCCAGGGTGTGTGTGTCTGCGTGTGCCCTGTGAAGGACTGGCGTCCTGTCCAGGGTGTATCCCGCCTTGCACCTGTTGCTTGCTGGGATAGGCTCCAGCTCCACCACAAGCCTGAATTAGAAGAAGCAGTTAGAAAAAAATGGATTGATGGATTTGGAGGGATGATGGAGATGACTGTCAACATAGTGAGTGAAAACTTTTTTAGGAAGATTGTCTGGTTTTAAACGGTGGCAGGATGGGACTTTATGTTGAAAATTACTTGCAAGATAGAGATCCATCCCAAGCTATTGGTTACAGGCAATTTAGAATCTATGTGGGTGAAATTGGTAAATAGGAATTCTAAACTCTTAACAGCTGGATACTATAGACCAATTAAAACAGAAATAAGTGCAAGTAGTTTATTGTTTGGTGAAATCCTGAAAGTATGAATCAATGGAGGTGTTATATTATTGTGAGTTTTCAGTTTTCCACAACATGACACAGGAAAATGACTTGTCTGAAATGTTGAAATCAATTGTTTAATGAGTTTGTTCTGCAGTTTGTAAAGGCACCTGCTAGTAAATATTATCCTGTTGGTCTGATGCTCGCAAACTACCAGGATAATTCTGAGGGAGAAGACTGTGATGTAGTTAGCAAATGAATTAACTGTTCAGATAATACAAAAATAAAAAGCATGGCAAACACAGAGCAAAGTTCTCTTGTGCCAGGGAATTGCAAAAAAGCCTTGCTGTCTGTGAATAATCACGAATCGGGCTGACACATGCAAGGTGCAACGAGATGCACTGTCAGTAATCACACACACTAGACATGTTGTGTGGGTGATTCTGAGCTGCAGAAGTTCCACATGAATGGGATCTGGGTGTTTATACAGATTCCCTTACGTTCTCTATGAGACAATGCGGATAAGCAACAAAAAAGGCAAGCTCAGTGCTTGATAGAATAAAAAACTGAGACAATGTGCTTCGCTGTACATTGAATTATCCAGAGCTGATTTAGATTATGGTGCTCATTTTTGGTCATCATACCACAAAAAGGACATTTGTTAAAAGAAGAAAAACAAGACTGGTTCCTGGTCTCTCCATATATGGTCAGGTTACTGTAATACTGTACTGTAAATAAAATCCTCCAGGATATAGACAGGGTCCACTCAGGAGACTGTTCCATGCTTAGTATTAAAACAGGGACTTGTGATCACAATTGGGAACTAAAAGGGAAAAAATTTAGCCTGAGTGTAGGAAACACTTTATTACATAAAAGGGTTTGGGTGTCTGGAACTGGTACCCAGCTAGTGAGATAAAATTTGAGTTTAATTTCAATACTCAACCGCTAAGTGAGCAATATAAGCTCTCCTCTCATTTGCAGCTTTTCTTATTTTCTAGTGCGCTGTTTGACATTTCACTTGTATTTCTGTTTCATGCCTTTTAAAGACACTTGTTTGGCTGAGGGAGATGGTCATCCTGACAGTGGAGCAGATGAGGGCAATGTTGCAAAGACGGTGAATCGCTCTTTGCAGATCGGTAATGCAGATTAATTTCTTTTTGAGTTGAGAGGTGGGTGAACATGATTGCTATCGGTATGTGTGTCTCAACTGTACAGGACTTTCCCTCTTTGGAATTGTTGTACCCGTTAAGGTGTAGCTTTGTGTTTTAATTGATTTTAATTCTATAGCTTATTTTAAATATGTTGCAGTTTTTGTAGTAAATGGCTGTCAATGCTGTTGAAAACGTCTTGAAGGATCTTCTGTTTTGTGTAAAAGATGGAGTGGCAAATGGTATTTTGAACACTCCTGTACAAAGGGGGTTACTTCATATAGAAAATGATAATGCAATTAAAACGGTACACCACATGGATAAATTAAAATGCTAACAAACCTTTAGGTTAGTAAAACCAAAGCAAAATAAACTAGATTACCCAGATGAATGAAATGTAAAGAGGTTTGATGGTTTTCTTTAAAAACAGTTCTACGAGCGCATACCGTATCTGGACTATGGTGTCCATGCAGAGGAGCTCTTTCTAGCAAGTGCTCTGAGTCTGAGAGAGGAAACTCCAAACATCTGAAGAGCAAACAGCCCGGCTCAGCGTGTGGTTTAGGTCGCATGATGCACGACT
The DNA here is from genome assembly GCF_040954835.1 of Lepisosteus oculatus. NCBI lineage: Eukaryota > Metazoa > Chordata > Actinopteri > Semionotiformes > Lepisosteidae > Lepisosteus > Lepisosteus oculatus. Next base: position 15,677,832 of record NC_090715.1, read on the forward strand.
TCAGCGATGACACACACAGGCCCTTGGTGGAAGGATGACAGAGCATCTGTTTCACATGACTTTGGTCAATCCCAGACTGCTGGCCACGAAATAGCGAGGAAGCAAGTTGTTTTGGTGCGCTAAGCAATATGAAAGGTCAAAGCGAGCAGCAGAGATCATATGTAGATGTGTTATAGAATAGAAATTTTGATTTTGCCAAGGTACTCCAAATTGTAATGCCACAACTGTTTTTTTTTTTTTTTTTAATTCTGGGTGGTTGCGTGTTTAGACAAGCTGGTCTTTTTGGAAAAAACAAACACACACATTTCTCCAATCGAAACAAGAAAATGTTCTTGTTTCAGTCCCACACTCGGTTAACACATGCAGGTCCAATTCCCTTGTCATCACTTTCTGGAGGTCAAAATATTATTGATCACAGTCCGTTGATGAACTGCTCACTCCTGTGGTATCGCAGGTCCGTCTGTGATCGAATGCACATACAGACGGGTTATATAACATTTTAAGAGACGCTGATTCTTGCGATGATATATTAATTATCTCTTATTTCCAAGGGGCGTCCCAGCCCTAAAGAACACTATAAACTTAGGCATATTAATAACTGATCTTATTGGCTTGAGTTTTTCAAATCTTCCTAGTTAAATAATCCGCATTGTTCACACCCTAATTTTATCAACGTGCTTTAACTGTGGCGACTCGAAGTGAACCTTTGCTGCATCAGTGGATTGTTTCGATCCCCTGCTGCGTTGTGTCATGAATAGCTTGACACCAGTCCCGTCCTGTGCGACAGGAGCAAGTGGCCGTCGGCTATCTTTGAGAGAGGGGAGCTCCCTCCCCCAGGACCAGTCACACGTGAGTCCCCGCAGGAAGAGCGGCACGCCGGTGGGGAGTACCGCGCTGATGTGCGCGTTTCGGGGCCTCCGAGACCCCCGTGTGTGCGCATACAGGAGGCTCAGTTTTCTGTCTGAATCAAGCCGGCGCACTGGCACAGCCGCCAGCCAGTCCCCCGACCTCCTCGTCCACCTCACGCCTCCTCTGCCCTGTGACCGGGAAGCAGAGCAGATCAGCCTGTGCCGAGTATCAGTCTCCTTCTCGGCTTTTATCTTCTTGCCATGTTTGCCCGTCCAGGTTATTTTTTTTTATTTTGACTTAGCCTCATGCGTTCTCGCAGAAGTTTTTTAGCGATGGCTTATTCTTTTGTCTACGACAATTGTTAAACATAAGGTTTAGGTGTAGAAAGAGGGGAACATTAATATGTATTCTCCAATCTGTACTTTATCTGAGCAGTTATGCCGATTGCTGTAAAAGAAGCTTACAGTGACATCAACCAGCCACCGGTGATGTGGAATCAACGCCGAATAACGAAATCAGTCTTTCACATTGTTTACGGTGGTTTTAGTTGTTTTTTTTTTAGTGCAGGATCAGCATTTATTCAGGAATATCTGCAATGGTGAGGGTGAACATTAACAGCATAAAGCATTTCAGTCATGTAAAACCTGGGCAAAACCTTCTTGGTTTCACCAAAGTCATTCAGTATTCAACCTGTAGGGTTACTGATTCATCAGCCTATGAATCCCAGACATTACTGGGGGTATATACAAATCTGGGATTAAAGGATATAACGGCTAATTTAGAGACACCACATTTAAAGGTGTGCATGAAGGAGCTCTCCGACACCACATAAGAATTGTGAGAGTTTCCTGCCGCACTGCTGGATAAGAAGAACAAAAACAAAGCAGAATCAAAATGACAAGTCTCATCAAAATGACGTACTGTACTGTGTCATTTGAAACTTGCAGCAGCAAATTTTCACTTGTTTTTTTCGTATTCAGAACTCACTGAGTAGAAAATCTTGGAATTCACATGACTCTCCAAGATACCAATTAAAAGACAGAAAGACACATCAATGAGCAAGTGTCTTGCCTTATCATGAAAGAAAGACACATGGGTTTTTCTGCCGTGTTGAATATGTAATTATAGTCTGCCATTCTGCTAAATGTTAACAGCACAGCCTTCTTCAGTTTCACACAAATGCAGTCCCCATTCTGTGTTACCTACAGGCAACAGATAATTGGTACATTAGATAGGCAGTGTCACCTCTTCACGAGAATGAATAGTACTTTGTAAAAATGCTGCTGCCCAAGCCATTATTTAACATGAGAGTAAAACAATATTAGATCCTGCATGTGCAGAAGTCTGGTGCCAGTTCAAAATAGGAAAGCGTGGCTTTCCAATCATTTATATTCCAGAAACCTGTAATTAGCATTCCAACCCTCCACAGGATCAATACAATAATTGTGTACGATCTGAAAGGAGTTTCAAAAATATTGTACTAGTTATCAAAATCTAGAATTGTGTGCAAACGTCTACACTTTTCAAAGAATAAAAAGCTATGTAGTTAACGGGAGCTAAGCAAACCTAAAACGTCTGAGAACCATAGAAGATACGCATTACTAAAAGTATTACAGTTTTTGATAAAATGTTAATATCTGAATAAAACATTAACTAGAGCCCATTATACCTTTTGCAAAGGTCATTATTTATATTCCACCAAAGAAACAGATGCAAGGAGGGACAGAGATGTGACATGCACTGTATATTTATATGCCTTAGTTGCTGTATGGATGGTATAGTTTTGTAAATACAATCACTGTGACACAATGTTAGGTTTGCTGTAACAATAGCTTTGGTTTGGTGGTAGAACACAGTGTACTCAAAATGAGCCTCAAATTGGTCCTAATCATATATTGCAGGGCAGTGATTTACCCCACAGCACACAGGCCCTTACAAAGAATCCTCTCATGCTGCACTTACTCTTTTTTTTCAAAAACAAATTATCACAGACAGAATTTGGCATCGCAGCATCAGCCTCTGGACATATCCAGTGCTGTGCTAAGAAAAAGATGATTTGACCCAGCTTCCAACTTCTGTTACTCACTGCCATGAGCGCTAAGAGCCCTGGCCTGTTTTCGCTACACCAGCAATGACTTGTAAGAAGTATCGCAAGCCTGCTTGTCAAGTGAAAGAGCTGATCATCGGCATATCTGAAATATAAAGCACTTTGATGTCCTGACAGTGCACATTAGTCCACATAAAAGAAAATCATTATCAGGACATCAGTAGGCAAAATATTGAGAAATGTGATTTTTTCTTTAAATTTTGTATTCTTGTTGAAAGTACCTTTTAACAACTGAATGACATCATGCAACCTGAATTTCAGGCATGAATGTAATTCTTACTATGTGTTGCAAAGTTATTTTCTGCAGCTTTAAAATTTGAGCAAAAAATCCTGTCCATGAAGTTTTAAAAAGTCAAAGGATGAATTTTCAGCTTTGTGTGGCTGCTGTGTTCTGTGCAATGGGCTGATTTATTAACCCTACAAGGTATGAAATGCGATGACGTTTTAGAGATGTTGACTAGGCCAGAATTGAATTGAAACACCAGTTGTTATTGCACTGGCCTGTGCTTCTCCTGCATGGGGTGAAAGAGGACTTGCATTCACCTCTGGCACTTTCATCTATCAGAGCCACAGACCACACGATGTGCTGCAAGGACCATAGTGCCTGACAGGAGAGTCAGTGCTGACTGGCTGGAGCAGTGCATCCCTCACAGGCATCGCTACACACCTGTGGGCACCTGGCAAGTTGTTGATATCACTTTTATACCAAGAGTCCAAAATGGCCCTGGCTAAATGCCAACCCTATCCATGATGTACTGCTTCAGGACTGCTGGCTAACAGACTTTTGCTGGTTGACCCACAACAGAAAGGGAGCCTGCCCCCCCAAAAAAAAAATCTTTTAATGGAGAGGTGGAGACAGTTTCATGCAAATATTTTAATCTAGCTCTTCTTGGCAATAGAAGAGTTTTGCCCTTAAAAAAAGCCCTGTTTTTTAAAGTATGAGATAAAATTGTAATTCAGAATTGAATTTGACCAGCATTTCCGTATCTGTTGCACCTTGAATCTTTGCAGTTAAATGTTTTTATAAAATATCAAAAACCTAGAAGGCCATGTGGTTCCTATGGCCGTGATCAGCTGATAGTCTACTGAGGAACTCAGTCAGAGCTCCACCCTGGACAGTGGCTTTCCGCCCAGCCTTCCTCCCCTCACAGCTGCCCAACTTCCCCATCTGATCTGGCCAGGGCCAGGGCCAGCACTGAGCATCAGCTCGAGCTCACAGCCACCAGCCAAAGACACAGCTCCTGGGCTCTCAGCAGTTTCGGAGGTCAAGAATTTCTCTCTCAAAGGCCTGAGTGCCGGATTGTCTCCATTAAGCGTAACTCTAGAAAAAAGACACAATTGCTATTGCGGTAATGCAGCTCTGGAGAAGTTACTCCATTCTGCATTTTGTGCAAATGATTGCTTAATCCCCTTTGCGGTGACGGAGGGATATGGACTTATATCCTATGGGTGAATAACGGTTCTTCTATACAACACTTGCAAACTAGTTCATTTGGTTTTGTACTGTTAATTTCTGCCCTGTTTTGCAAATGGCTTTAGAAGTGGAAATAAGATACATGAGCACTGTAGGAAGATTTTATTACAGCTAAAGAGATAACGTCTATAAACACTTGTTGATCTGTCTGGGCATAAGAAGCTTTGCAGTGTGTGCCTGCAGGTATAATAGTTAAGCACACTGTGTATAAAAAATGAAACAACAACTGTAAAATGTCTTTATTAGCAGTCTGGGAGACATGGATTTTATTTTATATTTTAACTTTATGTATCCATAACAAAATGTTAATCTCTGGTGCATGAATTTTGACGAAGTACAATACGAAAAAAGACAATGGCTCTGTTCATGTACATTTTAGATGAAGATATGTTTTAATAGATAGAAAAAGTTCTGTACTTGTACAAATGAATATGTCATGTCATTTGCCAGATCGCTTTATACCATATGGTGTCACCGAAAGCCAGAGCCTACCCTGCAAGCAACGAGTGCAAGGCAGGGTACACCCTGGACAGGACACCGGTCCATCGCAGGGCCAGTGCAAGCCAGTCACACATGGGGACAATTTGGAGGCCACGGTAAAGGCTGAGGGGGGAAATTTGGCCCAGACACCGGGGTAACTCCCTACTCTTCTCGAGAAATGCCCAGGGTTTCTTAATGCCCACTGAGAGGACCTAGGTTAATGTCTCATCTGAAAGATGGCAAATGAGATATATATATAAACAATATATACTGAGTCTCAAGAGTAACTTATCACCTATAACTGCAACTAACACACAAAGATATAACCAGGGAAATTACAATCTTTGACAATGACAAATGACTGGTTCTGGTGCATTGACATTTTAATGAACAGTCATGACATACTGTAGATAAATCCATTTTGCTGGTTAAAAATTGTCACTGTGTTGATCTACTATGAAAAATCACAAGCCAGTCATGTTTGTGACTACCGCTGGAAACAATACAAGCTGTATATCTGATGTACATCATACTTTGTAACTGGTTGGTGTTGTTTGGGATTTTGTTCAGTTCTTTTTATAGATCCAGTACACCAATGTGCTTGTTCAGTGGTCCTTGAGCCCTAGAGCATCCCAATTCATCCCAGTTGTGTTCACTGGGGCTCAGATCTGCTGAACAGGGCATCCATAGCCTAACTCTCACTTGCTCATCTTGCAAGAAAAACAGCACGACACAAGCATCGGGAGGGTGTGTTGTTCTGCTGGAATGATTGTCACAGCAGGATGAGCCCTCAGTTAGGACAGAGAGATGGGTCCCAGGGCTTGATCAATGTACAGTAGTGCTGTGCAGTCAAGCATTCATCAGTCTCTATGGTTGGAGTTCTGTAATGATTAGAAAGTCGTGCCCAGACCATCACACTTGAAACTCCCCAATAATTTGTCTGTTGCACTCAACAATTAGCATATCTTTCTGTAGGTCCGTGCCGCTCTCTGATGTCAATCAGGGCGGTCTACATAAAACCTAGACTTATCAATAAAGAAGGTGATAGTGGTTTCACTGCTGATGAGTCCTCCCAAGATATTACTCCAACATAACGGCACAAAGGATTTGTTATCTTTATAAGCAGGGGATATTGGTTCCAGAAACTTTCTGTGGTTTTCTTTCTCTCTTTGTACCAGGCTTGACATGCAGCTGATTAAATCACTTCATCACCTGTGCTCAATCAGCTCTAATGAGATGATGTAGTGCTTGTGGAACAAAGTCACTCGAGTGTATCACAATCAGTAATGAATGATGAGTTAATCAAAAGGATGCCATAAATGTTTAATCAATATCCAAAATCTGTATGCTTTATTGTTCTAAAAACATGCATAAACAGAGTGATGTGTTTCCTTTAAAGCTCAGTATATATTAGCTCCTGCACTATCACAACCACTGGAGATTTTATGACTTGTAATCCTTATGTTTGCATTTACCATATAGTCAAGTTAAGACCCTTATTAGAGCTCATTAACATAACATAGATAGATCTGACCAGTGTAACATAGATACTGTATGTGCAATATGTTTCCTCCAAGAACATAAAACATTTGAGAATCTATAAACTTGCAATTGGTAGTTAGCAACCCATTGCTTCCTGGATCCCATCCAGCTATTTCTTGAAAGAAGCGTTGCCTTTAGATCTAACAGTATGGCTGGATAGTTTGATCCATACTACCACGACCCTTTGTGTAAAATACCCTCCACGTTGATGGTGGCTCTTTAAGTTGCTGTGAGTCATGGGAAACATATTAATCAGCTCCTGCCGTATCACCACACAGGAGAGCTGTCTTCTCATTACCCCTTCGCATCTGTGATGCTGTTTCCATCTCACTCTGGCAGGAATTCGGATAAAAGCTAACTGACATTTATTCCCATGAATCACATCTGCAGCTGCGTGCCCATCAAAACCTACAGTACCATAACCCTGCAGGGCGCTCATATATACTGTATGTTACACCTTCAGTTTCGGATTATTTGCAGAATGACAACTCATTTGTCAAACAACGTGTTTCTAAATTTAAAAAAACAAAAAGCCGAAACAGTCATCCTTGTTTTCCAATTTGAGTTCACTGTGAATGAGCCACAGAATAACTGGGGAGAGATAAGAAGTGTTGTCAACTTGCCTGTGAGCACTTTTATATATACACATAAACACATAAAGGTTTTGATATTCCGAATGTTATCAGACTGCAATGTCCCCTGCCCCCTCACACAAACCTCACACCGCTTCACATCCAGTAATAGTATTATGGTCTAAGATTACAAACTCACAGTTCAGCACTATTAGCTGCGGAGCAGTCGGGGCCTTGTGACATGGCACAGAATTCCTGCTGATCTTCCATTCTGCCTCCAGTATACAGCCCTAGAGTCCTTCCTTAATCTGTTTCATTAGCGATTCCTTTAAAAGTTAGCCAAGAAAAACCTTCAGCTTTCCTATAAGATTTAAGTGTTATGCAGAACAATGCTTTCCTTGGGGAATCATTTACAATCCTGTGGTTTATTTTTTCTGGGGAATTTTAAAATTAGGGAGGTGGGGATTTAAATAGCATTCTGCGCCGTGCAGGCCAGTTCCTCACATACTCTTAGGCTGTAGGCACCGCAGAAAGTTAATATCCTTTAAAGTAATTCGTAATGCAGGTTTTTTTTTTCTGCATGCATGTAATGCTAAATTGTGTGTGCTGGTGCATGGCACAGAAATGGAATATGGAGTAATCTGATTACAAGGGAAAGAAAAGTGGCATGAAGTTGAGTTTTAACTCCAACCTGTGAACTTTCAGCGAACTTGAGTAAATATGAGGGCACCCTAGATAAAAAGTCTCTAAAGACCAGGCCCAGCAAGCTGAAGGGCAAAGACTTATCACATGACTGACTGGACAGTACACACAGCAAAGAATGTAGTTAGCAAGTAGTGTGTATGCACTATGGTTTGCAGTAATGTGGTTTTAGTATTGTTTGCAGATAATGAGCTTTGTTTACCAAGCTGTTTCCAATATTCGTGACTAATCTATCCAACACGAACCTGAACACCCCCACAACGCAGATAATAAAGTCATGAGACATTGGGGAAGTTGCGAAGACTGCTTGAAAATATGCTTTTTGGGAGCTATTAAGGAAGCTTAAGAAGGTGAAACAGGGCAGAGCTGGCACAAAATGATAAAGGTGGGTGAATCAATCCTTTAGCTCTTATACAGTAAAGCTTCATTGATAAGCCAGTGCAGCACAAACTCCAGCAGTGGCGATCTCTGCCACACTTTCCACCATCAGTTCCACCAGTTGTTCACCACTGTCCATTGGAAATGGAAATTTCTTACCTCTCAGCCACCACCAGCCGACACCCCTCTGCATGAGCGAAGGGGAGCAGTGCGATAGACTGCACAGAATCGCTATTTCTGTGGGCATATGTACGTGTGCACCCTTGAGGGTGTCTGAATTTACAGCTTACCCAGATCACATTTACAGTGCTTTTTTCTATTGCTCAGCACACTAGAGAAAATACCCGGTCTGCTGCTGCTTTACTGTCCACAGGAATAATGATACAGTACATATCATGTGCTGGGTCATTCTCATTTTTGGACAGGATGGTTATTCTTATTGAGCATAGTGTTCTCTAATATTACAGCGAGAACAGTGCATATACTGTATATTGCATTTGGACAATGACTCACAAAATTCACAAAAATTACAAGGCCCTCTTTCAATACTTTTAACTTATAGAAGATAATTCTTTAACGAGCTGAACTACGGTGAAACATATCCAGTACTGATATACAACACTAAAAAATCTTGACGGTAATACTTGTGGTCTTCGATTTGATTTTTTACGTTGCCAGACACCTCCCTAGAGCCTGGCTTTCCCTCACCTCAGTAAGGCTTTGCTGGGCCTCTGCAGAGGCGTCTGCTGTTTGTGTCATGACGTCCTCCATTGAGAGAGCTCACCTTGCCACTCTGAAACAATGATTCATTATGAGGAGTGTGTTTATGTCCTATTAGGAATTCCAAGCCCTGGTATCTATGCAGTGTAGTATTGACTTGGCAAGTTGCCACTTGTACCGGAGTAGTAAACAAAGGGGCATTCTTCTGCACTTTCAAACCCACAGCTTTTTTCAGCTGCACATGTCATCGCCACTCCTTATTACTTACCCTTAAAGGTGCAGAACCCGTTTTTGTTATTCTAGACTAAACTTAAATTCACAACAATCTGCGGGTCTTCTACAAAACTTTCTGCTGAAAGATTTAAACATATCCAAGTTTCCAGTACAGTTCTTCAGGATATAGCCTGTTTTACACACACATAGGCCAACTGTGTTATGATCAGTAAAAAGATTTAACCCTTTCTCTCTTAGAATTAATTAAACAACAGGCTGTATATAGCAGAGTGGAACTCAAAACATTCAAATTCCTCTGTTTCTCTGTTAAGCTAGTGCTTTATTCGGAACCTTAAATGCAAGGAAAACAGGATGAAACACTCAATCACATAAACCCATAGCGATGGACTTGTGTTTTAGTGGCACACATTTGTTCTCATCTATTCAGCAGTGTGTTGTACTGAAGAAGTGTGTGTGAAGTACCTTGCTCAAGGGTACTACAGCAGTGTCCCAGCCCAGTCCAACTGATAATCGAGCTGGCCAGTACAATCGTCCACACATTACCGGGACAATTCTCTTCCACATCTTCGGTAGGGTGAGCATGAAAACAAACCGTAGGCTGTCCTCGTACACGTTATTAATTCGTGATTCACTTTACAGGTTGTAAGCAAGATGTAAAAAGACATTCCGAACAACAACTGAGTACAAAACAGCAAACAGCCTGACATTATCCGAATAGTAACAGAGCATGCCTCAGCCAAGTCCCGTCTCCTGTTCCCCGAGGAGCAGGGCTGAATGAACTCAAACCTGGCTGGGCCCCAACCAGTGTCTAGCCAGGGATTTTTTTTTCCTTTTTTGTTTTTCTTTTCAACAGAAAAAGTAAATGTCATGAAAATACAGTATAATTGGGATGTGTCTGGGATGCATTTTTGGGGCTACTTTAGTAAAGAATGTGTTTATTCTGGAGATCTTCTGTCTTCATTTGGGGCACTTACATAGGAAATGCTTTAAATCAAGTGGTACATGCAGATGACAGGAGATTTATCTACTTTATAACATGACAAGGAGCTGGGGCTGTGAAAAGCCATGGGGCCAGTGGGGCCTCACTTGTTCACTATGACCTAACATGAATCCTTGGATAGCCTCTTTCTAAAAGGCCCTTCTGCTACAGCATTTGGGAATCATTTCCAAATAAAGTTGGAGCTCATCGGCCCTTTACATCATAGAGTATTTCAGACTTTGCTTTCTGAATCTGCAAAGCTTTTCTTGCTGGAAGTTCAGGTAGTTTGTTCATTACCATCCAGTTAGCAGAGTAAATTTTAATACACTGGGTTTACAGCATGTGCATCTGTGTGGCTGTGCACACACAAGTCTACATATTTAATTTCTCAGGTTTCTCTGGTTTCAGGTTATTTTGACCAGCAGACTGCAACAGTTCTTACAAAGATGAGTTCTGCAATGTTTGCTGATAAATGTCTTCTAACTTTCAGACTCCTGACCTGACTCTTTAATGGTTTACTGCCAGACTACCTGCAGTGCAAATATCATTACTGCCTAAATAGTTTGACATCATGGTCCTAAAACAAGCCCAGCTTTTGCTGATCATGGTAGTTTCCTGTCACAGACACTATTTAAGTTAATTAACCCTTCAATGGCCTTTTTCTTCCAGGTAAAAAAAAAAGGTTTAGTTGGGTAAAATGTGTATCGGGTGGGATTGTGGCACAGTGGTTGGCATCGCTGCCTCGTCTCGCTGGGGCCTTGGGTTCTATTCTGGACTTGGGGTGCTTTCTGCGTGGACTTTGCATGTTCTCCCCATGCTTGCGTGGGCTTCCTCTGGGTGCTCCTGTTTCCCCCCATAGTCCAAAGACATGCTGGAAGATTAATTGGCTTCTCTGAAAACTGGCCCTGGTGTGAGTGTGTGCGTGTCTGTGATAGACTAGCGTACCATCCAGGGTGCACTCCTCCTGGTGTCTGTGCGTTGCTGGGATAGGCTCCAGCTCCCCTGAAACCCTGAATTGGATTAAGTGTTTAAAAAATGGATGAATGACATTGAGCAATGATACAATGGAGTCTGACAACACTAGTTATTAGGCTCCTGAGTATTAATAGCCTGCATAGAGCTGAGAGCTAGCATGTCTGCGTCTTCTATACCTTGAGTAGTCCTCAGTTGACTGGCACTAGGATTCATCCAGTGGGTGGTACACAACTGAATGAAAGCCCTTAGAATTGCACAGGATCAAAGTCGACCTTTACTTCCTAGGCTTCCAATACAAAATCAGCCCCTGTAGCACACCTGACGTCGGTGAGCGCACATTGAGCTTTAGGAGAGTTGGGCCTGTTCTCTATCAGGTGCCAGAATGATCCAGAGCATGTGGGTAGGCTGCCTTCAATATATCTGAGTTGGTAACTGGACTAGAGAAGTGTATTGATCCAATTTACGACTGGAAGTCCTAGGTTTTGGGGATCAACAATGAAAATTGAAAAAGTGCTAATTTTTTTTTAACAATATGTTTCGTTAGATGGGTTCAGACAGCTGTATTAATGTGCCTGTCTGGCATTTTCTCAAGTTGATGTTTCTGACCTTTCACTGTTGTAGGGGTAAAAGGAGTGTTAGGCAGGGAACCAGTAACTGCAAATTCAGCCTCTGACCCCCCCATCGCTACCCTTGGTTTAGAACCCTCAATCAACAGAATGAGACTTCTCCTTAGCTCTGTTCATTACATAACACAATAAAGGCTCCATTCAGTACAAAACCTCTTGTTTATTCCAAGTATACTTTATACATCATTTATATAACAATGCTATTCAGTAGCAGTTCAACTGCCACCCGAGTTAAGTGGGGCAAAGTCCAAACATTAACTCCATCTAAGTAGTATTTATCAAAACAGACTTTAAACTGAGTGCATAAAACTTGTTTGTGTGAGAATTCTTTTACAGTCAGGTTACTGATCAACTTTTTAAGATCTGTAGAGTTTCAGCATGAGTGTTCTTTGCTAAGAGATTATCTTACATTTGGATTGAATGTACAATTAAATGCTAAATATGCTCTTTGCGAAGTCTGAATTTTGATAAACACATTTGAAGTCATACATTTGTAACAAACAAAAGACATATGTAAATATTCTGTTATCATTATCCTGTAGGTCGCAGAGCTGTTTGCTTCTAAAAAGTTCACAGTTCAGAAACAGACTCACAAGGAGTGGATCACTTAAACTGAATGACAATTAAATGGTGTCATCCCTTTGGTAACTGTACACACCCTACCAACTGGAAAGCAGGGTATATGAATTGGCCGTTAAAGATGCAGTATAAGATATTTAAATGTGTGTATTCCTAACCTAATACTATTTGTGTTATTTAAAATTATTCCTATGATATTATGTAAGTATGATTTTATAACTAATTTAAATGAGAAATATCAACATAACATACAGAATGAGATACACAGTAGATAATATGATAGCAAGATAATGGGATTCAACAAAAAACAAGTCACATTTGTTAGAATGTTATGCTAAATGCAGACACTGTATATGACATTCGATCACTGTCAGCTTCAACTCACTAACCTGCCTGGCCAGTGTGATGAGTCACTGGCGATTTCCTGGATTGAGGATATATGTATTGTACACAGTAATGAACATGACATTTCTGATCTGTCTGCATTTTTATTAATGCAAAAAACTATCCAATATGTAATTACTACTTTCCGTTTTTCCAATGAGATTGCTTTAAAACGTGGTACTGAGTAGTTGCATCAGTTTTTTTATTCTACAAAAGCTCTTAAGAGTAACAAAACAAACTGGGTACGTACTCAAAACATGTCCTGATGGAGGCTTGTGTAAGTCAAAACACTGACAATTGCTAATAAATGATGTTTGAGTCGATACCGTGTGCACCCAGTGGATTTTGCTTCTGCCAATTTCTGCTGCACAACACCTCAATAACATTTGGGTGTGCAGTCTTTTTCTCTTTTTTTGTACTGCAAAAATGCTTAACTGAAACTTGCTCTATGTATGTAAATACACAGAGAATGGTAAACCTTTGCAGTCTTTATCGTAACATGTTTATCTTGCAGTAAACTAGATTCAGGACTGGGAAAATATCTTCTCTGTTGAAGTGTTATTTTTTTCAATCATTAACCTAGAGCACAGATACAACTGAAAAGCAGGGGAAAAAGCAAAGAGTAGTTTTTAAAACAAGGTCCTTATTGGCGATGTTTGTGTAGAAAAGGCTGAGAGTTCTGCTAAGATGACCATTAGCAGAAATTAATTTTATGGATCGGTTTAGGCAAGAGTAATAATTAAAAATTATTTAAATATTCTAAATGATTATAATAGTTTTACATTATCAATGTTACATCAATAATAATCATAATGACTTGCATTCATATGATTTATACATTTCATCCCAAAGGATTCCAAAGAATTGTACACATAGGAAGGGATCTGCACCCTACTTGGAGATACATGGGAGACACGTAGTGACCATTGTGACTCCCCATTGACTATGCAGTACGTCAGTGCTGGTCTGGGTGAATTGTGAGGCAAAACAATGAAGACCGGATTCTGTAAGATCAGTATATGCAGACACAGACTCTGGCCACAGACACAGCCCTACTTTTGCAAACAGTGCCATGAGATCTTCTTGTTCAACATTCCATGCAAAGGAGAGATCACTCTACTGGGGAAGGGGTTTGGAAATTCTGGCCCAGGAGGGAAGGTGCCACCTACTGGTGCACCAATTCTACTTTCGGCAATGAGCAGGTTTTCTTCTGGGCTCTAACCAGTCCGCCCCTGCCTGAACCCCCCAGAAGAGGCATTTGGCAGACCTGTGCTTCTGGGGAATCACAAAAAGAGTCAGTCCGAGCAAGTAAAGAAGGACATGCAGCACTTCAGCAGATGTGTTAACTCATAAAATAACAATCAGAATCACAATGGAAGAATCAGTATGGAAAATTAAAATGGATTGTAAATATTGCCAAAAATATCCATATTCCTTTTAGCCTGCGTTCGACATTTGTAGGAACTGTTTGTATAGGATCTAATGGTCACAAAAATTAGCTTCTCTCTCCTTTCAAATAAGACTTTGTATGCTAAGAAACTAAATTTCATGTCATTGTTCATCGTTGCCTGCGGAAGAAAACATCTGCATTTGCAAAAACAAAAGTCCTTTCTGAAGGAAAATTTGGTCAACCACCATACCATAATAAAGGGTGTCAGTTCTTTACACTTTGCAGGAAAAAAAAAAACATTTAGAGGTTTTTCTTTTTTTTTTAGAAACAGGAATTTGGTCCGAAAGCTGTTGAGGAATTTCCATGAGCTGAATATGACTTTTATTTATCTTTATCCCCTCGTGTCCTGGAGTAACGTGATGCAGCCCGCGATCCTCTGCTCCCCAGCTGCTTCTGCAGGGGCTGGTGTGGCCACTAACCGTAAAACCCCGGCTGTGTCTCGGAGCTCTGAGCGATGGCAGATAAGAAGAGGAAGTCCAGCAGCTTGGAGATGCTATCATCGGCCTACAGCTGTCCTGAAAACAGGAAGTAGGCTGCTCACAAAGGCAGAAGAGGTGGTGCAGTGATCACAGGAGGGAGGTGGAGGAGAGAAACGGAACATCTTCAC